>NW_006400016.1:382553-461407 GCF_000299155.1 Elephantulus edwardii
TGGGTTTCCATTCATTCATTGTTGCACTATTCTCTCTACCCTCCTCCCAGTTTGTTCTTGTCCAAATGCCACAGTGCTTGTCAAAGCCAGTTCTGAAAGTTGTCCTTCTTGACCTAGCTTGAGGCTTCCAGGACCCTCTACCCCAGCTTTTACCTGAGTTGTGGGGTTTTTTGTTGTTTGCTTGGTTTTTTAAATTTTTTTTAAATTTTAATGTTTACAGAGCTTTTGGATTTCCATATATTCATTGTTGCATTTTTCTCCCTGCCCACCCCTCTACCCAGTTCCCTCTTAATTTTGAGAAAGAACAGAAAAATTATGTCATTGGTATAGACTTCCGCTCCCCCACCCCCACCCTGAGTACCCTCCACTATGCAACCTTCATTCTGGACTCTTGTCATAACCATAATACCCTATCACAGTTCTCTTTTCTTATCTGTTTCAATGCAGTATATATAATTTATCCAATTTTTCTCAGTCTCACTCCAGCCCTGATGTCAGTCCAGTTCTACAATAGTGGCACCTGTCCTTTTGTGACTGAGATATTTCACTCAACCTAATGTCCTCCAGGGTCACACATTTTCAAAAGAAGAGGCTGTGTTCTAGGCAGAACAATTTGTACAAAACGTTAGTGATAAGAGTAGTTTTTAATTCACATTTCTTAGGGAATACACAAGTGTACTGATGGGCTAACACAGCTGCTTATTAGCTTCGAGTCTTGAGTTGAGTAGGACCCGTCGCAACTCTATGAACCAAAGATCTGAACTCTGTCCTATCCTGTGCCAGCCTCACATTTCCTGACACACTTGAGCTCATTGTGGCAATCATGGTGTCAGTCCACCTAATTGAGGGTCGGTCTTTTGCCAGTACTCCACCCTTCCAAGTATTATGTCCCTCTCCAAGGAATAGCCTCTCCTAGTAATAGGCCCAAAGTATGTGAGGTGAAGCCTCAAGTCTCCTTATCATTGCCTCCAAACAGCGCTCTGGCTGCACCCTCTAAGATATTTATTCTTTTGGCAGGCCATGGGATATTCAGTGCTATTCTCTACCGCCAAAGGCATCAATTCTGCTATCCCTATTTTGTCTAGCTCTCCATTTCATAGCAAATGATCAGAAAAACCATGGTCTGAATCAGATACACCTTAGTCCTCAAACTGACATCATTACTCCTCAATAATTTGGACAGGTCCCTAACTTCAGTCTTTCCCAGTGCAGTATGACTCGGGATTTTCTGACTGCTCATACTGAGGGTGGCAATTGTGGATCCAAGTTAAGAAAGTTGTTGACAATTTTATTAATCTCTTCTCCATCCACCATGATGTTGCATGTCAGGAGATTGGTGAGAATCTGTTTTCTTGACATGTGCTTCAAGTCCTTTTTACTTTCAGCAAGCAAGGTTGTGTCATTTGCATAACACAGGTTATGAGTGTCTCTGATCCTGGTGCCACATTCCTCTTCAGAGTCCAGCTTCTTGAATAATTTGCTTAGTGTACAGATTGAATAGATATGGAGAGAGAATGGAAACCTGATGCACTCTCTTTTTAATTTTAAACCAATGCAGTGTTTCCCTGCTCCAGGAATAGGTTTTGCATGAGCACCTTTTTTTTTTGTTTTGTTTTTTGTTAAAAATGTTTCCTAAAAAAATGTGTCCTTTTTTAAAAAAAGTATCTGGATAATTTATATGACTCTAGGCTGGCCTTGAGTTCTTATGGGTAGAGGGAATAGGGGAGCTTCATTCTTCTCAAGATAATCCTTTTCTCTGATCTCGGTTCTTGACCCAAGCAACTTGAGTGCCCCCAAATCTTTTGATGATAAACTACTACTCTCCGAGGTCAGCAACAGGAAAAATGAGCATTTCCATTAGAAGGGAGCCTGTCCTCAATATGCTGTACCACTTTCCTTGAATCTGTTTAGCTGGGAAATGGGTATGGGAGACAGCAGCTCAGGAGATGCCACTCTCCTGCCCTCCACACCCCTACAATAAATGGATGGTTGCCCTAGCCAGGCCCCCCACAAGTCCACCCTGTTATTTATTCTCCAGCCCTCCTGATCACAACCCATAATTTCAGAATGCCTATGGGTGAGAAAGACAAAAAGGTGTCAAGAGGTGGTAAAGCTGGTCCAGGCCAAATCCTGGGAAACAGCTCTAGAAAGGCAGGGAATATGGCCTTCTCTCAGGGAGTAAAGGTCATAGGCCTGACTCATCATTGGAGTGTGGGAAATGGAGATGGGGGCAAAGTGGTCTGCCCCGTCCAAATAAATCTCCTGGGGCCATACGTGAAGGGGGGAGTGAATAGGAGAATGGGATTGGTGAGAAGGGAATTCCCAGTTTGCAAGCCATGGCTGGTTACCCTAGTAGCACCCAGATAGCGGCAGGAACGGAGGAGGAGCTCCTCTTGAAACATTGGTTGGCTACAGTTTCGTGATCTCTGATGCTTGGGTGTTATATCAGGATTTGAGGGAGGCATAGTACAAGCTAGAATTCACCCTGTGACACTAAAGCATTCCTTAAGAGTCTACTAATTCTTAGTTTTTATTACCTGAATCCCTCCTAAGATAAGCCTAAGGTAAACAATAGAGAGTACTGAAGAGCAAGGACATCAGGCTGGAGACTAAGGTGCGTCTTCACAATTACATGCTATGCATCAGAGAGTTGGACAGTGACTAGGGATGATAGAAAATTGATGCCTTTGAGCTGTGGTGCTGGAGGAGTGTTGAATATACCATGGACTGCTAGGAGAACAAACGGGTTTGTCCTGGAGAGGGTGAAGCTGGAATGCTCCTCAAGGATTCTAAAGCTTTGTCTGAACATACTTTGGGCATGTTGCAAGGAGGGACTGGTCCTTGGAGAGGGACATCATGTTTGGGAGAGTGGAGGGACGGCGCAGGAGAGGAAGACCCTCAATGAGATGGATCGATTCTGTGAGTGGAGTGGTGGGAATGAGTGTGTTGGAGACAGTGAGGGTGACACAGGTTAGAACAGCATTTAGGGCTCTCTTACATAGGGGTAGCTATGAGTCTCAAGTGACTGATGGCACATAACAACAAATAATAGAGAAGAAGTTGGCCTTATTTACAAAAGACTTCCCCATGATCCTTTGTTTTTGTTTACTACTCCCTTGTGATTTTCCCTACACAGAGAGGTGTAGCTTGAGGTCCTTCAGTCATTGGAACTGCTGCCCCCCTGTTTTTCTCTGTTTTATCCCATTCCTGGCTGGCTGTCTCATTAATAATTATAAAAATACCTTACCCTGGGTCTGCAACACCTGGGGCCTCAGCATCATTCTTGGTAGCCGCCTCTTCCTCCTCCAGGCTCAGGGGAGTTGCTATTTCTCTCCACTTCTACAGGGAAAGGTCTTGCTTCTTCCAGGGTCGCCACCTCCTTTTCCTCTCCTTCAGGGTCAGCAGCCTTGTTGGGATGTTTTGGCGAGTCCTCAGGTCTCCTGCTCTCCTCTTCAGTGTCCCCCTTTCATTCTTCTCTTTCATGGCTCATCAATGACCAGCTTCCCCTTCTTGTCACCATCACCTTCTGTGGCCTCAGGCTCTGGTTCAGGCACTTCCACATGGCTCTTTCTGAGAGGACTGATAACCAGAGGCTTTGATGATAGAGTTGTTATAGATGATAGAGTTGATATAGGCCCTCACTGAACCCTTTCCTCTTGATGGGCTTGCCAAACTTCACCTTGGACACTTCATAAGGGAAGAGGTCTTTGGGGCCCAGGAATGCTGTCTCATGGGTCCCGGGGGGAAAAAAAAAGACTTGGTATTTGTTGGCTGTTGATTTCCCTGCAGCTTCAGGCATCTCACCAATCTGGGCTGTCCCTTCATCTTGGCGAACACCAGGTCCCCACATTTGTACTCCTTCTGCTGGTTGGACTGTGACATGGTGGGGCTCTGGGCACCGGGGTTGCATGCCAGGCCATGAAGCATGAGCCCAAGTTTGCACGCAGTGCCACTTGGGTTCACCCCCTGCCCCATTCCCATTCTTCTCAATGTCAACCACAACTTGCTAAGATTCACACAATCAGATGTCTTTTTGCAGTCCATAAAGCACAAACAGACATTCTTCTGGTATTCTCTACTTTCAGATAGGACCCATCTGATATCAGCAGTGATAATCCTGCCTCTTCTAAATCCTGCTTGAATTTCTGGCAGTTCCCTATCTGTATACTGTTCTAGACATTTTTTAGTGATCTTAAGCAGTATTTTACTTGCATGTGATATTAATATTGTTCGATATTTTCCACATTCTGTTGAATCACCTCTCTTGGGAACGGAAACAAATACAGACCTTTTCAATCTGTTGGCCAGACAGATGTGCTCCAAATTTCCTGGCATAGACCTGTGAGTGCATCCAAGGCTGCATTTTGCTGATACCTTCAATGCAGCTTCCACTTCCTCCTTCATTAACATTGGCTCCTGCTCATATGGTACTTCCTGAAATTTTTCAGTGTTAATTAGTCCTTTTTTGTACAGTGGCTTCTGTACAAAATACAAATACACATTCCCTCCATCTTCTTTTGATGCTTTCTAAGTCGTTCAGTATTGCCCACAGATAGCATCTTTCAGTATTGCAACTCAGGTTTTAAATTTGTTTTTCACTTCTCTCAGCTTGAGAAATTCAGAGTGAGTCCTTCCCTTTTTAATCTCCAATTCCAGCTCTCTGCACATTATAATACTTTGCTTTGACTTCTCGAGCTGCCCTTTGAAATCTTCTGTTCATCTCTTCACTTCATGTTTTCCCTTTGTTTTGGCTTCTCGACACTCTTAAGCAATTTTCAGAGTCTCTTCTGACATCCATTTTGGTTTTTTTCTTTCTGCTTTGTCTTTGTAATGCCTTTTTGCTCTTTTCATGAATAATATCTTTGATATTATCCCACAACTCATCTGGTCTTTGATCATTGGTGATCATTGCCTCAAATCTATTCCTAAAATGATCTTGAAATTCAGATGAAATAGATTCAAGAGCATAACTTGGTTCTCGTGAACTTATTTTCATTTTCTTCAGCCTCAATCTGAACTTGCATATGAGTAATTGATGACCAGACCCACAGTCTGCCCCTGGCCTATTTTTGACTGCTGATATTGAGCTTCTCCAATGGTTTCTTCCACAAATGTAGTCAATCTGATTCCTATGCAGCCCATCAGGTGAGATCTATATGTAAAGTCATTGTTTTTATCTTTTAAAAAAGGTATTTGGCGATGAATAAGTCATTGAAAATACAAAATTCAGTAATTCTATTTCCAGTCTCATTTCTATCACCAAGTCCATATTTTCCAACTACTACTCCGTCTTCACTGTTTCCCACTTTTGCATTTCAGTCACCAGTTATCATTAACTACATGGTCTATATGTTCCAGTATGATTCCACCCATGGCAAGTTCAATGGCACTGTCCAGGCTGAGAATGGGAAAAGCTGCTCATCAGTGGGAAAACAATTATCTTTCAGGAGCAAGGTCTTACCAATAAAAAAGCGCGTGTGTGTGTGTGATGTTAGTGTTATGCTATGGAGTCCACTGGTGTCTTCGCAACCTTGAAGAAGGCTGGGGCTCACTTGCAGGGTGATACCAAACAGGTAATCATCTCTGCTTCTTCTGCCAATGTCCCCATGTTTGTGATGGGCATGAACCATGAGAAGTATGGAAAGGCTCTCAAGATTGTCAGCAATGCCTCCTGTACCACCAACCTCTTGGCCCTCCTGGCCAAGTCATCCATGACAACTTCAGCATCATAGAGGGACTCATGACCACAGTGCATGCCAGCACTGCCACACAGAAGAAGACTGTGGATGGCCACTCTAGAAAGCTGTGGCGTGATGGCCATGGAACTGCTCAGAACGTCATCCCTGCATCTACTGGCACCACCAAGGCCGTGGCCCTGAGCTGAATGTGACTTGCTGCCTGGAGATATAGGATGACAGCAAGAAAGTAGTAAAGCAGGCATTAGAAGGGCCCCTCAAGGGCATCCTGGGATACACTGAAGACCAGGTTGTCTTCTGTGACTTTAACAGTGACACCCACTCTTCCACCTTTGATGTATTGCCTTGAATGACCACTTTGTCAAACTCATTTCCTGGTATGACAATTAATTTGGCTACAGCAACCAGGTGTTCACATGGCCTCCAAAGAATAAGAGCCCCTTGGACAACCAGCCCCAGCAATAGTCCTAGATTAGAGAGGGAGACTCTCAGCTGCTGGGGAGTCCTTGCCCCAACTCGATCCCCTCACATGCTGAGAATCTCACATCCTTGACACAGTTTTCCATCCAGTCCCCCTGAGAAAGGGGAGGGGCTTAGAGAGCCTATCCTGTCATGTACCATCAATAAAGAACACTGTACTCAGAAAAAAAAAAGTTGTAGCTATCTCCTCAGAGCTTGTGGTTTTATGTTTTTCTCCTCCCCTTTTGTCTTGTACCCTGGAGATGGCAATAGCTCATGTCTAGTGCTTGTCCTGGACACTGCACAGCCCTTACAGTTTCCCTGTTCCCTGGCTCCAAAACAAAAACCATCCAACACCCATTCCTACTGAGTCGATTCTAACTCAGCAACCCCACAGAACAGAGTAGGACTGCTCCATAGAATTTCCGAGGCTGTGAATCTTAACAAGAGCGACTGTCCTACACCTTTCCAATTGTTCCTCTGTTAAACCCTCCTGGGAGTATCCCATATGTGCAACCTGCCTTCTTCCTACTGCACCCTTACTGCTTTACATACCTCACATGCACACACCCCCCTCTCCCCACCTTAACACTGCCCCCCACCCCTCAGCAGTGGTTCCTTAACACGCTTCTTTGAGAGGAGAAAATCTAGTCCTTCCAGGGCTGAAGTGCTTGTGGAAGACACATACCTACCTCCTAGTCCTCCCTTCTTACTTGGATGGTTAGCCCAAATAAACCATAGGACTATTCATTCCTGATGCCTGTTGTGTTAGGTGCCATCGAACCAAGTATGACTCATAGCAACCTTATGAACAACAGATCTGAACCATGCCCTATCCTATGCCATCCTCACAATCTCTGACACACTCAAGCCCATTGCTGTAATCACTGTGTCAGTCCACCTGGTTGAGAGTCTTCCTCCCTTTCCATCCTTTCTCCTTTACAAGCAGGATGTCCTCCAAGGAGAAAGCCTCTCCTAGCCACATGCTCTGAGTACATGAGACAAAGCTTTGCAGTCCTTGCCTCCCAGGAACTCTCTGCAATACTGATCTTGCTGCTGGTACCAAGTGTATTGATTGTGGATCCAAGTAAGATGATGTCATTGACAGTTTCAATTTTTTTTCCATCCATCATGATGTTGCCTATCAGTCCAGTGGTGAGAATTTTTGTGTTCTTGATGTTGAGATGCAATCCATACTGAAGGCTTCGTCTGCAGCAAGTGTTTAAGTCTCCCTTACTTTCAGCAAGCAAGATTGTGCCAGTCATCTGCATACCAAGATTGACCCAAAGAACAAGAAGCAGATGTCCCCCTGGAAGCACTTGACTCTGTATGCTGGTGGCCATACTGCTGCCTGGTTTTGCACCTGGTTGGTTAAGGGTCTACTATTGAGCGTGACAGCTGTGAGGTGCCAAGGTTGAGGGCAAAACTCAGACTCCCAGGAAAGAGATTAGGCCTATAAGGAAATAATCAAGAATAACAAATATCTATTTTTTTTAAGGACTTAGGCTGGGTTTTTGAGATAATCCAAATCAGTGGAAATTATACACATGATCAGAGAGAAGATATTTATCTCAAATCTCAAGGAAATCAATCTTGTAGGGGCTGGCAAGTCCCAAATCCATGAGTTAGCTCGAGATTTCTAACTCGTGTAGCTTCAGGGGCTGACACTTCTAAGATTGGCAGGAGAAGTGGCTGAGTGTTGGCTTCGCAGCTAATGTAATGAGAATGTAATGTAATGTAATGTAATGTAATAGAACAGGCTGATAGCTCAAGTTCAGAGAACTAGAGGTCAGATGGTGATAAGCAAGATGCAGGATTCAGATGGAGCAAAAACCACTGTGGCTTTGCCAGACATCCTTTTATATTTGACATAGGTCACAGCCCCAAAGACACTCCCTTTCGTGGCAGGGCTTATCATGGAGCTGACTACATTAGCTCTCATCAAGGGAAAGATTTCAGGACAAGTGCCAGACCAGACAAGAATGGGTAGCCCTGTTTACACACAACTTTAATCATCCAGCCTGACCCTTGTCTAGTTAGCATCTGTATACATCTTCCCCGCCCCCCTCCCTTCTAAGGTGTGAACTTTTATTCAGCTGGTCTCAAGTCAGTGTACAGGTGAAAGCCTCCACAAATCAGCCAGCCCAGGGAGACCAAAAGCCTTCATATTTTTAGATTGGGGGAGGGGAAAGGCACCAAAAAGTAGGGTCGCTCCTGGAAAACTAAAATAGCAAGTATTAAGGTGGAAAGTCTTTCCCTTTTTTAAAAAAAACACCCAACAACCAGGATTACATAATTTACAGTAAAGCAGTGCTACCTGCCACTCCTGTCCATTTATAGACATGGGGTGGGGGGACGAGGCCCTTCTCCTTAGGGGAAGAGAGAGGTATTTGGAAAGGCTTCCTGTCACACTGCCATGTCACAATTATTTCGAATGGATATTTTTAAAAAAACAAACAACCACACACACAACAAAAAACAAGGTACAGTCAAAGTCCTGGCTACCCTGGAGAACTAGGTGTGTAGGAGAGGTGGGGAAATTCTCATTCCACACCAGCTGTTGTCACCTTCACCATTCCACTTTTTAAATCCTGAGTCAAGGACCAAAAGAACCCAAAAACCAAAATGAAACAAACAAACAAAAAGGTAACAAAGCCATGCCAATCCCATCTCATTTTTGTTGGTTTTTTTCCTGTGCATGTTAGGATGTTTTGGGGGGTTTTATCAAGAAAAGGTACAATGCAACTGAACAGTCCACCTAGAAGCATTTGCAGTGAACAATGGAGGGGCCAGTACTCCTGCTTACTGGGCCACATATCTTGGAAGGCAGACAGGGAGGCCAGGATGCAGCTGCCGATCCACGTAGAGTATTTGTGCTCAGGAGGAGCAATGATCTTGATCATCATGTTGGGGGCCAGTGCCATGATCTCCTTCTGCGACCTGTCAGTGATGACTGGGTACATGGCCGGACAGCACTCTGTTGGGGTAGAGGTCGTTGCAGCTGTCAACATCACACTTCATGTTTCAGTTGAAAATATTTTCATGGGTGCTGGAGTATTTTTGTTGCTGGAGAAGGAAATGCTCATTGTCAATGGTGATGACTTGTCCATCGGGCAGCTTGTAGCTCTTCTTCAATGAAGACAAGGAGGACACCATGGCCACCTCCTGCTTGAAGGTCAGGATGACATAACAGAGTTTCTCCTTGATGTCACTGCAGGATTTCTCACCTGGCTGTGGTGCTGAAGCTGTAGACTCATTCAGTGAGGATCTTCATGACAATTCAAGTTCTTAAGTCTTCCTTATTCATTATTCAACTTTCACATGCATATTCAGCAGTTGAAAATACCCTGGCTTGGGTATGGTGCACTTTAGTTATTAAAATGCATCTCCAGTAGGGTAAAAAGGGAAGCCACTGACTGGGAAAAAGTATTTGGTAATAACATATCAGATAAGGGACTTATATCCAGAATTTATGAAATACTTGAGCACCACAACAAGATAAAGGTAAATAATCCAATAGAAAAATGGGCACAGGATATGAACAGGCACTTCGCCAAAGACGACATTCAGATGGCTAACAAACACATGAAGAAATGCTCAAAATCCCTAGCCCTAAGAGAGATGCAAATTAAAACAACTATGAGATATCACCTCACCCCAGTCAAAATAGCAAAATTTAATAGAACAGCAAGCAACAAATGCTGGTGAGGTTGTGGAGAAACTGGAACCCTGATTCACTGTTGGTGGGAGTGTAAAATGGTGCAACCCCTGTGGAAAGCAGTATGGCGCTTTCTCAAAAAGTTGCAAATTAGAGATACCATTTGACCCAGCAATTCCACTACTGGGAATATACCCTGAAGAGACCATAGCTGACATCCAAGCAGATATATGCACACCCATGTTTATTGCAGCTTTGTTCACAATAGCAAGGAGTTGGAAACAACCTAAGTGCCCATCAACAAACGAATGGCTAGAGAAGCTGTGGTATATTCGCACAATGGAATACTATGCTGCATTAAAAAACAAGGAACTCATGCAATATTATTCAAAATGGTTGACTCTGGAGAACATTATGCTGAGTGAAATATCCCAGTCACAAAGGGACAAATATTACATGATGCCACTGTTATAGAATGGGACTGTCCTTGGGGTTGGGGAGAGACTGAGTAAGATGGGTTCAATGATGTGTGCTGCACTGAGGCGGAGGAGGGAGGGAACTGTTTAAAAGAGATATATAACTGGGTGTTTCTATCATCACAGGAGTCTAGAGCGAGGGCTACATGGTGGAGGGGACCTGGGGGGGGTTTGTGGAACAATGAAAGAATCTTTTTACTTTTCCATAATTTTTGACTCATGTACTTATAACTTGTTAGTCAAATTTGTGTCTTCTAGGTTGCAACACCCCCATGATACATCTTCAAGGATATGAACATGTATGGCCAAGCACAATCAATAAGAGTGCATCTAAATTCCAAAATCAGTCTCCATAATAGTCTATGTGTTTCCTACTGACTGCCAAAGGGGCCCATTAGAGTAGTGAGAGAAGATCTTCACCCTGAAACCCACAGCGTCCCTTTTCAGCAGGAAGTAGAATACGCCATCCCCTTTTCCTTATGACTCAGGGTGAAGTCTCTCTCAGGGAGGAGTGATAGGGAATGGCAAAGGACACACTGACAAAGAAGATTAATCAGAACTGGCTTTGACAAGCACTGTGGCATTTGGACAAGAACAAACTGGGAGGAGGGTAGAGAGAATGGTGCAGCAGTGAATGAATGGAAACCCAAAATCTCTGTAAATGTTTATGAAAATTAATAAAATATAATTATAGAAAAAAAATGCATCCTTACCCTTACACTTTAAAGACATTCTTGGATTAGCTGGATGCAATATGTTGCTTGATTTCTTGACTGCTGTTTCCATGGATGTTGAGTATATATCCAAGATTAAAAAAAAAATCCTTGACAACGGCAGCATTTTCTCCATTTGTCTTGGTATTTTCAGTTGGTCAAGTTCTGAGGATTGTTTCTATCCTGAAGGGTAATCCCTCATGAAGGCTATCTTGTGTTTGTTTGCTCTTCACTATGAATCAAGTCTTCATCACTTTTCAGTGGACAAGGTTGTGCCATCTGCATATTGCAGTTTGCTGATAACACATTCTTGGATTATTTGCTCAGCATACAGATTGGATAAATGTGAGATGACGGAATCCTGGTGCATAGTTTTCCTGATTTTAAGCCATGCAGTATCCCCTTGTTCTGTTCAAATGACTAATTCTTGGTCTATTATAATTTTTCTCAATATTACCCATAATTTATTATGATCAACATAGATGCCTATATAGTCAATAAAATACAAATAAGCATCTTAATATTCTCTGCATTCAGTCATGATCCATTGGACATCAGCAATGATATCCCTAGTTTTACAACCTCTTTGAACCCAACTTGAATTCCTGGCAGTTCCCTGTGGATATACTGCGCTAGCCAACTTAGAAAAATCTCCAGCAAGATTTAACTTGCATGTGATTTTAATGATATTTAGTAATTTCCACATTCTGTTAGATCACTTAAAAAAAATGGGCCCCAAATCAGAATTTCTTCCAGCCTCTGATAACTGCTCTCTTCTCTATGGATTTGCCTGTTTTGAATATTTCATACAGATGAGACCATAGGTGGCTTTTTGTATCTAGCTTCTTTCACTTAGCATAATGTTTGAGACTCCTCCACTCCGAAGTGTCTTAGTAATTCTTTCCCTCCCTCCTTTGGCAAAATATAGTCAAAGATGAAATTTACCATTTTTACCTTTTAAAAATCTTTCTCACATGCACAATTTAAAAGAAGAGGAGGGAGGAGACGGCCATAATCGCCCAGGTTTGCTCCACCCAGGTGCCTGTGATCCTTTGGCCAGAGAGGATGGTGCTGTGTATGGGGGAGTTGTGTTGTGTTGTGGCGGTCTCTGTGACACGGATGTGTCAAATGCGTTAATGGTTGGCTACCCAGTGCGGACTGAGAGTGGGGTGGAGCTCCCGGATTAAACAAGTGTGGAAGGAGGAGTGGCCTCCACTTCCATAATAGCTTGCCTCTGGAAACCCTATGAACTTGGAGAGAGGATGAAAGGCACCCCAAGCGTCAAGGACTCTCCTTCATAGGGTCGCTATGAGTCGCCTGCGATTCGATGGCACTTAACAACAACACAACAACAACATTGTGAATGGGAATCCCAGAACACTTAATTGTGCTTATGTGAAACCTATATCTAGACTAAGAAGCTGCTGTCAGAAAAGAGCAAGAAAAAAACTGTATGGTTTAAAATCAGGAAACGGGTGCATCAGGGTTGTATAATTTTCCCATACCTATTCCATCTGTATACTGAGCAGATCATTCAACAAGCTAGACTTTATGAGGAGGAATATGTGGCATCCGGAGCAAAGGAAGACTCTTAACAACCTGCATTATGGTGATGACATAATCTTGGTCACTGAACATAAGGAGGTCTTGCCAGAGATCAAGTACTATAGCCTTAAATATGGATTGCATCTCAACATCAAGAAAACACAAAATCAAGAGAGCTCTGGTTGCCTAGTGGCAAGAAGCTACGCTGCAATACTGAAGGTGCGTGGACCGAATCCATCAGATGCTTTGCTGGGGAAGGAGGAGCAGTCTCCTGTACCAGTCAGATCCAATTCGATGGGACACGAGAAAAAACAAAATCCTCACCACCGTGTCAACAGGCAATATCATAGTAAATGGAGAAAAGACTGAAGTTGTCAAAATTTCATCTAACTTGGATCCACAATCAACATCCTTGGTACCAGCAGTCAAAAAAATGAAAACATTGTTCTGGGCGGAGGTGCTGAAGCTGCAGCGGAGGGCAGCACCTGTGGGCAGGGCCAGGACAGGGAGCAGATCCACCCAGAATGATGCTAAAGTAGCCATCCTGGGGGCTTCTGGAGGAACTGGGCAGCCTCTCGCTCCCTGGTGAGCTGCCTGACCCTCTACAATATTGCTCACATGCCTGGAGTAGCTGCTGATCTCAGCCCCATTGAGACCAGAGCGCATGTGAAAGGGTAGCTTGAGCCTGAACAGCTGCCAGACTGCCTGAAGGGCTGCAATATGGTGGTTATTCCTGAAGGATTCCCAAGAAAGCCAGGCATGATGCGGGATGACCTGTCCAACACCAGCGCCACAATCGTGGCCACCCTGGCTGCTGCCTGTGCCCAGCATTGCCCTGAAGCCATGATCTGCATCATTGCAAATCCGGTTAACTCCACCATCTGGATCACAGAAGTTTTCAAGAAACACGGCGTGTACAATCCCAATAAGATCTTCGGTGTGACCACTCTGGATATTGTCAGGGCAAAAACTTTTGTTGCAGAACTGAAGGGTTTGGATCTAGCTCTCAAGTCGACATCCCTGTGATTGGTGGCCATGCTGGGAAGATCATCATCCCCCTGATCTCTCAGTGCACTCCCAAGGTGGACTTTCCCCAGGACCAGCTGACCACCCTGACTGGGTGCATCCAGCAGGTGGGCACCGAGGTGGTGAAGGCTAACGCCGGAGCAGGGTCCACTATGCTGTCCATGGCATATGCCGGCGCCTGGTTTGTCTTCTCCCTCATGGATGCCATGAACAGAAAGGAAGGAGTTGCTGAGTGCTCCCTTGTCAAGTCCCAGGAGACAGACTGCACTATTTCTCCACACCGTTAGTGCTGGGGGGAAGGGCATTGTGAAGAATCTGAGCATCGGCAAGATCTCTTTCAAGAAGATGATCACTGAGGTGATCCCCGATCTGAAAGCCTCCATCCAGAAAGGGGAGGATTTTGTGAAGAACATGAAATGAGAAAGCAGCTAGAGAGCGCTTGGTCAGTTTCCTTAATTTATTAAGGCATCATGTTACTGAAAAGGCCATTTCAGATACATCTGTATTTTTATTTGCTTTGATGATGTTTACTGTATTAACGTCATCTCTTCCAAATTGCTGGTTGGCATCTTGATACACTAAAAAAAGCAGGCTTTGTGGGGGTTTTTTTGTTTGTGTTTGTGTTTTTTTTTTTTTTTAATTAAAACAAATGGCATTGGGAAAATCTGCTCTCAGGGACCTCTCCAGAGTATTAAAGAGCAATGATGTTGTTTGAAAGACTAAGGGGCACTTAATCCAAGCCATAGTGTTATCAGTTACTTGCTATGCATCTGAAAGGTGGACAAGGAAACAGGATGACAGAAGAATCAATGCCTTTGAGTTGTGAGACTGGAGAGTAGTACTGATTATCACATGGACAAGAGAACAAACAGGTCTGTGCTAGAGACAACGAAACCAGAGTGGTCCTTGGGAGGCAAGGATAATGACGCTTTCACATACTTTGAGCATGTTGTAAGGGGAGGGCTACATAGAACATACTTGGAAAGATGGACGGTTAGGAGAGGAGGTCTTCAATGAGATGGACTGGACATTGTGACTTAACCACCAGCTCAAATGTGTTGAGGTTGGCACAGGATAGGGCACAGTTCAGAGCCATTGTTCATAGGTCACTGTGTGTCCTACTCAACTCAGCACATGACAGCAATTGTGTTGTGCAACTATCAGCAGTATCCATTGCCACATTTCCATTACTGTAAACTCAGTGCTTTTTAAGGCTTCTTTCCCTTCTTCTCTGGTAACCAATAGTAAACTTTTAAAAGTATATGGTTATATTTAAAATGTGCAACCATTACTATTTCCAAAATTTTTCATTACCCTAAACAGAAACCCTGTACTTATTAAGCATGTAAGTCTACATTCCCTTTTTTTCTCAGCCCATGTACCCACTAATCTAACCCATTTTGAGTTTGTTTTTTTAAATCTAGTGTGGAGGGTTAAGGGGCTGACTTCATTCTTTGCATGTGAACATCCAATTGTCCTCACACTATCTGTCAAAGATATAGATTATCCTTTCCCCGACTGGTCTGTAACCTGTGTTGAAAATTGACTGTAATGGATTTATATTATTTCTCACGTTTGCTTTGCTTCTAGAAGGCAAGTGTCCTGTTCCCTGCCCTACTAGCCTCTGGAATAGTTGCAGGAACCAGGGGCTAGCAGAATCTCTAAGATAATTGTGATTCACTGTGATGCGCATCATGTGTTTGTCAGGTCTCATGCTGGTGAATAGGCCACCAGGCAAGCTCTCAGCTCTACAGGGCCCTGAGCAAAACACTAGCTTTCTTTGAACCAGTTTGATGGACCAGAATCATCAAACAACAGGATCCTAACAGGCATATGGGGGTTTAGATAACAGCAAGCCATCTGGTGGGAATAGGAACTTGGGATAATGGGGGCTTTTGTGGCCATGAGCACCCTTGGCAAATGCAACTACATCTGGGAGAGATTAGACTGGTGCCGGGAGCTCACAGGATGTTGTCACCAGGCACAGTTCTGCTGGGTGTTTTTTGCCCTTGCTACTGGTTGGCATGGGACAGACTGGGATAGTCCACTGTGAAGCCCTTCTTTCCTGTTACCCTGATGCAGATGAGGACAGCTCTGATCTGGGCCATGTGAGTCAGTGACAGGGCAGTGCGGGTGCTAGTGGGCAAGGTCTGGCATACAGGGATTTTAAGAGTTGCTGTGGGTTCTTGGGTATTGTTGACTGCCTTTGAATTGAGCATGACTCATAGCAACCCTATGAACAAGAGGCCTGAAGCCCCTCTACAACTACCGACATTTATCAAAGTTCAGTTTCCAGAGGCATGTTGTTTAGGAAGTGGATACCACTCCTGCTTTCAAGTTTCTGGGTATTAGAAGAAGACAAAGAAGAGGGGCTAGCTCTCCTGTGGTAGAGATGAGTTTCACTGGGCAAGGATGACAAATGACCTCTATGATTGGACCAGGGAAAAGGATGAGGGAGGCCAAGCCTTGGCAATATCATTATGGCCCCAAATGTCTGGGGCAAGTTGGACCCATGCCCTCCATTAATAACAGTCCCGGCACAGGGGCCTGGGATGGGTGCAAACATGAGGACCCTAGACAGATCCATGTGAGGGTCACCACTGGCCCTTCTGTATCTGCTTGAAGGGGATGAAATGAACGGGCCAGGACATGTACCGCAAACAGTTTATTCCTTTAAGCTGTGAATTTACTTGCTTAAAATAGCTCTTTAGAAGTAGCAGAACTGCAGTGGAAGAGGCTGCAGCTCTCAGTATCCTCCTGTCTTTTTCTGCACGGCCTGAACCAGCAGTTCTGAGTAGTGTTCCAGCAGGGCCCGCAAATCAGGGTTGGCCAGTGGACAGAGGGTAGGTGGAGATGGGGGACCAGGACTGGGCAGGGCCTGGTTTGGTGCCATCTCTGTCCTATCCAGCCAGATCGCCTCCAACTTGCGGTGGATCCAAAGGAAGGTGGAAGCCAGCGCAGCCTGTGCCTCCTGCTGCTCAGCGCTGACCTGGCCACTGGAGACCACCTGCAGGGAATGCTGAGGCTTGTCAGGGACCGCGAGGCCAGGCAGTCCCCTCAGCCCTTCCCTCCAACACTGGGGCTTGGCTCACCACAAGGTAAAGGTCAAGTGCGTCTTGGAAGGCAGTCTGCAGCCTGTGCACGATGGTCTTTGCATTGCTCAGCTCAAGGGGAACTGGGGGCACACCCCCAGTTGGCACACTGGGTTCGCCCCAATGTCTAGGACTACTCTGGGCCAGCCTGTCTGCATCTGAGGGTAAAGAAAGGTAGTAAGAGGCTGCTACACTCTGTCAGGTTTGAAAGAAACCAGATGGTTTAGATGATCTCAGCTGCTGGCCTTGATGTCTGTCTGGAACACACTCACTTAGTTCCCAAGGGTCTCTCCCTCCCACGCTGCAGGGCTCTGCTCAACTGCTACTTTCTCCCTGAGGTCTCTCCTCATCATCATCCTGTTTACAATTGCAAACCTCAACCCCTTCCCAGCTTTACGCTGCAGTGCGTACGACTTTATGATACACTTGACACTTTCCTTCTACGTTTTGTCTGGACAGCTCTCCCCCAGTTAAAGGAACCAATTCTCTGGGGGAAGATACTTCCAAGGTCTTGTTTACCTCCATGTCCCATGTCTCGAGGGCCTACAAGAAAGCCCCACATGGACAAGGTGCTCACGAAATACTTGTCAAATGAATAGACTAAGGAATGATGGCCCAGCCCTGTGCCCAACTGGTGCATGAGGTGAGCTTAGAGGACAGTCCCTTGACCCCACCATGGCACTCACCAGGAGGAGGCTCAAGGAGGGAGGTAGGGCTCCCAGGAATCCCTGGCCTGGTCTCTGGAAGCTGGGAATTATCAGGGTGGGTTGGAGAGTTGAGAGGCTGGGGGACAGGGAATCTTGGGAGGAAGGCATCCTCGTGAAGCAGCAGGGCCCCCGTGTGCACAGGGCTGTGGGGCAGGAAGCTGACTGCTGTAGCATAACACGGGGCAGCCACAGGCTTCTGGGACCAGGCACATGCGGTGGGTGGCTCCTGTGGGGGTGGGGACAGCAGGAACCTGTCACAGGTGCTTGTCAGGGTCAGTCTCGGACCAGCCCGGGCCTCGTGGTTGCCCCAGGAGGGCAGGTCAGGCTCTGGGTCCTCAGGGCTGGAACAGGGAGCTGCCGGCGTGGTGGCCTGGAGTTCCTGGCCCAGGGAGGCCAGCTCCCCCAGGGATGAGGGCCTGCAGAGGGGCCGGGCTGTCTCAGCGAGAACAGGACCAGCATGCTCCTTGAGGGAGATGCTGTGTGCCATCTTGGCACGGGAGCTTGCAGTGGTTTCCATGTAGGAGTGGGTGGGAGGAACGTGGACACCCTGAGCGAGGCCTGAGGTGGGTACAGATGAAGGTGGCGCAGGCCTCCTGTCTGTGGGCAGCACTGATGAGGAGGGAGCACAAGGCACCAGGCCTGTGAGGCAGGGGGCTGGAAAGGAAGCAGACCGCTCACTCTCATACCCCAGCTGTGCTTTGTGCCTCTACCCCACTCAGCCCAGCTGGACACCCAGAGCCACCACTGAGAAAGCCAGGGTTGTTGAGTGGGGACTTACTCAGTGGGTGCCAGGCCTCCAGGGTCTTAAGGAGCTCCTCAGTCTTCCCTCTAGAGAGGACCTGTAAGCACATTGCTGAGATGAGGACAAAGCCTCCTGGCCACTAGCCCCACATCCTGAGGGAAGGAACCCCAATACTCACGTTAGTCCGGGCTAGGGAGGGGGAGCCAGTGCCTGCCCTTGGGACCTCTGCTCTGGGCTGGGTCTCCCCTTGGTCCATGGTCTTGACCTCTGAGGACTTTGTGAGGTACAAGGGCAACCCGGAAGGGAAGGAGTGGGTGAATCTGTGGGGAGAAACCCATGCTGGGGAGGCACACTCACCTAGCCTGCCCTGGGGGTCTGAGGGGACCCAGCCTGCCCTGGGTGGTCGGTACACAGTGATGAGGAAGCAGTCAGGGTTCTTTAGCTCTACCTGGGCTTCTTCTGCAGCTGGGAGAGGAACTGGGCAGAGATGCTCAGCCGGGGACTAAGGAAGAATTCCTCCGCCTCGGAGGCCTCCACATCTCTCAGTGGCCTGTGGAAGAGCTCTAGGAAGACATTGAGGGAACCTCAGAATCCCTTCAGCCAACGTGTTCTGGCCCCATGCAGACCCTCAGACCAGTAGGTAGACTCCCAGAAACCCCCATCAACAGATACAACACATACACCTCAGCTCAGGAGTGAAGAAAGAGAACCGTGCAACTCAGTCCCACCCCTACCTCACATCAGCACAGTGGGACAAGGCAGGGTTTAGAGGGGGAGGGCATACCCTCAGGATGGGCATTGGTAAGTGTCTCGAAATGGTGGCGGAGGAACTTCTGCTCAGGGGTCTGGGGCAAGGAGCTGCTGGGCAAGCCTGGAACGTCGGGCAGGACCATCTCTTCTTCTCCAGAGCTCAGGCCTTCTGAGAGGCGAAGGAGCAGAGAGGGAGGGGAGATGAGGAGGGAAGCTGGCAACACCAGGAGTCATGGAAGGCATGAGAAAGCAGAGAGCTGGCCTCACCTGTCACACAATTGCTGTCACCAGGCTGAGGAGGAAAGGCCCCACCTTCCAGGAGAAGAGATTGGGGCTTAGTGAGTTCCAGGTTCAGGGCTGATATGGGGCCAGTGGTTCTGTCCCCTAGACAAGCCAGACCCCATACCTTACATACCTGGTGCATGGGGCACCATCATGTCAAACTGAGGGTCGGGGGTGGGCTGTGGAGGGGAGTGGATGGCGGAAAAGCTGCACTCCAGGTCTGTCTCCAACTTCCCCAAGTCTGCAGGAGCAGAATGTAGGGGTGGGGTCAGGAGCTCATAGCTAGGATTTTTATGGGTGAGCCTGCTGTTCAGGGCCTCAGTTTCCCCAAATGGAATAGTACCCCTCATTTTTATGGACCAGCAACGTTACACATTGAGGAGGTGGTCAGGTGACAGCAGGGGCTGGGTCAGTTTTCTGCCACTGCCTCTCAGCTTTGGGAGATTTGCCATAGCACTCAGACTGGGACCTGGCTGAACAAGCAGGACACACTGCACCAGGCCCCGGGCCCAGCCTGCGTGTTACTCACTCTCAGGGCAGCTCTGTGCCTTTGAGCCAGAAGAGGACATTCTGAGGTAGGAGTCATCTTGCTGGTCAATGGGCCCCTCATCTACTTCCTGGATGCAGTACTTGCTGCAGCACAAAAGGAGTAAGTGGGGGGGGGGGCGGGTGTAACAGCTTAGATTGGGGCATGCCTAAGCCTGCCCAAGTTGCCCAAACACCCCTTCTTGCAGAAGCCTCATGAACCTGCAATGAGAAACTGAGGCTGTAGGTGAGCCCACTCCTGTCCTGTCTAGGACTCCCCAGGGCCTCTGGGGAGGTGGGGAGGACTATTTTCCTAGGGGAGACCTGTCCACTGAGGCTTCCTCTGTGCAAAGGACACCCACCTCTCTGTCCCCGTGACTAGCACTGGTATTTCCATGGAGTAGATGATAGGCTTGCTGGCCTCAAGCTCCCTCTGTAGGGGCAGGAAGGAAGGATGCCCACAGTCATTCTCCTGGGGACTCTTTGACTAGGAGATGAAGAAAATGCAGCCACTCAGGTGCCATGGCAACCAGGGCTCTCACAGGTCTCCAGCTGTGATACCAATGATGGTGCCATTCACGGTGGGTCAGGGCCTGGCCGAGGGTTTTCCCACCATGAGCTCATTCTGTTCCCCTCTTTACAGATAAGGAATGGGTAAGGTTTAAAAAAATGAGAGGAGGCCTATTAAGAGTCAATTTCTATGAAGATCAAGAACAGGAAGACCAATTTATGGTAAGAGGCCACGTCAGTACCTTGGATGGTGGCTGGGTGACCGACTCAGGGAGGCACAAGGAGGAATGTTTCTGTTTTGATTTGGGTGATCAATACATGGATTTACTGAACCCATAAATAAATTGAACAAATAATTATGATTTAGAAACATTTGTTAAAAAAACCAAAAACATTTATGTAGCAGGATGTAAAGGAATTATATTTGGAAAACAATACTGCTTGGGCACCTCTAAGGACCCAGGCCTGGTCTTACCACTGGAGCCTCATAAAAGCCCTGAAAGGAAAAGGTTGTTTTAAACAGCAATTTTTAAAATGGGGAAACTGAGGCCAAAGAGGCAAGGAAGCTTCTTGTTCCAGATCACTCAGCCAGGAATGAGCAGGCCAGGGCGCTCCCTCGGGATCTGGTCTGCTTTAGGGTCCAAGCTCTCGGCTCATCACCTGCTCTCCCAGAATACCTTCTCTGTCCTGGAATGCCATGCTGTCTTCTGGACCTGGAGCTTGCCCTCCTGTCCCCCACAATTTCACAGAATTTACTCTGCCTCCCTAAAGTGGGAAGAGTCAGCCCTGCCTTCAGACTGAGAGCTATGGAGGCTGCCATGGTGCTGGGGCTGCAGGCCTGGGGTACCTCATTCAGTAGGGTGGCCAGGTTCTGAGGCTCCAATGTAGTCAGCATAGAGTCCTCCAGGCTCTCAGGCTTCATAGGGGTGAAGTAGCAATCCAGGTCCCGGACATCCAGGATGGTTTTGAGTGGCTCCCGGTCAGCCCGCTCCGCCCAGCGGCCGTGGGGCTGGTAGCTGCGCTTGGCTTGGAAGGCCGAGCCATCCGGTATGTCGTCTCCCAGCTGAGGACACAGGACAGTTAGGCCAAGTCCACACTCAGGCTGGCGAGGGCTGCTGGCACTGTGCAGTCTCCTGACTTTACACATATTTTAAACTTCCAGATTCCTATTTTCAGCCCAGGCCTTTCCCTTAAACTTCAAAATCACATGTGCAACCACTCCACATTTCTGCAAGGACATTTAGCAGATACCTGAAAGTTAACATGCTATAAACTCAACCACGTCGCTTTTCCTCAGAACCTCAGGCTTCTCCATTCCTGTTATTCTTTCCAATTGTTAAGGCCCCAAGTCCTGGGATTATCCATCATCATTCTCCCTTATTCTGTCCCTTATACTCTACATGCATTTCATCAGCAAATTCTGGCCTCTTTGGCTTCTAAACATCCTTAAAATGTGGCCTCTTCATTTTGGTCCTATCACATTGCTTTCTCCCAAGACTGCTGCTTGGGAGACAGGAAGGTGGTTGTAAAAACATGCTCTGAAGCCAGCCTGCTGACATCCCAGACCAAGTCCTGATTCTTAGTGGTGTGACCCTAGATAAGTTATGTAACTTTCTAGGCCTCAGTTTATGAAATGGGGATGAGAAAAATTAATCTCTCAAAGGAATTACACTGAGCAGTGAGATAGTTACGGGTTTAGAAAATAGCCTACACCGGATGTAATTCTAATTGTAATATGCACTGATAAGGAAATGCTTGGGGGGGGGCCAAAGATCTAGTTATTCAGATGGTCCGACCTGATCTGTAGCATAGGGGGTCTCAGAGAGAACTTCCCTGAGTACCTGATTTAGATTTGAAGGTTGAGTAGGAATGAGAATGAACAGTTGTGGCAGACGGACAAGCACATGCAAAGGCGCTGAGGTAATCTCACTCCCCAAGTCTCCCCTACCTGTAGTCGGGGAGGGAGAGCTTTGGTCTTTTCAAAATGACAAGGTCTGACGTTGTTCCTAAAATGAACTCTCAAACCTGGGATTTAGGATTCTGCTGTGAGTTCCTAATCCACTTCCCCCAGCCTGCCTTGCCTACAAGTCAACAATTATTCCATCTTGATGTGGTCTAGGCCATTCCTCTCCCTTACTCAGCTCTACTTTCAAAATTGCTTTTGCTCTTGCAGATGGTTCTGACGGGAACGTTCCTCTCTGGGTTCTTCTCATTCTGGGGAACCCTCTTACCCAATTTCTTAGCAGACTCACCAGTCGTTTGGCCCAGAGTGGCAGTTTGCCATTGGTCAGCAGGCACTGAGGATCTGCAGAGACACAGGAGATCCATGAAAACAGAACACACACAGCAACAGACACATGAACAGCAGGCAGCAGCTCACCAGAGAAGTAATGCAGGAGTGACAGCACAACAAATGAGCTCAGGCTCACAAACCCTCAGGGGAATGTAGGTCTTAACAGTGGGATACAATGTTGTTCGTTGACCAAAACGGACCAACATTAACTAGAATGAAAATGCTAAGGAATATTAAATATTAGCAAGGGTGTGGGGGAACAGAGGGGATTGCTCACTGGGCTGGTAACTGAATCTTTGGAGCCCTTTGGTGGTTTCGTCTAGGTCCAAAGCCCACAGCCCAGCACCTGCTCAGAACCTCCATCCAAAAAATCACTCACACAGACCCTGGGAGGCAGCCTCATCCACAAAGTGTAAAATAAGGGGAAAACTTCAGTGCCCACTCTGAAACAAATGACTTTAAAAAGCTACTGTGCTCCTGGTTAAAAGATGTTTCTGTTTGGTATACATTGGAGAGGACACTGAGATTGGGCATAAGAGGGTGATGAGAAAAATTAGGATGAATCATCATCCTTCCTGTCTCCTCACTAGCAGAGCTCACCACCATGCTAAAGGCGACAGTTGGTCACTGTTTCCAGCCTCGGAGCTAGAGCAGCCCTGCAGTGGGAGCCCAGCAAAGCCTGAGCATATGTCCTTTCAGAGAAATTCTCGGAGGGAACGCTTCTCCTCATCAGTGAAGTCTCTGATGCCTGGAATTTAGATAGTCAATCTGCAACCAAGGGGCTGAGTCAAAGTAACATACAGAGAGGCAGACATTCGTGAGAGAGTGGCTGCTTATCAAGTTGTCAAGCTGCCCCTTGCTCCTTTTTCCCTGGACCACAGAATCTATCCTGGCTTCGTTTTCCTCCTGGGATATTCCCTTACTCTCCTCAGCTCTTCCTTCCTTCTGAGGTGATATTCCAGTGTGGCCTATCAAGATGGATCAGAAATGGGCACATGACTCACATGAGGATCGTGAGTTACAACTTCAGGACTTAGCCTGGAGTGATTAGGAAAAAAGGTGCCCTCTTCTCTGGGGAGCTGCGGGAGCCGGGGGGAGAGAAATCAATCTCCCATAAAGGGAGAGTCTGACTGAGAAAGAAGCCGAGAGAGAAAAGCAGAGCCCAGAGATGGAGAAGCCCGTGCTGGTGTGCCTTTCAACACCTCCTTACCCACAACCAGTCACCCCTGGAGTCAGTACTCAATTTTTTCCGTTAACACGTTGGTGCAAATGATGGTAATACATCGAAAAAAATGTGCTTCTAAGCACGGTCATCAATTTAAAAGTGTGCGGCAACGTGTTAAATGAACCAATAAACTCTGCTTACAACTTCCTGGGAGATGACTGGCCCCAAAAACAAAGTTGGGAGTAAAATGCTGCAATGATCCCGACCTTGACGAAGTTCACAACAGGGCTGGCCCCCTTTCCCAACCTGGATCCAAGCTTTCTTTGGATGGCGTCTTTAGCAGCTCCGCAGGTTCACACTCTTCCTCCAGCTCATCCTCTGTCTGTTCTCCAGGGTTTAGGGAGTGATTCTCACTGGGCATGGATGCATAGGTCTCCTGCCTAAAGCCAGAGAAATAGAGGGAAATGTGTGCTTGGGGGCGAGGGGGCCTCCCCTAGGACTTGTGCTGCACTTCTTAGGAATCTACTCTCTGCTGTGGTCAGCATGACTGCTAAGTCTCACCAGCTAGGTCCTCTCCATTAGAAACACATTTCTCCAATAAATGAGACAGAACAAAAGCAAGCCTCAAAAAAATAAGACACACTTTCCAAAAGCCACAGCAGTGGGCCAGAAAGCAGAGTGGAGCTGAAGTCCTGGGCTGCTGGTTTCCTATCAAGGGAGCAGGTGGTAGCAATGAGATTCTGGACCCTTTGGAATACAAGGTACAGCCCTAGAGGATGTGTGCTTCAAAACTAGGAGCTGAAGGAGCTACCCCTCCCTCGGTGTGTTTATTGGAATATATGGCCCCTGACAAGGCTTGGTCTTAAGAGGGGTCTTAGGAGCCTTCATGGAGAACAGCCAACTCCTATGACAGAAACAATCAGGAAGAGACTGAGAGGCAGGAAAGAGAAAACCCCAAACCTCCCACTCCAGATGAACCTCCCAAACCCAATCAAAACTAGACCATGAATTGCGCCAAGTAAAACTGGATTTGTGGCATAAAGATTTAAAAAAAAAATTTACAAGACTAAAATAAAGAACTTTCATTTAAAGAGAATTTTAAAAAATGCGGAACAACATCAAAAAACAGCAAAAATAACCAGGCTAATGATCTGATAAAGACTAGTGGAACCCCCAAGACTGTGGCCCTCAGTCATCCTTGGGGCCTGGGACAACTCAACCCTGAGATTCAACTGTTAGCCAAACAGGATGCCAGAGTAACACCATCAGGGCATTGCTTACTCCCTAGAATAATCAACCAAGTAAGACCAGAAGGACAACATCTGTCCAGAAATAGAGCTTACAAGGCAGGAAGGGATAAGGAGGATGGTGGCAACAAGAGTCAGAGAGAAGTGGGAGAATATGCAGGTATTTAGTTAGTGTTCTAAATAAGTGTATGCATGGTTAAGTGTAAAAATCAAGTTTGCTTTGCAAACTTTCAGATTACAGCAAAAAACAAACAAACAAACAAAAACAACAAAACCAAAAAACCCAAGCAAACAAAAACCAAAAACCCAAACCAAACTCAACAAACTATGAAACTAAAAGTCCTTTCTCCCCCGTTAAGAGGACATCTCTGCTCTGCCGTCTCCTCCCCTACAGCCCTTCCTTCCTGTTCTGTTCCCGCAGCTGCTGGGTCAGGACCGCTCTGGTCCCCTCAGGTGGTGGGGCTTCCCAAGCAGTGTTCAAAGGCTCTCTAAAGCACTGCATTTTTCTACCTAGAACTCTTACTGTATGCTTGGGTTTTATTTAAATGTGAAAGACAAGATCGTTTATTAGGAAAAGATACATCTCAGAGAGAAAGAAAGAGACTCTTGAGATGGATGACTCAATCTCCAGAAGTAAAGAAATGGTCATATGACACTGTAATTTTGTATCGAAAGTTTGTCCTCTAGGCTGCCAGTGCAACAGGGCAGAATCCAAGGCTGTTCTGGCTGTAGCTACGTCCCCAGCATCAAGCTCATGAAGGCCAGGACAGGGAGACACTCCCGGTGGATGAACAGCTGGGGGCTGGTCAGACATGTGCCAGCACCTGGGGTGGCTGCTCCACTTCTGGTCCTTTGCGTGCTGCTGCTGCTCACGGTGGTCTATCTCCAGCAGGTGCTGCTTCATGCAGTTGGTGATCTCCGGGCCAAGGTGCCAGATGAACACACAGCTACGGAGACCAATGAGGTGAAGAAGAGGAACAGTGAACATGGCAGCCACCAGGGTCACCACAGCTGACACCTCGTCCCTTAGCCCCTCTTCAAGCACACACTCTATCTGCTTAGTGCAGGAGCACCAGACCCTGTCTTGTCCCACACCCTGGGCCTGGGCCCCGGAACACCCTAGCCAACTAGGGCTTGCTCTGGAAGTAAGACTCAGGATCCAAGAGGGAGATGTAAGAAAGGGTCATGGTAACTCAAAGGGAGGGACAGAGCATTGATCAGGTGCAAAAGAATGTCTCTATATCATCTCATCTGATTCTCACTGTATCATTTACAAGGCAAATAGTGTCATCACCTACAGACAAGCACACTGAAGCTCAGAGGGGAAAGGACATGGCCAAAGCCCAAGGGGCATATCTAGAATCTAAACTCAGGGCTGGGTACAGCACTCTTCCCAAGATGGCACTGACCTGGGAACTTGAGAAGTCACCTCCACAAGGAGGCTGTGAGCACAGCGTCTCTGGTGTGTGACACCCCCTTCCCTACCCAGCAGAGGGCCCAGTAGAGACAGCGAGAGGCCCAGCCAGGGGCAGCCTCGCAGGCCGTTCCCACCTGTCTCCAGACACTGTGATCAGGTGGCGACAGTCGTAGGTGAACTTCATGCCAGTGACAATTTCTATAGGCAGACAGAGAACCTTCTCAGTGAGAAGGCCGTGGGGGTAGAGGATGGATGGACATCCTGTGGCGAACAGGGTCATGCTCACCTGAATGGCCGAACATCTTGGCAATGCACTCGCCTGAGTAAAAGTCAATCACTGAGATGCTCTTGTCTGAGCAACTCGTGGCTAGGAAGGTACCTGAGGGGTCCACGTGGACCTGCAGAAAGAAGATCCACGTGACCCTGGGCCTATCTGCTGCTTGAAACCTAGGCCAGGGATTATAATCCGTTGAGCTGGAGGCAGGACAATGGAATTTTGGGGTTGTCCTTCATGACACACATCCTGGTACGATTTACTTGGAACGTCTATACCCATTTCACAGGCGAAGAAATGGACCATAACAGTAGCTATAATGGTACTCAGGCCCCATGCTAAGCTGTATGTGCATGAACTTGTTTCTTCCACAGAACAATCCCATGATAGGGGCTGTTGTGACTTGCATCTTACAGGTGATGAAGCAGGTCACTGTCAGACCAAAGCCATGCTGGGGTCTGAGCTCCTAACTCTCCTCATGCAGAGGCTCTGAGTGTCCCCAACATTTCCTGGATCCCACGCGTCTGGGTGAGGGCAAGGAAGGAGAGGAGCCCAGGCTTTTCTAGTTTTTCCCACCACAACCTGGTGCCCCTTACTTTGAAGACTTGGTAAAGAAGGTAAACCACCCACCTTTACTCCACCCCCATTCCCAAGCCTCCAGGGTCAGGTGGCCTGAGTAGGTGCTGGCCAGTGAGAAAGTCTGTTTCTCTGCTCCCTCCAACAGCCTGGGAGCTGGGTGAGGTGCTCGAGGGCAAAGGTTCCAGGTAGCCAACAAGCCCTGCTCCTTACCTTCAGCAGAGAACCATCGTCACCTTGGGAGCCCTTGTAGCACTTCTTCTGCTTCCCATTCACAGTGTTGTAGACTCTGGGGAGGGGGTGGCATAACATAGTCCACAAGCCGTAATACACTCACCCTCCACTTCCAGCCAAACCTGATATCCACCTCTTCCAAAGCCCTTGTTACCTCTGTCCCCCACTGACACACAGTCTCAGGGATTGACAGCACATCTCAGGCTGAGGCTATCCATCTGGGTGTCTATTGAGTCTGTGTCCCCCACCATTCTGCATGCTTAGTGCTCAGCACTTGATTTGAATGAGCAAGTGACAGAGGAGGGAACCTCTGTACATGCCCTGTCCTCTGTACATTGCCCCTCCTTTCCTTCAACTCACTCCTGAACCTTCCCAGTCTTAGCTTAATAGTCTTCACCTCCTAAAAGCCCTGCCTGCCCCAGGGTGGGCTTGCCCGGGGGTACGCCTCCCCCATCTCAGCTCTGTGACTACTCTGTGCTACCCCGTCTGGTGAGCCCCGGCACTGTCCAGCTCAGGTAAGAACTACGGGAACATGGGTGGGATGCCTGAGTTACATCTGCACCTCTCAGTCACCTTCTACAGGGTCCTTCAGAGACAGCTCAGGCTGCGTCAGTGACTCACCTCACGTTACGGTCCTGGCAGGCTACAGCCACGTACTTCTGGGTGATGTCAATGTCCATGTCATACAAGGTGGTCTTCTCTGCCACATGATGGGTTCGGAAAAAATGTAGTCCATCTGAGGCCTGATATGGCAGAGAGGATCGTCATAGGATACCTGACAAGCTCCACCTCAACCCCAGGGAGGCTACCCACCACACCTGCTGGGCACTGCGAAAGTAGATACTCTTGTCGGCCCCACAGCTGATCATCTGGATGTCTCTGTTGCCTGGGGTAAGCGGAGGAGGAAGTATGTCAGGCAGGCCTGGCCCACTAGGCAACTGCACTGTAAAGAAAATTAACCAATTCCACCTGGGCAGGAAGAGGTGGGTGAGGTCAGAGCTGGGCTGGCTTGGAGGTAGGACACCGAAAGGTAGGGCTGCATGAGGTGGCAAGCACGACCCATGGGAAGAAACAAAGGCATACGAGAAGCAGCATCCCCCACGCGGGCAGCAGGGTGGAGGAGCAGGAATAAGGGGAGGCAGGCAGGTTGTCAGGAGGCTATGCCACCAAAAGTAATCATGCACACATGGGACGAGGCCCCATGCTGGGCCACTTGCCCACCTCTCCCTGAACGCTTGCCAACCCATCCCACTACACATCTTCCATATGCAAAGTGAGTCAGGACAGGGCCAGAGCTGAACTCACATGTTCTTTGGTGCCAAAGACAAAGCAGGTCTGAACCTAGTTTCCTCTCTGAGCCTCAGTTTCTTGATGTGCAATGGTCCCTATTACAGCGCTTTCCCCACAGTTGGTGTGTGAAGCCCTTGAACAGTGTCTGTCATATGGTCAGCACTGTAAGCATTCTTGTTTTTATTCTGACCTCTCAGAGTACCTTCAGGTCAGGGAACACCATATTGAATCTTTCTAGTCTGCAAGAATCCTTCCAATTTCCTCGTTGAAACTGTAGGGTTCTTATGTAGACTGCAATGACAGCTTTGGAAAACAGGCTTAGACTCTGGACCTATGACAATGTGATTCTGGGCAGGTAGTCTCACTTCTCTGAGCCTTTGTTTCCTCTGCTGTACAATGGAGGTAAGGAGTATCGGGAAGAACCACGCCCAATTCACATGCTGCAAGGTTCTTGCCTGGTACAGAGTTAGCTCCCCCATCAGCCCACTGTCCATCCCACCATCTCATAGTATTAGTACCTGGATTTCCTTTTGTGAGTCAGCAATTTCCTGATGTCAGTAATCAGGAAGTGGAGGCAAGAGGCATGTAAATTAGGCCAGGTCTGAGAGAACACCCTGAAGCCCTAGCACTGCTGATGATTTCTGAGGACAGGAGCTTCTAAATAGGACAGGAAAAGTCAGCTCTCAACTGATAGAAAAAGGTTATTATGTATGCCATCGAGTCTGAACTGACACATAGCTAACCCTCCAGCAGGTTTCCAGAGGCATCAAATTGCAAGGGATGAGACTGCCCATCTTTCTCCTGAGGAGCAGCCTGGTGGATTCAAACTGTTTGCCTTAGGGCTGGTGGCACAGCTCCTCACCCTGAGCCACCAGGACTCCCTCGATAGAAGGAGCTGTTTCCACTGACACATGATCCTGCCCACTAGAAAAGGCAGAGCTGACAGGGGAGAGAATTCTGATTTTGAAAATATTACATCCTTGAATTCAGAGCTTGCTCTCTTTTTTGTTGAAGCTACAGGGTGTTTCTGCTGTTACCTCTACTGAAGGAGCCCACCTAATGAGGTGCAGGAAGGAAGGGGCTTACTGGCAAACTTGATGGCCGTGATGGAGGAGGAGTGGTCATCCAGAGTCTGCTCCAGGATGTAGTTCTTCTCCACATTCAGCACGTGGATTAGTCGGTCCCGGCTGGCTGAGGCCAGCAGGGTCACTCCTGTCAGTGCAGAGGACACATTTGAATTCTCAGAAGGCGCTCAGGTGCCTTGGCCTCCACAAGAGCAGAACCATCGAGCTTTCCAGTGCTTGGGAAAAGAGGGCTTGATTCCAGAACTGCAACTAACCCATCCCAAAAAGTAAGTTGAAAAGACCCCTCCCACTATTCTGTGTGGTCTCTCCCTTGTTGCTGTTGTTGTGTGTGGTCAAGTTGGAATCAAACCATAGCTGACTCTCCAGAGGGTTTTCAGAGGCAGTAAAGCCCATGGGAGGATAAAGCCCATCCTTCTCCTGCAAAGCAACTGCTGGAGTCCAACCACGTGCCCTTGAGATTGCAATGCAGCTTCTTACCACAAGGCCACCAGAGTTGGTCTCTCCCTAGAGCCCCTCAGTCCTGGTGATCCACACTCCATGCCACTAGTTCAGGAAAAGGAATCATGGCAGATATCGGATGCCACTTCCCTTACACCCACACAGACATGGCATTCCTAACTGAGACAGGCATTCTTTCCTGCTGAGCCCATCTCCTGGGCATGTGAAGCCCTGCCAACTTCTGCCTCATCTGAAACCACTGACCACATAGGCCTGGTGTAAGCACTGTCCAGGTCCTACTGACCGCCCAACTGGCATGATTCTTTCTGCTGACTGAGTCTTCCCTGTTGACACCCCTTAGAGAGTACCTACCTGCTCTGGTGATGCGGTACCCCTGAGGCCTACCACAAGACCAGCAGAGGTAGACTGAAAAGAAGGCAATTAAAGACAATTTAACTTAGTGTGCTAGATGATGAAAGAAATAAAAAAATGTGGGAAAATCACCGTTTAATATCACCATCTCCAGGATACAATTCCATCTATGTCATATTCCTCCCAGAAAAGTATATCTGAATGAAATAACAAGGACATGGGCAAGTTCAAATTATTGTTGTTATGTGCAATCGAGTCGCTTGCGACTCATAGCGACCCTATGTACAAGAGCTCTAAACTCTGCTCTGTCCTGTGCCAATCGCACTGTCTCTGACACTCCCATCCCAATTACCCCAGTCACTGAATCGATCCATCTCATCGAAGGTCTTCCTCTCCTTCGCTGCCCCTCCACTCTGCCAAATATGATGTCCCTCTCGAAGGACCAGTCCCCCCTTGCAACATGCCCAAAGTATGTCCGACAAAGCTTCAGAATCCTTGACTACAAGGAGCATTCCAGCTTCACCTTCTCCAGGACAAACTGGTTTGTTCTCCTAGCAGTCCATGGTATATTCAATACTCTTCTCTAGCACCACAGCTCAAAGGCATCAATTCTCTTTCTATCATCCCTATTCACTGTCCAACTCTCTGATGCATAGCATGTAATTGTGAAGACTATAGCCCGGATCAGGCGCACCTTAGTCTCCAGCCTGACATCGTTGCTCTTCAGTACTCTTGATAGGTCCCTCACAGCTGACTTTCCCAATGCAATTCATCTCTTGACTTCCTGGCTGGTGTTACCAAGACTGTTGATTGTGGAGCCAAGCAAACTAAAACTGTTAACTATCTCAATCTCTTCACCATCCATACTGATGTTGCCAATTGGCCCCGTGGTGAGAATCTTTGTTTTCTTGATGTTGAGCTTCAATCCATATAGGAGGCTGCAGGCCTAAATTGAGGGGGGAAAAAAATCTACAAAATGACTGGCCTATTTTCTGCAGAATGCCAAAGTGAAAAAACATAATCCGAGGCTGTGGCAAGGGCCAGGATCAAGGTGATGGAAGAGTGGATCTGCTCTAGTACAAAATACTGGAACAACGAAGAAACCCAGTACAGGCCCCAGGAGCAGTAATGGTGTAATACAAAGTGAAATTTTTCAAATTTGATAAATAAATGGATGTTCTTTTTCCTAGGAGATGCTTGCTGAAGTTTTTCAGAGTATAAGGTGTCACATTTGAAACTTAATTCAGCAAAAGAAAAAAGTAGTAATTTTTTTAAGAGTAAAAATAGATTAGAAAGTTACATTCTGAAGGAACAGACCTCCCTCCTTGAAAGGAAATATGGAGGAAAGGCCAGTAGTAATATTTTTGCTGTTATTTATTATGTGTGTGTGGACATATACACAGAGAAAGAGGGAAGGCAGATAAAAGTATGCATGCAGTCAGAGTTAGACAGGACTGAAATGAAGAAAGCTTGAGAATCTGGATGAAGGCTATGGGGGCATGCTCTTTGTAAAACTCTAATTTTTCTGAAGGCTTAAAATGTTTTCAAAATTGGTTTCATTAACAACAGCTACTATCTTCTTTAGAAGATTAACTCATCCATCCATTCAACATTCACTTCATTCAGTGTGAACACTGTAGGGACTGGGGACCAGCAGTTGAGTAAGTCAGGCCAAGTTCTGGTCACACCTATCTTGTTTTCTTGAGTCCGAGCCATTCTGGTGCCAGGGCCCAGCAATTGTGGTTATTAGGTGCTGTGGAGTCGGCAAAGGTTACAGTACGGTAACCTTTCCCTATCCTGTGTCACCTTCGTTATCTTACAGGCGCGAGCCCACTGGTGCAGTCATTGTGTTGAGGGTCTTCCTCTCTTTCTCTTTTTCAAGTATGGTGTCTTTTTTTTTTTTTAATTTTATTATTTTTGTGTGCATGTACCGTCAAATCAGATCTGACTGGTACAGGAGGAGATTGTCCCTCCTTACCTGGCAGAGCATCTGGTGGATTTGAACCGTTCGCCTCTGGGATTCTAGTTGCAGCTCCTTGCCACTAGGCCACCAGAGCTCCCCAATAATTTTTTATTTTATATTTTATGGTGTCTTTTTTTTAAGTAACTACTTCTGACAACATGCCCTAACCATCTTTGCCTCTACAGAGCATCATTGCCTCTACAGAGCACCCTGGCTGCACTTTCTCCAAGACATATTTGTTTGTTCTTTGGACAATGGGGGCCCTTATAAACACAGGATCTCAGCTGCCACCCATAATCCCACTAGATGTCAACTAGCCCTCTTCATGTGGCTCTGCCAAGGAAACCACTTCTCCACCGACTTCTCTGCAACCCTACCACAGGCTCACCTGTCTCAGGCTTGGAGTACTCCAGGCATAGCACTTCAGCATCATGCGCCTCCACCTTGAGCAGCTCATCCATGAAGTGAAGCTCATGGATCCTGGGAGATACACAGTCAGCTATACCTTTTCAGAGCCCTGCACCCAAGCCCCAGGTACTCTGCCATAGCTAGGAAATGTTGAGCACCCAGATAGGTGATACATGGATTCCCCTGCACCCTGGTAAACCACTTCAAGATGCCCAGTCACATCTGCTCTCGCATTATAAATAGAGCGATTCTAAGCCTGGTAGCACTTCAACTGACACCCAGCTCCTTGGGATTCCATGAGCCAAAATACACCCCCAAGGAAGCTCCTCTGTCAAAAATTTAGGACAAACCTCTAGAGGAACAGGGGGGAGGGCAAGCTGTATCAGAGGTGGCCCTTGGGGATAGAAGTGGAATAAGAGGTCCTTATTAAAGCCTCAAGTCTTAATTTTCCTTCCAAATGAAGTTGGACATAACAGGACAGTGGGGAGTAAAGTAAGACACTCAGCCCTTTTCCTGCACTCTTTCTATGTGATCTTAGCTAGCCACTAGACCTGTCTTGTCTTGGTTAACGAATCTGAAAATAGAGGTCATAAGAGCTTAGATCACAAATCAGTCGTTACATGCAGCACTCGGTCAGTGTCTGGCCTGGGGGAAGAGTCTACACCCGCGCAGTCCCTTACTACCATCCACGGCACCATCAATGTAAGCAGCCCACCAGCACCTTTGGTTTGTATTACATAGTGATTGATATAATTCTCACCCTTTGAAAATCATTACATTTTATAGAAAAGAAAAAAGGTCTACACTTTGTGCTGTTCTTAGACAATAAATAGGAAGAAATGACAAATTTCAAATCCCTGGTGCTGCACGGTGGCTGCCCCTTTATGGGGTACATACTCTTCAGTGCCACCCTGTGCCTCCCATCCTTCAACAGCCCCCAACACTCAGATGATACATATCTTTTGTCAACTTTCATTTGATCCCTGGGACAAGGCACATGTTCTGCCAGCATATATTAGGCTGTTAACATCCTGAAAAATCCCTGCAGGCCTCTGGGCAGGATAAACAGCCTGAATCCTCAAATACACTGTGCCCCTGATCACGTCCAGGACTCCCGAAGCTCTACCTGGCATCTTCTCATACAGTTCAGCAGTGCTTGCTGCGCTTATTGCTGTTAGTTGCCATCAAGCTTACTACAACTCCTAACGGCCCTGTGAATAACAGGTGTGAATTCTGTCCTCGTCTGTGCCATCCTCACGATCTCTGTAATGAGCAAGTGCACATGGTAGTCATTGTGTCAATCCAGCTCACCGAGGGACTTCCGGTCTTTCACAGACCACTCTGCAGAGTGGTCCCACCTGGCTAATGAAGCACCACTGCATCACCACAGGTGCCTGCCCACCTGTAACATCACTGTGGCATTCACACAGAACAGCTGTTGAGGTCCTGCAAAGTACTCTGATCTCAGTTCATTTAGAAATCCTTCCTCAGCTTAATTAAACTGCACGGTGGCTGGCTCCTGGATTGTTGCTTAAATTCCTGATGGGCAGCCAGAGGTGCCAGGCCAGCACAATCCCCACCACCCTCATGACCCAAGCTGGGTGGTGCACATGAGACACCGGCCAGGGCCCACTTGCCTCAGATTTCCACTTCGGTCGCCTGAAGCCAGGTGCTGGCCGTCAGGACTGACCTGCATAACTCGCACCCCAGCTTTCACGTCCATAGGCATCCCATTTTCGTTCCCCCGATCCGGGAAGTGTGACATATCTTGCAGGTGCTGGATATCATTCTCCACATACACTACCTTCAGAAGGGTCTGCAGGAAGGAGAGGACTGAGGTCAGTGCTGGGAGCAGCTCAGAGGAACCTCTGCAAGTTTATTATGCCTTCCCAACAGACAACATACCCAACAGTTTCATTCACATAAAGAAATCCAATTTTCAGCTGGGAGCTTTACTACTACTGCTGCTGCTGCTGCTGCTGCTGTTACCCAGCCCCCTTATAAAGCTAGATGAGACTGTGCAAATCAATTCTGGTCAATGAGATGCAAGTAAAGCAAGTAAGCACCCTTCAGCTTCCTCTCCTGTGTTGCTGCTGGCAACTTAGATGTGATAGGTGGCTCTCCAGCAACCATCTTGGATCATAACCTCAAAACAGCAGAAGAGTGAGCTAGAAGGTTTCTGAACTAGTTGCCCCCAGATTGTTTTTATGAGTCACAGAATAAAACCTTTTACCCCTTACTTGTTTTTTCTACTGTGCACAGCCAAATATAATACATCTATCATAGAAGAGAAGATGGTAGTGTTGGGGGTGAGGGATAGAGTAGGAAAGGAGTATCTGATATATACACCTTGCATTAAGGGCCTTTTCTGCTCTTGCTTCTGCCACATTGATCTATGTCAGACCCTTCAACTCATCAAGCTCTTTCCCATCTCAGGGGTCTTCACACAGGCTTTTTCCTTGGCCTGGAACACTCTCACCCACCCTCTCTACTTCTCTCAGTCTTCCACATCTTTTCCTCCAGGAAGCTGCCCCACACACCCCAGGTGAGATCAGATGTCTGTTATATATCAAGGCACTTATCACACCTGTGATTATACCATAACCTGTTCTCTGTCTACCTCCCTCCCTGCCACTAGACTGTGGATATCACAGAGGAGGGAGAAGAGTCTGTGGTAATCACTGCCGTATCCCCAGCATTTAGCACAGCACAGCAACTGGCTCAGATCTTAATAAACACTATATAAAATAAACATCTATATAAATAAAGGAATGATTCAAATCTCAGCTTCCCAGATACGTTCCCTCATTGCTTTTGTAATACCAACCATTCCCTCCAGTTTCCAATTATGATTCACTCTGGGATCCTGCCAGCATTCCTACCCCAGGTTCCACTGTATGGCAGCTACCTAGACAGAAGTCTCTGCCTCTGGGCCCATTAGATGGACTCTTCACGAATTCCAATTCAAGACTTGGGGAGCACTTCTCTGTTCAAAGTGTTGGCTGCCTAGGGTGGTGGTATCCACACATGCTGGAGAGCAGAAGCTGACTGACAGTATGCAGCAGAGAGGCCAGATGATGCTACATCAGAAAGCAAAAGGAGGAAGCAAGAGGAAGGGAGAAAGAAGTGACCCACTTTGGTTCCTGGTTCTTATTCCTACTATGATCTACCACAGGTTCTAGAAGACTTGCTCGTGCCCCCATATCCAACTTTAAAATAGGGTTTTGTTCCTATTAACAGGCAGTCACAATGACACTTACACTGCTGAAGACATTTTTCTGCCATTGAGTGTTAGAGCTGCTATCCATGTTCCAGAAACGGATGGTGTTGTCTGATGAGCAGGTCAAAAAAGAGCCTGATGGCAGACAAGCTCTCTGATCTTCAAACTCAGGATACACCTATATTTCTCAGAAATAAGATAAAGAGTGATCCATTACAACCAAAGTAAAGAGCTTTATGATACACTGTTATATATGGGAGAAAAAGAGTAAACAGCAGATAAATTGACAGAGTGTGATAGCGTCTATGTTAACTAAAAAATAGTTTTTCTAGCCATTGTGTTAGCCCCTGTTGTGCGGGGGCATGGTCTCCAGCTACAGTAATTGCAGACACATGATCCTGCAAATCATCAACAGCTGTAGGACCAATATAATAGTGATATCTGCACTATGAGAGAAGGCAGTGTGTGTGGAGACAGTGGTAGGGAGAGGGTGAAGAGACTGTGACAAGGTGTAACCAAAGGAAGATAAAGGTCACAATTAAAGGTTTTGCTTGCTGGACAATTGAAAGAAAAGTTGACTTGTAACTACTCTGAGATAAAGGCCATAGTTAAAGGTTTCTTTGAATGAAGGTGGGGGGTAGGCTGTCTGTTGGGAAGGGATGAACTTGTAGATGTTCTGAGCTGCTCACAACAGTCAGTATTTCTCAAGTTTAAAGAATTAAAGAACAATTCTTCAATTGTTTTTGAATAAGAAAAATTCACCTGGGGAACTGTCACTTCAAAAACTAGCTTACATGTTCATTCTACCAGATATCCAGACCTGAGTTTTCTGCTGTGAGGGAAAACTCACTCCCCCAGATCAGAAGAAAAACAGCATTCCAAGTTTTCCCCTTCATTCTAGTACTCCTAAGAGCCCAGAACCTGGGCCTATACTGGTTAGACACTCCTGAAGAAAAGTATGGGATAAAGGTGGAGAAGACCGTGGTACCTGTGGCTTGCCTCAGCACAAAAGGGAAGCTGAGCAGAAGCCAATTCCTTGTGAAAAACTGAGATTAGATTTGGTCTTTATTAAGAGACTCAAGAATTTGCTGGTTTTTATAGGTTGCTAGTCACTTTTCTGGCTCAGAATAGAGTGTATCAACAGCACAAAATATAAATTAGCTCCAATAGGGAAAATATATTTCAACTAGAGTCCTGGAGTTACAAGAGAATTCAATGCCCTGGTCTGCTTTTTAAAATAGCTAGTGGCATAAACAGTTAATGTCAGAAACAGTTCACTTCATTTTTTTTTATTGTTGTTGTTATGTGCTGTCGAGTCGTTTGCGACTCATAGCGACCCTATGTACAACAGCCCTAAACCCTGCTCTATCCTGTGCCAATCGTACTGCCTCTGACACACCCATCCCAATTACCCCAGTCACTGAATCAATCCATCTCATAGAGGGTCTTCCCCTCTTGCGCCGTCCCTCCACCCTCCCAAGCATGATGTCCCTCTCCAAGGACCTGTCCCTCCTTGCAACATGCCCAAAGTATGTCAGATGAAGCCCCAGAATCCTTGCCTCCAAGGAGTAGCTTGGTTTAACCCTCTCCAGGATGAATCTGTTTGTTTTCTTGGCAGTCCATGGTACATTCAATACTCCTCCAGCACCACAGCTCAAAGGCATCAACTCTCCTTCTGTCCTCCCTAGTCATTGTCCAACTCTCTGATGCATAACAAGTGATTGCAAAAACCATGGCCTGTATCAGGCGCACCTTAGTCTCCAGAGAGACACCGTTGCTCTTGAGTATTTTAGAGAGGTCTCTAACAGCAGACTTTCTCATCGCAATATGTTTTTTGATTTCCTGACTGCTGGTGCCAAGAGTGTTGACCGTGGAGCCGAGCAAACTGAAGCTGTGAACAATTTCAATCTCTTCGCCATCCATCCTGATGCTACCAATTGGTCCAGCGGTTAGAATCTTTGTCTTCTTGACATTGAGCCTCAGTCCATACTGAAGGCTGCAGTCCTTGACCCTCTGCAACAAGTACATGAGGTCCTCCTCAGTTTCAGCAAGCAGGGTTGTGTCATCTGCATAACACAGATGGTTAATAGATCTTCCACCAATCCTAACACCACGCTTCTCCTCATAGAGCCCAGCCTCTCGGATAATCTGCTCTGCATACAGGTTGAAAAGGTATGGAGACAGGACACATCCCTGGCGTACACCCTTCCCAATTTTGAACCATGCAGTGTTACCCTGCTCTGTTCTGACAACTGCCTCCTGGTCCAAGTACAGGTTTTGCATTAGCACGATTAAATGTTCTGGGATTCTCATTCTTAGAGTCAGCCACAGTTTGATATGATCCACACAGTCAAACGCCTTTGCATAATCAATGAAACATAGAGAGACATTCTTCTGGTATTCTCTGCTTTCAGCTAAGATCTAACATCAGCTACAATATCCCTATTACCACGACCCCTTCTAAACCCAGCCTAGACTTCTGGCAATTCTCTGCTGATGTGCTGCTTCAGTCGTTTTTGGATAATCTTCAGTAGAATCTTGCTAGCATGTGAAATCTATTATATTGTTCTGTAGTTTCCACACTCTGTTGGGTCACCCTTCTTTGGAATGGGAACAAATATAGATCTCTTCCATTAGCTCTTTAAAATTCTTTTTTTCCAACAAAATGTATATAAACAGATGGTAATAAGAAAGTTTTAGAGAAGCCTGCTTTTAACTGTTACTAATGGAGCAGTACTGCCCTGTTCTCAATTGTATTTCTGGTTTCCTTAAAGGAAATAATTAATAACTAATAATTAATCTTTTGGTCATCTCATTTAAAAAAAATGCATTCTATATTTCTGAGTACCAACTCTGTGTCAGGCTTGGTGCACCTTCCTGTATGAACTAAGGATAGGGTGAAAAGCACTCATTGTGACTTCTTAGGACTGAATTACTGCTGCTACAACTTTTGCTCATCTGCTGAAAAGGAAAGAGGAGGAAAGGCAGCAAGTCCATTTCAGTGAATACTGTGAGAAAGAAAGAAAGAAGTTATAGATAAACTACTTAAATTGGCTATGTTTTGACCTTTTGTTCCCAAGGAAATTTAAATATATGACAATGGGTGGGAAATATTTTCCTATAATAACTGTTTAAAATATATGTAAATAAATGCAGAACATTTTTGGAGAAAAACAGAGATGGAAGGAATACACAGAGTACTAAAAAGAACTGGTCAACACGGAACCATTTCATGAGCGCATATGGTCAAGAACCAACAGGAATGAAAGAAGAAGCTGAAGCTGCATTGAAAACACTGGCAACAAGTAAGGCTCCAAGAATTGACAGAATATAAACGTCGGTGTTTTAGTACACAGATGTCGTCCTGAGGTGCTCACTTACGTGCTAAGACAAATGGAAGACAACTACCTGGCCAACTGACTGGAAGAGATTTTTTGTCAATTGTTCCCATTCCAAAAAAGATGATACAATAGAGTATAGAAACTATCAAATTAGTATCACATGTAAGTAAAACCATGCTGAAGATTATTTAAAAATGGCTGGATCAATATGTCTATAGGGAATTTCCAGAAATTCAAGTTGCATTCAGAAGAAGCCATGGAATGAAGGATATCACTGTTGATATCAGATAGACCTCAAATGAAAGCAGAAAATCCCAGAAAGATGTTTACTTGTGTTTTATTGATTATGCAAAGTAATTAGATTGTGTGGATCATAATGAATATGGAAAACACTGAGAAGAATGGAAATTCAAGAACACTTAATTACGCTTATGCAAATCCTGTACATAGACCAAGAAGCAAGTGAATGTTGGACAATGAATAAAGAAGATCAAAGAATAAATGTTTTTAATTTGTGATGTAGGTGAAAAGTACTGAATGAATATACATATTGTTGTTGTTGTTGTTTGATCCTGTCGAGTCGTAGACGACTCATACCGATCCTATGAACGAACAGCCTGAGCACTGTTTGTACATAGAGTTTCCGGAGGCAAGCCATTTTGGAAGTGGACTCCGCTCCTGCTTCCAGGCTTGATTTAGTCAGGAAGCTCCAGCCAACAACACTGTCCACCTAGGTACCCATTACCATGATTGGCACATCACTGTCACAGTCTTCAGCATCACAGCAACCAAGAGTTACCTCTGTACAGCAACGCACAGACCAGTGCTATACCACCTTCGGCTTGGTAGCATACTAGAATATACATGCTAGGAACCACCAAAAAACCAAACACATCTATCTTGGAGGAAGTGCAATCTGTGCTCCTTTGAGGCAAGGATGATTGAGACTTTGTCTCACACACTTTGGGTATATCGTCAGGAAAGACATTATATCTGGAAACAAAGGGTCAGAGAAGGAGAGACCTTCAACAAGATGGGCTGACTGACATAGTTAACTGCAACAATGGGCTTAAGTAAGCACGACAGGGATCATGAGGATGGCACAGGATAGGGCAGGGTTCTGATCTGTTGTTCACAGCGTGACTATAAATTGTGGTTGACATGATAGCACTAACAATTAAGGATAACTTTTAAAGGAATTGTTGTTGTTGTTGTTGTGTACCAGTGAGTCAGAACCTATCCAGAGCTGACCCTCTGGCGGGTTTTCAGAGGCAGTTAATCATTTGGAAAGAGATTGCCCATCCTTCCATGGAGCGGCTGGCAGATTCTAACGGCATGCCTTTGGGACTGCAGTGAAACTCTTTTACCACTAAATCACTAGAGCTCCTCTTTTGTTGTGGCGTTGACTGCCGTTGAGTCAAGCACAACTCCTAGCAATTCTATGAACATAAGACCTGAAGCCTTCCTATAACTATTGTCATTTCTCAAAGTTCATACAGTTTCCAGAGGCACGTTGTTTAGGAAGTTGATGCCACTCCTGCTAGAGGGATGTCTAGTTCAGCCTGGGACATAGAAGTCTCTTCAAAGTCTTAAAAACACTGGTGTTTGAGTCCTCCCTCATCTCCCCAAAATACTGATGTAACTATGTAGGGTTCACTCTGGGTATGCACACTGTGAAGAGGTTCTATCTCCCAGAGTGAGTCCAGCATACAGTCCACAGTCTAGCTGCTATAAACACTATGCAGAGGGGCCACAGTCCTCTCCCACAAACGCTCTGTAGACAGGAGGAAGAGCAGAGCCAGCCAGGCCAGACTTGCATGTCCTCCCCAATCCCAATATATACACATCTGGCCTCTTCTTTTAGAGGGAGGAAAATATCACTCTTGGAAATGCTATTGAACAATGTTTGCAGGTTTACAGCCTAATCCTGCCATCCGAATGTGAGCTCCACGGGGCAGGACTTTTTGTCTATTTTTATCCCAGTTATGTTTCCAGCACCTAAACCAGAATCTGGGACATAGAAGGGCTCATTAGTCATCTGATGAAGGAACGGCTGAGTGGGTTTTCCCAATTCTACATAGGCTTACCCTCACTGAGACCCCAAATCAGGGCTAAGCAGGAGTGGAGAGAGGGAGAGCTCACCTCCACATTCCAGACGTAGGAGCTATGGAACAGGTCTGACCACAGCTTGCTCACTTTGTTGATATCCTTGACATCCCAGATGTAAATGCTGTGGTCTTTATACACACAGGATAGCCACTGGTGGATGGGGTCAAAGGTCATCGCCACTGTGTCTGGGTATACTGCTTCTGCCTTCCTGTGGAAGAGGAAGCTAACAAGACCGCAAGGATGATAAATCACCATCAACATCCGTGTCAGTGGTGACCGTCACCTTTGATGACCCTCAAGCAGTTTCTTGCCTGGCAATGCTTTCCCTTCATCTCTCTCACTCCAACTCCACCTCTCCTTCTCTCTTCCTTTGTTTTGCTCCTAATACACAGAAGCTTCTGTTTGGCACCAGAAGGAATTTGAATTTTTTACTCTTGTTATCATTTCTCCTCACCTCATCTCACCCAAATTTCCTTTCTTTCTCTCTATTTCTCTGCGCTTAGAAGGATAAAGGAACATGCATACCTTAGCTCTTCTTGGCCTCATCAACAAAGGATCAAAACCTGTGCAGGGGCCTGGTGAACCACCACCAGAGCCTTGTGTCACCTGCACATAGGTTAGAATTTACAGAGCATTTATTAAATGGTGAGCTCTGGGTGTACTAAATACTTATAGCTACCACAAGAGGCAGGTACTATATTTTACAGATGAGGCAACCGAAGCAAAGGTAGGTGCAGTGACTTACCTGAGGTCACAGAGCACACATAAAATGTCAGAGCTGGAAAGCCTGGCTATTGAGACCCAGTTCTCTCCATAGCTGACTCCTTTTCACCAGAGAGGCTTCCTACCAACATAATCCTGACTTCCATGCCCTTTCCCTCCTGACTCCTGCTTTATTTCATCACAGCACTGACTATATGCTTGTTTTATTACTGAGCTCCCTCACTAGACTTAGAGCTTACTCTGACGGAGATTTTGCTGCCTCATTACAGCTGCATCCTGCCCCAAGGGGGCACTTGTAGCTATTTCATAAATGTTTGCCACATAGACAAATGATGTTGTTAGGTGCTGTTGAGTAGAGCGCTCACAGTGAAGCAACCTAATTAACAACAGATCTGAACCCTGCTCATCCCTGCACTCTGCATCCTCTTCATCTCTGCCCATTGCTACAGTCAGCGTGTCAATTCATCTCTTTGAGGGTCTTCCTTTCAAGCATGATGTCTCTCTCCAAGGAACAGCATTTCCATGCTCAAAGTATGTGAGATGAAGCTTCATCATCTCTGCCTCCCAGGAGCACTCTGGCTGCACTTCTTCCAAGACAGATCTGTTTGTTCTTTTGGCCGTCCATCGGGCATTCAGTGCTCTTCTCCAGCACCACAACACAAGGGCATCAATTCTTCTTCTCTCACCCTTAGTTACTGTCCAGCTCTCAGATACACAGCAAATGATTGAGAAAACCATGGCCTGAATCAGGTGCACTTTAGTCTTCAAACTGACATCATTGCTCCTCCGTAATTTGGAGCGATCCCTGACAGCTTGCCCAGTGTAATAGGTCTCCATGAGCTCCTGACTGCTGGTACCTAAAGTTGTTGATCCAAGCAAGATGAAATAATTAAGTTTCAATTCTTTCTCTATCTAACATGATGTTGTTGTCCACTGGTTCAGTGGTGAGGATTATGGTTCTCTTGATGTTGAGATGTAATCCATATTGAAGGCTGCAGTTCTTGAGACAACAAATGTCTAAAGTCCTCTTCACTTTCAGCAAGCAAGGTTGTGTCACTTAACATAGGTTGTTAATGAGTCTTCCTGATGCCAGATTCTTCACAGAGTCTAGCTTCACAAAGGATTTTGAGACAAATACAACATTTTGGGGCTTGTTTTTTTTTTTCTCCACAGCAATTATGATACTAAATACATCATTTTTGTGCTTAGACAGTTTTTCTTCTCCACAGCACTTACGATACTACTGGAAATTATTTGTTATCACCTTTTTAAAGAAGCCTTGGTGGCACAATGGTCAAGTGATAGGTTGCTAACAATCGGTTGACAGTTTGATCTCACCTAGTGATTCTGTTAGAAAAGAGCTAGTAATCTGCTCCCCAAAGGATTCTTGTCTAAAACAGTGTTCTCCTCCATCACATAGGTCACTAAGAGCCAAAATGAACTTGACAGCATTTATCATTTATCTGTTCATTTTCTCCATCAGTCTCACTTCCCATGCTGTGGCTTGCTGCTGCTTTGCCCCAGGTCTAAAGCAATTACTTATGTCTACGGGATAGACAGATGTGTGGACAAATGGATGGACATCAGCACAGACCCTGAGTGTTCCTTCCCCTCGCTGCCCTCCCCAATGAGTAGTACCTGGGCTCCAGGCCTTGGGCCACATCTACCCCGAGGTAGTGAGGCTTCGGAAGGTTGCTGAGGTACTGCAGGCTGTGGGCCTGGAAGATGCGAACTATCCCATCTGTGCAACCACAGAAGATGAGCTCTTGACTGACACAGAGGCAGGAGGACAGGGAGACCTGTGAGGACAAAAGGGACCCAAGTAAACCATGTGTTCCATGCGGCCTGGCCCAGGGAAGTAGGGATTGACAGAGATGCCGTGGTCCTTGAGAGAAACCTTATATAGTTCCTGGTGTCTAAGAAGCCTATCTCAAGATTTCAGAAATCAGAAAATAGTATATATTGTCTATATTGAAGGAAATATGCCAGCAGGCAGGCATGAACTGGGCAGAGCTGTTGGTGTTTGCTGCAGAGGAATTTGGCTATGCATGAAAACGTTTCAGCAGATTACTACTTCAGATAGATCACTTGCAGTAACTACGGTGAACTTCAGCTTAAACATTATTCCCTATCACTTAAAAAATGACTTCAAGGGAGCTCTAGTGGCCTAGTGACAAGAAGCTGCACTGCAATCCCAGAGGTACACAGTTTGAATCTACCAGATACTCTGCTGGAGGAGGGACAATCTCCTCCTGCACCAGTCAGATCCCATTTGATGGTACACACACAAATAATAAAATAAAAATGAAAACAATTATTTTATCAGTAGTAATTTAGCATTAATTTAAAAATTCAGTCTTCTCAACAGCCAAGTGAATTCAATCAAGGAAAATGTAAACTGACCCAAACCCCTCCTTCTCCAGCAGAGCATCTGATGGATTTGAACCGCATGCCTCTGGGATTGCAGTGTAGCTTCTTGCCACTAGGTCACCAGAGCTCCTTTATAATAATTTTTTTAACCAAAAAGAACTATACAAAATCCACAGACATTTAAATGGCAGGGGGAAAAACTAAATAAAAGAATGACTTAGCAATAGATTAAATTATTCTTCAGTATCTGAAATAATCATAATCTTGACCCCATTCTAGGGTTCCAGTGAGGTCAACAGCAGTTTTCCCATTTTCCAGTGGCTCTGAGAGTGAGAGTCACTCAACCATAATAACAAGTAACTCACCCTGGACCAGACAGGGCCTCTCTGGAGATAATGCTGTGGGGAAAAAATTTACCCAGACAGTTGCCAAAAGAGATGGTGGGATACCTTCAGGTTGATCCACTTTTCCAGAACTCTCTTCTCATTGAACTGGCAGAGGAGACCCGAGTAGGACACACAGAAGGTATTGCCTGCCATGCGTCCCTGGCCACAAGCCACGCCACAGAAGACATTGTTGTGGAGCTCGCCCAGGATGCCCGAGCGCCCTACCAGAGGCACTGTACCTGTAACCTGGAGGGAAAACAGGGCCCCATGAGACACCGCTCACGTGGTTTTTACCGTAGCAAGGCCATAAATAGACTAGTCATGACTAGAGGACACAATAATACAGGTTAATAGTAAAACTAAGTACAGAAGGGGAGCCCTGGTGGCCTAGTTGGGTAAAGAGTTACATTGCCAACCAAAAGGCATGCAGTTTGAATCCTTCAGCTACTTTGTGGGAGAAAAATGGGGCAATATCCTCCTGTGCAATTTCATGCCTCTGAAAAGCCTCCAGAGGGTCAGCTAGGAGTGGGTCATCTTGATGGTACATAACAAGCACAGCATGAAAGAAAACCAGAACAACTACTAGTGGGTGGTGGGATTAGAAGCAGCAGCTCAAGGTAAAGTCTGACCTTTGGGTTGTGGGTCCGGGCAAGGGCTACAGGTCAGCATCTACAGAGCAAGCTTGGAAGAAGTCAGATCCCGCAGGTCCCAGACAATATGCCCCCAAATCTCAGGTAGAAACAGCAACCCTGACAGTTTACTCTCTGAGGACTGGCTTAAGCATCAGGAACAGAAACTCACCTTTGCTTCTGTGGAAACTTCCAGAAACCAGAACCTCACATGCCGGTTCCCAACAGTGACAAAGTAGTTGCTGTCCTCTGAAAAGGAGAGGGCGATGACCCTGCATGACACCTTGTTGGAGGCCACAATGATGTCTTTCTGGAAGAATCAGTGCAGAGAAGCTCAGCCAACAAACACCCCCTCCGACTACTGGCCCCATTTTCCTTGTCCTCAGCTCTGCAGCTCCTGCTTTCCCCTGCTCCAAGTCTGTTTCCTTTGAAATAGACTATTGGGAGCTGTGTTCTATATGGTATTCTTATTATACACACTCTACAGAAGAGGAGACTGAGGCTTGGAAGAGTACCCATGTGAGGACTCTCCCCAAGGGCCCAAGCACTGCAGGCAACCTATGTTGTTGGGGACAGCCACAGACAGAAAGTAAATATACCACTCACAGTTGTCATAAATGGAGTTCTGCCTCTGAGGCCCTCACAGTGCAGACCCCGTCAAGCAATCACACAGGGAATCTCAACAGTCTTATGAGAAGGTGCTTCTCTCCCTGGGCAGTCAGGCTCAGAGAAGGCATGTCATAGGCTCAGGGTCACATACACAGCCAGGACTTGATACCATTTCTGCTCACTCCAACCCCTCCATATCTATTTCCAAGTCCAGCCTTGTACATATAAAATTCACTGAACAACCCAATAAGGTAGATAAGAATATCATATCCATTTTACAGCTGAAGAAACAGATTTCACTGCCTTTATTTTATAATAAGCTCAATAAAGAGCATGTAGCAGGTGCTCAATAAACATTTGATGAATAAATGAATGTGATATTAAGTCTAGCCATTGTGTTAGCTCCCATTGGGAATACGGTCTCCAGTTACCTCAACTACAGACACATGGTCTTGAAAATCAACAGCTGTGGGACCAATATAAGAGTGCTTTCCACACTATGGGGAGGCTGTAGAGAGACTGCAGCAAGGTGTAGCCTGACAGAACCCTGGAGATGCAGCCAAAGTTAAAAGTTTGCTTCTGGATGACTGAATGAAGAGCTGACTTGTGAATGTTATGAGACAAAGCTTGCTGGACAATTGAGGAAACCAAAGGGTATTTGTACTGCTAAACTAAACCTAGACTTTTTTTTTTCATTATTTCTTCTTATTGTGATTTGAGTCAGTTTATAAAGCAGACTGGCTTTTCATTCAACCAGTCATACACATTTTGTTTTATAACATTCATCACAATACCCACAATGTAGTTATACATTGTCACTTCCTCCCTATAATTTTCATTTCATTGCTTCTGTCCTACCCTTTCCTGCCTTTAGGGCTTTATCCACAGGTAAATGCTCTCCCGTTGACCTCTTCTGGTTGGTTAATCTAAGGACTGAGTGCCTCTCTGATGTTACTGGCTACCTTAAAGACAGTCTTCTGTCGTTTAGCTGAGAGTTGAACCACAGAGGTCAGTTTTGTTGTGGGTTTAAAGGATGACTAAAGGTTAGAGTACTGGGGGTGGCTTCCCACCAATCTCAATCAGACCAATACGTCTGGCTGTTTTTATGTTCTGGAGTTTCGTTCCACATTTTGCCCAAATCTGTCCAGGATGTTTGAATGCGATTCCTTTTAGAGTGGTTGGTGGTGGTAGACAGTCTGGTTCTGCTTTGAGGGCCAAATTAGTTGAGGTGAACCTAGACTTTTTGATGAGAAGCTGTCTGAACTAACTGAGGAATTTTTGTCTTGCTGATAGTCTGGTTTGAGGTAGCTGTACACTAAACCTGGACTTTATGTGATATCCTGTCTGCTCAACTCCCAAACTATTTCTCTAATAAACCCCACAACAGTGAGTAAAGTCTGTAAGTAAATTTGCAATGAACATTGAACCAAACGATTCCTAGAAATATGAGCAGAAGCATGGGGAGTGGCATGTCTGACCATGTAGCTATCTGTTTGGTACTATGCATAACTGATGGAGATAGTTCCCCTTTATGTAGTGGGTAGAAGTCAGACTCAGCCTTCTCCATGTTAGCACTGTTCCTTTTACAATGAACATTTTGTCAAGTTATCTCATTTTGTCCTCCAGTGCCCTAAACACAGAACCCTCTGGTACCTGGTTGCCTGCCCTCATGCCTCCCAGCCAGCTCTTACCTTCCAGTCCCAGACGTTGAGCACCATATCATGCTGGTAGCCCATGGACACGATGTACTTCATGTTGGGTGAGAAGGCAACACAGGCCACACCATACTTGTGGCCCACCATCTCGGCCACCTGGCTCTTCTCATCCACATCCCAGATGCGTACAGCTGGCCGGTGCCCATTCTGGGAAAGGTGAAGGTAGGCAGGACTAGAAAGGCTCTGAGGCTTCGAGTTGGCAGGATAAATGATGCCCTGCTCCACCTGCCAAGGGGTTTTTCTGGCCAAGAAAAGAGCTAGTCTAGGGACTCTCCTAGATATCCCCACCACACACACACTCAATCATGATGGGGACTTACCTCCCCTGTCACTACGTACTTTCCATCAGGTGAGAAGGCCAAAGTACTCAGAGACTTTCTGCAGGCAAAGAAAGGAGAAGATTATTGGTTCTGCAAAGAGTGAGAAGGCTGACCCCCCCATCCTGGATATGCCCAAGATACTCTGCCCTCGCCACCTAAGCTTTGAGAGGCCAAGAAAACGGGAGCTAGAGGGGCTTCCACAGTCAGTGCTGCTCACATGGCCAGCACAGCATATTCCCTGCTGCCAGAAAAAGCCAGCTGCACTGACTCAGGGAAATGAGGGTCAAAGGAAAGGCTATGTTCTCCCTAAAGTCCCAAATCTAGATGAGTGGACACTGGATGGGAACTCCTCTTCCTCCCTCCCTGTGTAAGACTTGGTTCCCTAAGAAATCATAGAATTCCTAAGAAATCTGAGTGCAGGAAATGGTTCTGATTGGGCTAACTAAGGGGGTGATGGTGAAGGCGAGGCCATGGCAGACATCACCCTGAGACAGCCTGTCACTGTTACTGTCTAAGGTGTTCCTGAAAATATACACAATCAAAATGTTTCTCTCCAATACTCCTCGCTACTGGGACTGAATGACCAGACTCTTTGCTAGTTTGCACATTTTAGTGTCACTGTTCCCAGACTGTAAAGTTTAGGGGTTTTGTCCCCCCCTTTCTTCTCTTTTACTGCCTTCCTCAACAGTCTCATAACTGTCTCCTTCAAAAATTAGTAAACTAGTATGCATATAACAAAGGATATGCTCTGAGCGAGTCTTTGACAATCTCATAGAATATCTGTCATCATGTCAACCCTCTAGTGGCTTCTACTTGCTCTTTACAATACCAAACAGTGTGAACTCTCTACTCCAAATCCATTCACCCTTCCTTCCTTCCTGAGAGAACCCTGATTTTAACTGGAAGATGGCAATGTACTGGGATAGAGTACTTCCTTACTTCTCTCACCCTTTTCAGGAGCGGCTGTCTACATGACTGAGTTTGCCTGATGTTTTGTAGTTATGACAATATTTAAAGATAAAGAGATGTCATGCCTGCAAATTTTTCCCAAATAGTTCCACAAAAACCATTATAACAGGTAGGACAAAACAAATATGGTAAAAGCAAATTTGGGAGTGTGAAAGTTATCTAGGCATTATGTGCATTATCCTTTAAAATTTGCAATTATTTCAATACAAAAATTTCAAAATTGACAACATCCTAGCCTCATTCTATACCTCACCCCAAGCCAAAGCCCAGGCTTTTCTAACTTAAGGTCCAGGAGTCAAGTGATTCTGCCACGCAGCCAGCCAGGTGAAAACTCCCAGGTTGGTCCCACTACCTCCCAAGACAGACACACTGGCAGCCAAGGACGGAGACCTCCTTGCTAGTCCCTTCACACCACTTTCACCCTTTCCTGTGCCTGCAAGGATCAGAGGTAGTATGGACATGGACTGGAAGGGTTCTGACAAACGCCACCATGCTGTAACTCACTGTCACCACAAGGGGCACAGGTCCCTAGGCCTATAACTTCTCATTTGCAAAATAAGGGAACAACTGTATTTTTTGTGGCAAACATTTTATTGTCAATGAATTCCAATCTCTACAACATACCGTATTGTCCCAACTACAGATTTACGGGCCTGTTTTGCAATTGCTACCTTATGGGCACACATAAAGGGAGGCAGTTACTCTATTTTCAGAGCAGGCCAAAAAGGAGAAGCATCTTGCCTGATCTCACACAGTTAATAAATGCTTAGAATGAGACTGAACCCAGTCCTACCTTCACATCAGTACTAGAACACAGAGCGAAGAGCCAAGGGAATTTGGGCCCTATCTGTCTTATTTAGTAACCATATTGCTGTTATGTACTCTCAAGTAGGAACTGACTTATAAAAGCCTCAAGCGGGTTTTCAGAGGTTGTCAGTCTCATGGGAGGAGAATGTCCATCTTCATCCCTTGGAGCAGCTGGTGGATTCCAACCTTTAAGCTGGCAGTATAACTCCTTATCAGTAAGCCAGCAGAGTCCCCTAGTAATCATGAAGGAAAGAAAAAGAACTTACCTTTTCCATCCACAGTAGCCACAGGAGTTGAACGTGATTTACGTCAGTGTGAGGTTAGAATGGTCAGAGTCCTCTGGACCCGTATTCCCAGGATGACAATGATTGATCAACCTTAATGCAGACTCCTTAGCTACTCAGGGCCACAGCCTTCCTCAATACCCTGACAGTGATGGGTGACTGAGAGAAGGTCTCTAGATTTGGACAACAATGGCTGGCTCCACAGTCATCCTCTAATCCTCCAACAAAAGTAGAAGATGGGCCTAGCCTCCATCAACTTACACCTCCGAGAAGTATAAAGTCTCCTTGCTGTTCTTTCAGCCTTTACATTCACCAGAGAAAATAGCTGGAGAGATTATTTGAAAATCCTAATCACATTAACTCATTCAGGAAACAGGAAGTATCATCAAATGTGCTTGCTCTAAAGGTCTGGGATCACAAAGTGAGTGGAGACCAAATCCCCAGACCCTAGAGCTCAGTGTGGGAAGCAGATAAGACTATCTTCAGTGAGAAAATGAGCACATCAGACAGGACTCAATTTTGTGGAGAAAAGTACAGCAGAGAGAGGAGTGTGCTGGAGCACTGAGGCTGGCAAGCTCATCCCTGGCGTGTGTACATGCGCCTAGCGGCTTCTCCTTGAACTTAATAGATACCCATCCCCTCCCCTCCCCAATCCCTAAGGCCACCTGGCTTTTGGCTGTCCCAGCCTCATCTCCCCTTACCCACTCCTGTATTCTAGGAACACACACTCTTTGTTGCTCTTCAAAATACTCAGAATTCTTGGCCACCATGTGATCTTTGCCCTCGCTGTTTACTCAGTCTGGAGTGCTCACCCAAACCTTTATATGGGTCACCCCTCAATTCCTTCATGTCTCAGCTCGGGAGGCCTTCCCTGAGCCCTCTCGTGGGCCTCTTATGGCCTCCATCCTGGGCCCATAAGCCTGCCCTAACACATCTCCCATCATTGCCTCCACAGCTTTTAGCATGGACTGACAGTCTATCTCCTGCACTGGGCAGCCAGCCTTATGAGAGAGAGCAGAGATTTTTGTCTCTTTTGTTCACTGCTGTGCTGCCAGCACTGGAAGAAAACCTGTCACAGAGCAGTTACTGGTGAATGTTGCTGAACTGATGGGTGAATGAACGAGCCCCTCCTGGATATGTGGGAAAGGGGGAGTAATTCCCACCCTTGCCCAGTGGCCCTGGCCCCAGCCTACTTAGCAGTATTAAAGATGTGCTGCTGTTTGTTCTCCTTAGGGTCCAAAATCACCACCACACAGCTGTGAGAAAGAGAAAAACAGGAAAACACTGGAAATCCAGGGAATTCTCATCCCAAAAGAAGAGCCCCCACATAGCTTCCTCCGAACAGACGAGTGCTGGGGGCCTGAGGCCCCTGCAGCAGAAGCCTGTCACCTCCTCCTCCACAGTGGGTATTGGGATCTTTATCTTAGTAGCTGTTAAGTCTCCAGGTTTGTGGCCTCAGTTCCAAGTCTCCAAGTTAAGAAACCCATTGCTTGTTTCTGTGGGGTCCTGCCTAGCCTGGCCACTGAGGCTGTGGAGGGGTGGCTAGAGTGGATATGAGCATGGGAGTGCAACAACCCTCATTGACTTTTTTGACCCCTCCCCCACCACCTCCCTCGGCTCTAGTCCAGTTGCTGGGCTCTCAGGTCTAGTCCAGGGTCAGTCCTGACATCTGGACCTTGGGGTCCAGTGGTGCCAGGGGCACAGGTGTCCTGAGGGTCTGGACTTTAAGGTGACCTCTGGGTCCTCCTCTCCCTCACATAATGCTAATTTCATATAACGATATTGTCTTTGGAACCACATTAAGTGAGGAGTGAGTGTACTTCTTTTGGGGTTACTACTCCATCAGACACTGGGCTTTATTAATAAAGACCACGTGTTTGATTTTTTGGGTTTTTTTGGTGGCATCTTGTTTAGTTCCACATGGGGTGGGTAAGACAGCTACAGATACTGGGAAAGTTTGCATGTGCCTGGAGAGTAAAGCATGGGGTTCTCTTGACTTTTTTTGTGTTTTGCTTTTTGGACACAAAAAGAACCAGCCACTTATCCACTTGGCGTACCTGCCTAGTCTAAGGGGTGGGTCAGGGAGGAGCTGACAGCCGGCACCTCAGGTAGGGGCAAAGGGGGTAGTACCTCAGGGGTGCTGCCACATTGCTTCTTCACAGCACTCTGGGCCAGGTCACAGACGATCATGTCGCCAGATGCCTGGAGGTGTCCCGAGTGCTCAGGGGACTCCAATATAGTGGCCAAGACCTATGTTTTTAAACCTTCACAACTGCCAGATGAGGTCATGACTCTTTAGTCTATTTAACACATGAAGAAACTAGAGCCCAACGTCAGCCAGCAGGTCAGGAACAGAGCTGGGTGGTGACACCACACTTATCAGAGTCACTGACCTCTATTCTGGACTGCTTTCTAAAGACTCAAAAACACTGCTCCTTGGGAGTTACAATGGGCTGGGCCTGTGCTCCCACTCAGAACAATTCCTTCAGCACCTAGAACAGCGCCAAGCTACTATTTGTAAAATAAACAGTCTTCTCAACCTCAAGAGCTGAGCATCGCTAGCTTTGCCTTAGAGAAGCAAAAGCTCAAGAAATAGAGAATATATGATATGTCAAGGACACAGATCGAGGCTGCCTGACATCCCACGTCTTTCCCAGAACCACTACTGTCTCCCACCTGCAGTCACAATTAAGGCATTCATAGCCTTTACTACATGGTAGGAGGTAGTAATTCCAGACACAGAAGGGCATATGGAATCTTCCCTACCACCATCAAAATAGGCAGCATTGTGCACATTCACAGACAGGGAAGACAATGGCCAGACAAATGTACCCATGCTTACCAGGCCAGACTACACTGGCTTCAAATTGCCCAGCAGTGATTACATTGAGTCCCCCCACCTCCACCAACATGCTCACCCTGCTAGGTAAGCCACATGGCCTGTGCTGGGGTCACAGGTTAGGCCACTGCTATTCTGGGCTGTGATCCCAAGCACCTTCTCAAGTGACACCTGCGGGAAAGAAGGCCCAAGTCAGTAGCACTGCTCTCAGCAGGGCTCACATGGCACAGCTGCCTCAGTCCCTCACCCAGGCCCTGCTTTGTGCAACACATGCACTGGGCCTCTGCAGCCATGCTGGCAGCAGCTAACATGTGCTCTCAATATACTCTGGACAAATACAATACTAGATGACGGGCAGAGAGTGGTGAGGAAAATTTCTGACTTGTGAAGAGAAAGGCAATACCCAGTAAGGGTTTGAAGAGACACTGCAATTAATTACATTAATCAATTATAATTAATGTTATAAAGCAAAATATGTATGAATGACTGAATGAAAACCAGTATGAATTGTAAACATTCTATCAAATTTAAAAAAGGGGGGAAAAATCCTTACCTTCCAAGAGCTCACATTCTGAGAAGATAAGCAGGATGAAGAACACAGAAAGTGAACAAACAATATACAAATTCAGTGTCAGGTGACAACAGGAGCAAAAGAGAAAATAAAGCAGGAAAAGAGAGTGGAAGAGCCAGGGAAGGGTAAGAAAGAAGGTCCACTGAGAAGGTGACCTCTGAACAATAAGGACTTGTAAATGGATGAAAGACTTGAATCCCTATAACAACTCAAATGAGGTACCGTAATCACCTCTATTTTACAGATGAGTACAAAAAGGGCCAATATCACACACCTGGGGAGCAGCAAGATGCTGCTCTTAGTCTGTCTAGCTGCAATGCTGGCAAAACAAAGCAGTAAGTGGATACTGTCCACTCCCTCATCAAACTCAGAGTTCTCAGGCTCAAGAGACAAATGATTTGAAATTATATTTTAAATTTTAAAATAATCTAAGCAAAGTAAATTAAAAATAGGTTAGTCCCTATAGAAGGCTGATTTACATACAATTTATATAGTGTACAAACTAACAGAATTATACTACTTTTACATTTTACAATGACTAGTCACTAAGCTAAGTAAAGGAGTCGTGCTATCAATCCAAAGGCATGTGCTTTGTATCCATCAGTTGTTTCTCGGGAGAAATATGGGCAGTTTCCTCTCGTGTGATTTACAGCCTCTGAAAACCTTGACAGCACACAAAAACAGCAATAATCTTATTTTCTTAGATACTATTATAAATCAAAAGTTTTTCTTAAATTCTCTTTCAAATTTTTCATTGCTGACTTTACCAAATTCCTTTATTATCTGTAGAGATTTTCTTGTGGCCTCTTCAGAATTTTCTATGGGTGTTGTTGTTGTTAGGTGCCTTCAAGTTGACTGCAATTGATAGTGACCTTGTGAACAATGTCAAGCCCATTGTTACAGTCACTGTGTCAGTCCATCTCATTGAGTATCTTCCGCTTTTACTGACCCTCCACCTTTCCAGGCATGATGTTCTTCTCGAAGAACCAGTTCCTACTAATAACATGCCCAAAATGTTGCTGTTATGTGCCGTCGAGTTGTCTTTAACTCATAGAGACCCTATGCACAATAGATCTGAACGCTGACCTATTTTGAAGCAGTCTTTCTCCAACACATCTAACCCCATTACCCCAGTAACTGTGTCAATCAATCTCATCTAGGCTCTTCCTCTCTTATACCTTCCCAAGCATGATATCCTTCTGCAAGGACTGGTCTCTTCTGTTAACATGCCCAAGGTATGTAAGAAGGAACTTCAGAATCCTTGCCTTTAAGGAGTAACTTGGACAAAACTGTTTGTTTTCTTGGCAGTCCATGGAATGTTCAATAATTCTCCAGCACCACAACTCAGAGGCATTGGCCCTTCTGTCATCGTTAGTCACTGTCTAGCTCTCTAATGTATAGGAAGTAACTGCAAAGACCATGGCCTGGATCAGGTGCACCTTGGTCTTCAGACTGACAATGTTGCTCTATAGCACTTTGGATGTTATGGAACTGAGTTAGCTGAAATTGTTAACAATCTCAAGATGTCCTCTCCATCTAAAATGGTGCTGCCAACTGGCCCAGTAGTAAGAATCTTTGTTTTCTTAATGTTGAGCTTCAATCCATGTTGAAGACTGCAGTTCTTGATCTTCTGCAACTAATGCTTCAGGCTCACCTCATTTTTGGCAAGCAAGTCTAAGCCATTTGCATAATGCAAGTTGTTGATGAGTCTTCCTCTGATTCTTATGCCTCAATTTTCTTCATAAAGCGCAGCCTCCTGAATAAACTGTTCTGTATATAAGCTGAAAAGGTGTAGAGAGAGAACACATCCATAACACAATCCTTTCCTGATGTTGAACCATGTAGCATTTCTTGTTCTGTTTTGACAATTGCCTCCTGGTCCAAGCATAGGTTTGACCTGAGCACAATCAGGTGTTCTGGAATTCCTATTTGTCTCAAGGTTAGCCACAAGCTCTGGTGGCCTACTGGCAAGAAGCTGTGCTGCAATCTCTAAGGCACACAATTTTTAATCTACCAGCTGCTCTGCGGGAGAAGGATGGGCACTCTCCTTCTGTGCAATTAACTGTACCTGAAAATCTGCCAAAGGGTCAGCCATGGGTTGGATCTAACTCCACAGTACACAACAACAGCAACAACAAAAAAGTTGCTAATTATTATACAGTAAAATATTTTCAAGTAAGTCACTGCCCTCAGAATTCAAAGGCAAACATACAATAAAAGCTATGGCACAAACAGATAAAAATACACATTTATGTTCCTGGCAGCATTTTTCACAAATGCAAAGGTATGATAATAACCCAGTTGTCCACTGATGAATGAATGATGAACTATGGTACAACAAAATGCTGTGCAGCACTACAAAATAATGGAGACTTTTCAAAACACTGTATAACGTGGATAAACCTGGAATACAAGGCTGCATGAAATAAGTAAAAAAAGTCAAATACTATATGACTCCACTATTATTTATAAAAGAAAGCTTAACATACAGAAAGAAGCCTTCTTGGATGAGTACAAGGATGGAAAGGCAGGGAGAGAGGAGTAAAGATCAGTAAATAGATAACAGACACATACTAAGATGGGTGACAAAAAAGGTAATATACAATAAGGGGATGATCGGCACAGTATCACTAAAGAAAGGGAAGACATGGCAAGGTATACAAGAAATACATCAACATACACAGAATCTAAATACATGGAAACATTATTACATACACGGTCTTGCAATATCAACAATGACAACATTAAACTTCAAGGAGATACACAGTTAGATAAAAAAGATAAATAGATACGGACAGATTGAAGGAGTTCACAGTAAAATAACTCAAACTCATTGCTGTTGAGTTAGAACCCACTTGATGCTGACCCTCCAGCAGGCTTAGGAGGCGGTAGAGTAAAAAGGGTATTTCCCATCCTTCTTTTGTGGACCTGATTGTGGATTAAAACCAACAAAAGGTGTTGCCATAGGTTAGCAGCACAACTCCCTACAGACTGTGCCACCAAAGAGAGGGTGAAATGTGCAATGAAATAATAAACATAAAAATGGCCAGGCTTCTTGGACCTAGAGACAGATAGAGATGCCCTTAGTCACCCTTCAAAGCTGGAACAAAACCAGCCACCCCTACGGTTCAACCCACAGTCAAAAAATACAGGCTCAGAAGGGAAACAAATAATAGAAGGGAAACACTCTCATTCCCCAGGCTACTCAACCACATAAGATCAAAAGGGGAACATCTGCCCAGGGGTAAAGTTCAGATATTAGGGAAAAGTAGGATAAAAGGATTGATGGGCACCAGAATCATAGGGAGGATGTGGGAGAAATGTAATTACATTGTGGACGGTGCAATCAATGTCATAAAATAAAACGTGTGGCTGAATGGAAAACCTTTGCAAACTTTCACTTAACTCACAGTAAAAAGGGAAAGAAGGGAAACAAACAGTAGAACTCACTAAAGCTTATTGTACTTACTTAGTCAGGTACTATTAAAATATCCATAACTGTATTAACTTATTTAATCAGTTGATAATAGTTAGAAGAACCCTGTGATTCAGTCCCTATCATCCTTAGAGGAAACAGAAGCCCAGAGAGGTTAAGTAATTATAGCCCAGGATCACCCATTCAGGAAGGAACAGAGCCAAAATTATACCAGGCAGCCAGGCAGTTTAACTATTTCATCCAACAATCAATATTACTGGACTGCTGGATCATTTTTATGACTGGTCATTCTGAGAATGAACCTTTTGAAAACCAGTTGATTTAGGGAAAACAAACAAACAATGATACCTATGATGAAAAATAAAGTAGGATTATATTTCAAAATCAAGAAAACAAAAAATTTTCACAACTAACCAGTAAAAATCCTAATACATGGAGAAAAGATTTAAATTGTCAAAGATTTTTTTTTGCTTGGATGCATAATCAAAACTTTGCTTGGATCCATAATCACAACCTATGGAAGCTATCCTTATTAGTACAGTGGTGAATATTCTTGTCTGTCACGTGGAAGACCAGGGTTCAATTCCCCCCACCAAGGAAGCACATTTCCTTGTGAAAAGCATTCAGAAAAGAGAATAAAAGAACTTCAAACTAAAAAAAAAAAAAAAACAAACCAAAAAACAAAAAACAAAAATCCCAAATCTATGGAAGCAGCAGATAAGAAATCAAAAGATTGCTATATTGGGCAAATTTGTTTCAGAAGAGTTCTTTAAAGTTAAAAAGCAAAGATGTCACTTTGAAGATGAAGGTGTACCTAACTCAAACTACGGTATTTTCAATCATTTCATAAATATGTAATGAATAAAGAAGACTGAAGAAAAACTGATGTCTATGAATCACGGTGTTGGCAGAGAATATTGAATATACTGTGGTCTGCCAGATGAACAAACACGTCTGCCTTGGAAGAAGCAGAGCCAGAACAATCCTTGACAGATTATGGAACCTTGTCTCACATACTTTGGATGTTATTAAAAGGTACCAGTACCCAAGGACACTATACTAAGTCAACAAAAAAAGGTCAACAAATGAGGAAAAGCCTCAAAAAGGTGGCAGCCACAAAGGGCTCAAACACAGCAAAGCTTGTGAGGATGCACAGGGCTAGGCTGTATTTCGGTCTGCTGTAAATGCTACAGTGGCACCTAGCAACAATAGTACACAAAATACATTAATAATGGAAGCTGGTGTATTTGTAATGTGTCAGGCATTTTTCTAAGTGCACACGATATAGTGATTCATTTAATCCTTATAAATACCCTATGTTGTTAGGTACCATCAAGTCAACTACAACTTACAGTGACCTTATGAACAATAGCTCTGAACTCTGCTCTATTCTGAGTCAATCTCCCTGTCTCTGACACACCTACCCCATTGCCACAGTAACTGTGTCACTCCATCTCTTCTAGGGTCTTCCTCTGTGTACAAATATTATTATCCTTATTTCACAAATAAGATTAGAACATAGAAAAGTTTGTAACTTGTTGTTATGTGCCATCGAGTCGCTTGTGACTCATAGCAACCCTATGGACAAGAGCTCTATACGCTCTTCTATCCTGTGCCAACCTAGCCATCTCAAACGCACTTATTCCCACCTCTCCAGTCACAGAATCGATCCATCTCATCAAAGGTCTTCCTCTCCTTCACTCTGCCAAACATGATGTCCCTCTCCAAGGACCCCAAAATATGTCAGACGAAGCTTCAGAATCCTTGACTTCAGGGAACATTCTGGCTTCACCCTCTCCAGGACAAACCTGTTTGTTCTCCTAGCAGTCCATGGTATATTCAACACTCTTCTCCAGCACCACAGCTCAAAGGCATCAATTCTCTTTCTATCAACCCTATTCACTGTCCAACTCTCTGACGCATAGCACATAACTGCGATCAGGTGCACCTTAGTCTCCAGTCTAACATCGTTGCTCTTCAGTACTCTTGAGAGGTTCCTCACAGCTGACTTTCCCAATGCAATTTGTCTCTTGATTTCCTGGCTGCTATTACCAAGAGTGTTGACTGTGGAGCCAAGTAAATTAAAATTGTTAACTATCTCAATCTCTTCACTATCCATACTGATGCTGCCAATTTGCCCAGATTGGAACATGGAACGTGAGAAGCACGAATGTAGGAAAACTGGACATTGTTAAGAAAGAAATGGAACACATATATATTGACATACTAGGTATAGGCAAAATGAGATGGCTTGGCATGGGACATTTTGAATCAGACGATTATATGATTTACTATGCTGGGGATGAAAAGGTGAGGAAAAAATGGGGTTGGTTTCATAATTAAAAAAGTAATTTCTAGATCCATCCTGAAATACAATGTGGTGAGCGATAGGATAATATCCATACCCATACAAGGAAGTCCAGTGAATACCACTATTATTCAAATATATGCACCAACAACTAGAGCCAAAGAGGAGGAAATAGAAGATTTTTACCAACTTTTGCAGTCAGAAGTTGATCAAACATGCAATCAAGATGCATTGATAATAATGGGCGACTGAAACGCAAAAGTTGGGAACAGAGAAGAAAGTTCAGTAGCTGGAAAATAAGGGCTCGGTGAGAGAAATGAGGCTGGAGATAGTATGATAGAGTTCTGCACATTCAATGTAACTTGACAGGAAGGAAAGAAAGCTTAAGCTGAGCTTTTGGGTTTAGAACTTAAAGTTCTTAACCCCTTTGTTATGGATACTGCTTCTCTGAAATTGCTAATGTCATTCCCCTGCATTAGTATGTAATTTAAGAGCTTACAAGGTGTTTTCAGGGACTTTCAAGGAAAAGATTATGAAGAACAGAGGGATGGCTGACTATGATGGTGGATGTCTGCTATGGAATGCAGTTCAGGAAAATTTCTCAGAGCAGGGATATTCAAGCTAAGTCTCTTGGGATGAGAAAAAGCCAAACAAGCAGAACGTGGGGGGGGGGGGGGGGGAAGCCACCTGTCTGAGGACTCACTAAACACAAAAGCCACGAGGCAGGAAAGAACTTGGAGTGTCAGGTAGACACAAAGAAGACTGGCAGGCTACCTAGACCTTGGCGAGAAAGGTGTTACAACCAGAGGCGGGGAAGGGGCACTTGCCTGGGCTTTTGAAGGAGAAGTGGGGATAAGAGTGCGCGGCATAAAGGCAATGAAAAGGAGCAGGTTTCACCAACTGGTACCAGGGAGTCCTTGGGTGACATAACCATTTAAGTGAACAAAATCACCTGGAGGTGTCTTGAAGAAAGGCCTGGCATGGAGCACAGTTCTACTCTGAAACACATAGCATCTCTGCAAGCTGGAAGTGACTTCACAGCAACTGTTTTGTTTTTTTAGCCCATCTTTAATTAAGCACTGTGCCAAGCAGGTCACTTTTATAATGTCATCTCTATTTTACAAATCTTAAACTGATGCTATCCTAATGGAACTCCTTCTATTTACTCTAAGATTACTCCCTCCCCTTGGAGCTGATACTTTGTGATTTTATAACTATTATGCACATCCTTTTTCTATTTCTATATTGAGTGGCAATACAGAGTAAGACTCCTACCTGGTAAAGAAAAGGAGAAGCTAGGAGTGAAAGAAGGCTGAGCAAAGATGAGAAAAACAATTAAGGTAGTAGGACTCTGGACTAAAACTCTGGATTTTTTTTGCTGTGTTTTGGTTTGGTTTTTTTTCTTTAAAAAAAAAAGTGAAGTGATTCTAACTCATGAAGGTCACTATAGAACTACTCCAAGGGGTTGTTGTTTTTACTGTTTTTCTTAATTTTATTGTCTTTTAGATTAAGATTTAAACTGTATATTGAGTTCCCCTCTGAAAATGTCCGTACAAAATGTTACATGAAATTGAACACATTTTTTAATGTGTCTACATTCATGTTATTCCTTTAATATAGCTTTCTGTTAAGTCTAGGCAAAAGGGGCCAAAGAGAAGAATGAAGCATTTAGAACGCAACTGCTGATGGCCTTGCAACTGCTGATGGCCTTGCCTGTTGCTGATAAGAAGCTCAAACAGCCTTGCTGTCTAGCTGAGCTAGCAGGTGGCTCGTAAATCAGAGTGGAATGTCCCTCCCTAAAGACTCTGTTTATAAAAATCTTCCCCAATGAATTCACAGTGTGACTTTCCATTCTGCATGAGGAATTCACCTGGGAGCTCTCCCCTCCCCTTTAATAAAGCTGCATTAAGCTTTCTCTTGTTATATCTGATTTCTTCTTCAAGTCTGTTAACCTAACACTTTCCAGGCCCTTTTTTATCTTCTCATTTGTTTTAGGGTAAGTATTGGTCTTTTGGTCTCATATAGTTAATTATTTAAGAAGCACAATATTCACTGTTGATATAGTTGTTTTGGGTTTTTTAAAATACAGTTTATTTTAAACCAAATCTATTATTTGGATATATGGTGACCTCCAAGCCAGGCCAAGTTCAAAGGACAAAAGCCTCAGACTCCACACAGTTTTTTGAGAAGTATGTCACAGAGTTTTTTCCCAAGGAGTCTGGCTGACTTGAACTTCCCACCTTCATGTAAGTAGCCCAGCAAGTTACTGGCTCCAAGCAGGAACTCAGAACCATGGTACTCAAAACAAATTCACTGCTATGGAGCCAATTTCAACTCTGAGTGACTGCAAGAGAGTAAAGAACTGTCCCATAGGGTTTCTAAGTCTGTAATCTTTAGAAGCTTTGGTGGCAAGTGGTAAGGAGCTGCCAATCTTAAGGCATGTGGTTCGAATTCACCAGTTGCTCGGAGAAAGATGGGCAATCTCCTCCTCTACGATTAACTGGCCCTGAAAGTCTGCTAAAGGGTCAGCTATGGGGTCGTTTCTTGAAGGTACATAACAACAGCAATCTTTTAACTGGAAAGCATATACAAAGTGAACTCAGTCCCATAAGGGCAAATACTCTATAAGGCCATTATTGCAGAACTTGTGTTAGGAGCCAAGCGAGAGAGCAGAGGAGTGAGGAATGGCGGTGTGTGTGTGTGTGTGAATCATATGGTCGCACAATTTGAAGGATGGAGGGAGGGATGGGTAAGGAAATGGAAAAGATCCGGTGTGAAAAATAATGTATATGAACTTCATAAGTAAATCAGTATAAAATAAAGTGGGGGGGATTAACATGAAACAAGAAAAAACCTTTTAAAAAGCCGACTGTCGCTTGTTTCTCACTTAGAGCAAAGGTTCTAAAATAAAAACTCTTGGTTAGTAACCAAACTACTTCTAACCACTGCACCACAGGTCTACTTAGCAGAAATCCTACTTAGCAGAGTCAGCCGGGCGGGCCAACAAAACAGACAGACATCAAGCGGAGACTGAGCTGAGACGTGCGAGATGACGAGCATCAAAACCCAAAAGGAATCCCGGGGGTTCCAAGGGCCCGCAATGGATCAGGATTGGGAGGGAGGGCTACAAAAATAGACAGCAATCCCATTTTCTGGGGGGGGAAAGGGCGAGACTTTGCCGAGGAGGCGGGGCTTAAGGGACGAGGCGGGGACAGTGAGGACCAGCCCGGGGCTGATAGGCTGGGAGAAAGGTCTGGGGGCGGGACCAGGGTAGGCTCAGGAAGCCCAGAACGAGGATGGGTAGGGTGGGCAGTTTCTCACCCGGCTCTGCACTGTGTCTTCTGGTGCTGCTGTGAGTCGCGTCCGCCGCCGTAGGCAGAGCGGTGGGGCGGGGGGCGGGGAGGACTGGCCCCTCCGCGCAGGAATCCCCGCTCCGACAGACGACAGTTTCTCAAGTGCATCGTTCCGCCCGTAGCCTCCGGGGCCTAAGGCTGCCATTGTTGCACTGGAGTCAGGCGACCGTTAAGCACTTCAACTGTTGCGGCCGCCGTCGCCAAGTTCGAATAGAAACAGACGCGGGAAATCCGCCGCCACTACCCACTGGACGCGGCGGAGCGCTAGTCTGGCCAATCGCAGGACTTCCAGGCAGCCTTAACGGCCAATGAGGGCTACGGGGCGGGGCGCAGCCTCAAGACAGGCGGAGCCTCAATTAAAGGTACACACCTTTGGAAAGCTGCATTGGTGAACCCTGGTGGTGGTTGGTCAGTCTACATTTTTATCATTCACTGGGCTTACATACGTGTATTGTTTTACCAGGTAAGGCCATTACTTCCTCGCCTCGCTTTTGGCTGCCATTCAGGCTGGCTATCCGCCCTGTCAATCACCCCGTTGTAAGCGGGCAGGGTGGAGCCTAAGAAGGTTGACGAGCCAATCCACTTAGTTGGCGCAAGCTCAGAAATGGTATTACAGCCTGTGATAAAGGTCAAGGCACCGGGTGACCGCTTTACTCGGACAACTGTCCGCACTCACCTCGTGACTGGGGCGTGGCTGGTGACGTCTGGGGCACGTAGTACGGCCTCTACACTAACGCACGTGACATAACGCTTCGGGTCATCCGATGAGGTAGGCGGAGGCGCTGAGGGCAAGGGAGGGGCGGGCTCTGGAGCACCTGTTGTTATGTGCCGTGGAGTCGCCTGTGACTCATAGAGACCCTATGTACAACAGCCCTAAACTCTGCTCTGTCCTGTGCCAATCGCACTGTCTCTGACACTCCCATCCCAATTATCCCAGTCACTGAATCAATCCACCTCATAGAGGGCCTTCCCCTCCTGCGCTGTCCCTCCACCCTCCCAAGCATGATGTCCCTCTCCAAGGACCGGTCTCTCCTCACAACATGTCCAGAGTATGTTAGACGGAGCCTCAGAATCCTTGCCTCCAAGGAGCCACCCGGTTTAACCCTTTCCAGGACAAATCTGTTTGTTTTCCTAGCAGTCCATGGTATTCTCAATACTCTTCTCCAGCACCACAGCTCAAAGGCATCAATTCTCCTTCTATCCTCCCTGGTCATTGTCCAACTCTCTGATGCATAACAAGTGATTGCGAAGACCATGGCCTGTATCAGACGCACCTTAGTCTCCAGAGAGACACCATTGCTCTTCAGTACTTTGGAGAGGTCCCTAACAGCAGACTTTCCCATGGCAGTGTGCCTTTTAATTTCCTACTCGCTGGTGCCAAGACTGTTGACTATGGAGCCAAGCAAACTAAAGCTGCGTACAATCTCAATCTCTTCACCATCCATCCTGATGCTGCCAATTGGTCCAGTGGTGAGAATCACAGAAGCCATGGAAGCCTCATATATAAGTTGTTAGATGGAAGGCTGGTCAAAGGGAGATAGATGTGAAGGGAGGGGGTAGAAGTGGATGGGTATCCTGGTGGATGGTGGAGCAGGGAAATAAGTGGGTAAAGACGCGTGTGAGAAAGGCAGGGACAACACTGACACTAAAGTTAACGCCGCAATAAGGGATATACCTTTAACTTGCTGGTCTGTCTGATACTTCTCTAAATCTGAACATTCACATTAAGACAGACTAGGAAGAAGGATTGGCCATCCATGTCTGAAATAGCAGGCCTCTGAAAACCCTATGTACAAAAAATCCTGGAGCACCTGGAGAAGTCTAAAACCAGGTGTGAACATCAGCTTTCAGGCCTAGTGGCAAGAAGCAGTGCTGCCATCCCGAAGGCACGCAGTTCAAGGACACCAGCTGCTCGGCGGGAGAAGGATGGGCCTTCACCTCCTGTGCAATTAACTGTCTCTGAAAACCCGCCAGGGTGTCAGCTCTGGGAGACTCTATGGTACACAACAACAACAACAACTCAAAACTGTAGTTGGAAGGATACAGACAACCCTGTGAGCGTCTACTAGTGAGTGCATGCGCGGGGCAGGGCTCGCAAGGGGGCGGATCCTGAATCTAACCGGCTGACTAGTTCAGCCATTCATTTCATTGCCATGGAGTCGGGAACCGAGTCTTAGCTAAATCTCCACTAGTTTTTTAGAGGCTGTGTATCGCAAGGGAAGAGTTTGCTGCATTTGAACAGCCAACGCTCTACGGACTAGGTCTCTCCTTTCATCCTAGGTCTCTCCTTTCATCCACACGTAGTTGGTGTCATCGGGTCGACTACGACTCATAGTGACCCTGTCAGCAACAGATCTGAACCTTGCCTTGTCCTGTGCCTCTCTCACCATCTGTGATAATATTCGAGCCGCTTGATACAGTCACTGTATTAGTCCATCTTCTTGAGGGTCTTCCTCTCTTTGTCTAACCCACCACCTTTCTCAGCATGTCTTTTTCTTTCTCTCTTTCTTTTTTTGATAAGGGGTTTCTTTTATTTGTAAAATCATTTAGACACTCTGCTGTGAAATCCAGCTAGGCATTCTCCGGGCAGGCTTCCACGTAAAGGGCGAGGTATCACTTCATGTCCTGGTGGAAAGTCTCCTTTTCTTCAAGGTGCCGATGTTGCATCATCAAATCTGTATTTCAGAATCTTCATCTCTGATGTGCGATGGCCAAGAGGTTATTCTTGAGAGAGTGTAAGCCCGGGCACTGCTCACTGATGATTCTTTATTCGGCTAAAGGGGCACCACCATCCTTTAGCAGCTTCTACATTATTCTAATTCCCTTCTGGGCACTTTGTTTTAAGAACGTGCTGGCAAAAGTTTCCAAAATACAATTGAGAAATCCAGCCCCAGTGATTGAAATCCTGCCTCTTTGAAGAAACTCTGTCCAATTTGGATTTTCCACATTTTCCCAGAAGACTGACTCTTCCTTCATGGATGCGTACTGTGTCCATGTAAGGCAGTGACTCTGTATAGCCATGCTGCTTTCCTGAGGGTTGAGCCATGATTCCTCTTCTAATTGGATATTAGGTATTTTTAAAATGCTCAACTTCCTTAAAATTTCTGGAATCGCATTCTGACACACTGCAGTCCTTATCCTATAGATGGTTCCTGTGGGTATATCTCTTTTTTTCTTCAACTATTTTCAGAGAGATGACATTTTTATCCATGGGGTTGGGATACTTTCGGAGAAAGCTGGAAACCACCTGCTCGAAGGGGTGTTTGTACACCTGGTACACGTCCACCGTGACCACCATCCTCGCTATGCTGGCCTGCACGCCAGCCACACCTCCAGAAGCTCAGGGCTGCCAGAGCTCGGCCCCGGCCCAGCATGTCTTTTTCTAACGACTTGTCCCTCCTGACAGCATGCCCAAAGTATGTGAGACAAGCTTTACCATCCTTGCCTGGTTGCACTTCTTCCAGCATATAGTTTTGTTTGTTCTTTTTGTCTTCCATGGAATATTCATTACAAATTTCGAGCACCACAACTCAAAGATATGGATTCTTCTGTCATCCTTATTCAGATTTGCCCAACTTTCACTTGCACACCAAGTATATCCAGAAGTAGAGATTAGCAAATGAAGAGACAGTATTCCTACACTTGCTATTAGCCAAAAGGCTGAGAAGCGATGAGACAGTATTCCTGGCAGCAAACGCCAAGATGCCGTATATATGAAAAGATAAACTATCTAGTTTTTAATAGGCCATAAACTATAAATAGTGAACTGAGCCAGCGCAGGCATGTATGGAGATAGGAAGTTGATCTGCACTCTTATGTAAACTGACTACTTACCATTACCACGTGTTTGAGGCTTCTCAAGTTTAAAACATCTAGAACTGAGTTCCTGCTCACCCCTAACCCTTCCATAACCTTCCTTATCTCCATTAATAGCTTACCCTATCCCTTCAGTGCCTCAAACTAGAAACTTGAGACCCATCACCCATCTTTACTCTTTTCTCAAAAGAAAAGAGAATACAAAAAGTAGCTTGGACTGTTAAAAAACCCACATGAAAAAACATAAACAAAAAGACATCCCCCTACTATTTATTGAGCTGAAAGAATAGCCAGCAGCAAAGAAAATGGGGAACATTATTTCTCTCAGGGACATACTGCAATGACTATCATGGAATTATGTCTCCAATGTGTGTAATGATATAATGTGGCCCCCCATGATCTGCTAAATCAATAATTAATAGTAGAATGCAGTGCCCCTTAATCTCATCACAACCCTAATCTAGGGGAATTTCCCTAGGGTATGGCATTTAATACCTTTTCTCTCACTAGAGATAAAAGGGTGGAAGAGCACAGGCAGAGAAAGGACCCTCAGTACTACCAAGGAAAAATTGTCAAGAGTCACGTGCATTCTCTTGGATTTAGGTCTTTGCCAGAGGAAATTGGGGGAGGACATGACACTGAGGAGGGTCAGGATACATGGAAGTCTCCAAGGAATACCTGGCCTACAGATGCTGAAGGAAATACAGACTTCCCTCCACACCCAAGAGGAAGAAAGAAAAGCAGAGATCGATTGGGAGGGAGTGCTTTCCCCTAGAGTTAGCACCCAGAATTTGGACTTCTTAACCAACGGTAAGAGAATAAATAGCAGCACAATATAACTACAAAGGAATGCTGATGGCTTAATGGTAAGGAGTTGTACTGCCAACACAAAGCTGCTAATCCTCCAGCTGCTCCACTGGGTAAAAATGGACTGTCTCCTCCTGTGTGATCTGCTGCCTCTGAAAACCCACTGGAGGGTCAGCTATGGGTCGGTTCTGACTTGACAGTACACAACAACATAATAATGAAAAGAGTGCTTCTTTGAGTGACTACTGCTTTATTGCTTGCTGAGGAATTTTGCTCTCTAAAATGAATTTTTAGCATTTCATTTTACTTGGATCTATAATAGATTTTCATAGTAGCAGCAGTCAAGAAATCAAAAGATATATTGCATTGGGCAAATCTATCAAGGTCCTCTTTAGAAGGATGGATGTCAGTTTAAAGACTAAGGCACACCTGACTCAAGGCATGGTATTATTATTTGGTTCCTTTGCATCTGAAAGTTGGATAATGAATGAGGAAAATGGAAAAAGAATCTATCCCTTTGTGGTGTTGGAGAAGAACTTTGAATATTCTGTGTACTGCCAAAAGAACAAACAAATCTACCTTGGAGTAAGTTCAACCAGGGTGCCCCTTAGAGACAAGGGTAGCGAAACTTCTTTTCACATACTTAGGGCATGCTGTCAGGAAGGGCCAGTCATTGGAGAAAGACATGATGCTGGGTGAAGTAGAGGGTTCACAAAAGAGAAGGCCGTCAATGAGGTGTATCAACACAGTGACTGCAGCCATGCATTTCAGCAGGGCAGAGTTCATGAGACTGACCCAGGGTAAGGCAAGGTTCAGAATTATTGTTCATAGGGTTGCTATGAGTCTTAGTTGACTTGTGGCATCTACCGAAAGCAACAAAATCAGACTTGCAAAAACTTTTCTGTTGGAAGTGAGAATGAAACACCTCTGTTTTACTAAGAGCAACTAAATTACTTTGGCTCAGAAAGATGCAGCCTCTGTTTATAATCTAGGTCTAGAGCTTCATATGAGGAGTTTCAGGGTACAGTGTTCCATATCTTTTGCTTTAATGGAGACAGGACCCTGGGCTCACTTCTCACTCCAGACCTCATATATTAATCCCTTTACACACAATGATGCTTTGCTTTGAGTCTATTCAAAGTGCTTTATATAGCACCCTTATCAGAAATCCCATAATAACTCCATCTTTTCCTTTGCTGAGAATTCCCAAGTTACCTCTGATATAATTGCCATGGTAAATAAACCTGAATTTGTGGAACTACAGATTTGTATCTGACATTTGAAGCTGTTTGAACTAGAGCTCATCTTTTCCAGTCAGTCCATTAGGAAGTTGTGTTGGCACTCTTTCTAAAAACTAACCACAGTTTGACCCTTTCTATTCAAAAGACCACTTTAAAGTGCTAAAGATGAGGATTTCATTTTAAAGAGTAAGGTGTGCTTGACTCCAACTATGGTATTTTTTCAGTCACCTAAATGTATGTGGCAAGAAGCTGTGCTGCAATCCTGAAGGCACCAGTTTGAATCCACCAGCTGCTCTGCAGAAGAATGGGCAATCTCCTGTGCCTCTGAAAACCTGCTGAAGAATCAGCTATGAGTTGGTTTCTACTCAACAGAAGTCAACAACAACATTATGTGTGTGAAAACTGTATAATGAATAAATAAGACTGAAGAAGAACTGATGCCTTTGAATTGTGGCACTGGTCAAGAATATTTAATATGCCATGGGCTTCCAAAAGAAGAAACAAATCTATTTTGGAATAAGTGTAGCCGGAATGTTCTTAGAGGCGAGGATGGGAAGATCTTTCCTGTGATTCTCTTTGCCAAATGTTCTCTAGGTAAATGCTGCCCCTTCAATCTTATGTGGTTGACTGTTCTGAGGAGTGGGTACTCACCTTTTGGGCCTATTGCTTGGTTAGAAGTTGTACTACATACAAGAGTCTAAGATTTTTACAGGAGGATAACCCAAAACTAAACCAGTAAAGTCAATTCTGAATCATGGCAATCTCGTGTGCATCAGAGTTAGAGCTGTGCTCTATAGAGTTTTTAAAGACTGGGGTTTTTGGAAGTAGATTGGCAGGTCTTTAGTCTGAGGTGTCCCTTGTTGGACTTAAACCACCAAACTCTTAGTTAGCAGGTGACCATGTAAAGCATTTGTATCAGAGATTCCTAAAGAACGATATAGCCCCATCATAAATCTCACCATCCAGAGGAACAAAAGAGAATGCAAAGGATCAGATTTGCAAGAGGCTTTCATAATATTCACTTTCCTTCTATTCCATTTGAGAGCACCCGCCCAGCTAAGGCACCATTCCAGTGTCCCACATAACACAAAAGCATTCACTGGCTGGAACTCAAAAACATGGCCCGATTTAGCTGCAAAGCAGCCTGGAAGAGATAGTCTTTTAGCAGGGCACATTATGGCCTCATGGCCAATTGAATCACCATTTGGCAGTTTCTGGGGTTAGGGAACTGCTGCTGTAAGAGATTGTCTGTGTGGATCCAGAAAGAATAGGGCTGATGAGAGTATTTTAATTCAACACAGGAGTTGAAGGGACTGCAGCAGCAGACTGGACTCCTTGGCTGTGTGCCTTCGTGTCCTGCTTTTTGGGTGCCTCAGCTCTTCTCTGAGTCACCACTGGTAACCTCTTTAGTTTCCTTGTGTGTACTTCCAAGTGTGTCTTTATGCAAATCTGAATATATTGGGGTTTCTTTCTTTTTTTGTTTATCACCGTTTTTCCTGTAACTGCAGCAGCAAACTTGATGTCTTAAAAAGCAATGGAAGCATATATTCTTTCGCATTTCTAAATCTCCGATTCACTGTGCTTTGAGCAATGAAGTACAAAGAATGCTTTTCACAATGAAGGTATTGGTAGAGACACACTTTGAAGACTCTAGAGGAGAATCATATTTTTTTTTCCTCTTTCAGTTTCTGGCGGCTGCCAGCTTTCCTTGGCTTGTGGCCATATCACTTCAATCTCTGCTTCAAGGGTGGTCACATTGCTTTATCCTGTTCTGTCTATAGTAGTATCTCCCTCTGCCTCCTGTTTTAAGGATATTTGTGACTGCATTTAGGATCTGCCCAGATAATCCAAGGTAATATAAAAATCCTTAATTTAATCTTATGATTTATCATATAAAGTACTGTCATGGATTGATCACTACCACCACCAGTGAATAAACGTAATGATGTAATGTGGAAGTTTTGTATTCATTGGTCATAATCTGATATGCCAAGAAGTTGTAAAAGGAATAGAAAGAGGGGCTGCAACACCCTTAATTCCATCACAGCCCTGATGTAATGTAAGGGTTGTTTTCCTGATGTGGGTTGTAACAACCTTTTAACTCATAAGAGATAAAAGGAAAAGAAAGCCAGCAGAGAGGAAACACCTCATATCTCACACACACACACACACAAAGTCACCAGATCCTGGAACAAAGTTCACCCCTGTGACTCAACATTCAGTCAAACATTAGACCTGTAAGGTGAATGATAACAGGGAGGCACTGAGCCTTAGAGTAATTAAACATATAAGATGAAAAGAGCAGCATTTGCCCACGAATAAAACTCAGAAGTCAGGAAGGGTGTTATAGAAAGATTAATGGAAGTGAGAATCACAGGGAAGAACTAGGGAAAGTGTAGTTATATTGTGAGTATTAGTGTCAAAATGTGTTGTTGTTGGCAAGCTCTGGTGGCCTAGTGGCAAGAAGCTGCACTGCAGTCTCAGAGGTACCTGGTTTGAATCCACCAGATGCTCTGCTGGAGAAGGAGGAACAATCTCCTCCCGTATCAGTCAGATCTGATTTGACAGTACGCGCGCGCGCGCACACACACACACACACACACACACACACACACAAAACACCAATGAAATAAAATAAAACTTAAAAAGAAAAGAAAAGAAAACCCCTTTAAAAAAATATGTTGTTGTTGAGGTTATTATGCGCTGTTGAGTCACGACTCATAGCGACCATATGTACAACAGCCCTAAACACCACTCCGTCCTGTGCCAATTGCACCATCTCCAATACACCTATCCCAATTGCCCCAGTCACTGAATCAATCCACCTCATAGAGAGGCTTCCCCTCCTGTGCTGTACCTCCACCCTACCAAGCATGATGTCCCTCTCCAAGGACCGGTCCCTTCTTACAACATATCCAAAGTATGTTAGACGGAGCCTCAGAATCCTTGCCTCCAAAGCACACAGCTTGCCAGCGTGGCAAAGGCATGCTTGTGATGGACTGCCATCGCACTCATTTATCAGAAGAAGTACTGGGTATGCTTAGTGCCTCTAGCACTTTGCCCGCAGTGGTCCCAGCAGGCTGTAGCTCCAAAATCCAGCCATTAGATGTATGTATCAAACGAACTGTGAAGAACTTTCTGCATAAAAAGTGGAAGGAGCAGGCTCGGGAAATGGCAGATACTACATGTGATTCTGAGGTCCTGCTTCAGTTGGTGCTGGTCTGGCTTGGTGAGGTGCTGGGTGTCATTGGTGACTGTCCAGAGTTAGTTCAGCGGTCCTTCCTTGTGGCGAGTGTCCTCCCTGGCCCTGATGGTAATATTAACTCACCTACAAGAAATGCTGACATGCAGGAGGAGCTAATTGCCTCTCTAGAAGAGCAACTGAAGCTGAGTGGGGAACAATCCGAAGAACCCTCAGCTTCTACTCCCCGACCTAGATCATCTCCTGAAGAGACAATTGAGCCAGAAAGCCTTCACCAGCTCTTTGAGGATGAAAGTGAAACCGAATCGTTCTATGGCTTTGAAGAAGCTGACCTAGATCTGATGGAGATTTGAGTGTTTGGGCAGGGATGGTATGTGGAGATGGAGTAGAAAATTGTGAAGGTAGAAAGATTTATGAAGAGGGGAGTATACCAAGTGGGGTATTTGATTTATATTTTTAAATTTTATGCCACCACTCCTCTGATGTTGACTCATACTTTGCTGTGGATTTATGAATTATTTAGAAAAACCAATAATGATCATAACTGAGCTGAGGAACTGGCCCACTTCTGCTAAAAACAGGTTTTTGTGACTTTTTTTAAAAAAAATTAAAATCACTGTGTTTGTTATTTTTCTGATAAAAATCAAAAAAAGGAAAAAAAAATCCTTCGTGAGTGAATGTTAAAAAGTTTTGTGTTTCCCCTCTTACCTCAATTGTATCATAGTACTTCTGGATTTCTTGTTTTATTGTGTGGCCAATGTCTTTGGGCATGATGCTATCTAACCTTTGTCAATGTGAGAACATTTCTGAAGATGGGAAAGACAAATATGTAGCTCATAAACTGGTTTATTATATATATGTGGATAAAAAAATCCTTTTTCATTGTGGTCTTAACACTTTTATATAAAAATGGAAATGGAAAAAAAATCCCACTGAACTCTCTTTTCCTTTTCCTTCTTTCCTTCCCTCTCCAGAGATGTTGGTTTCTACAACTCTGGATATAAAATTGTGGCTTTAAAAATGCATGAAACCACCTTTAATCATCCAGAATCAATAGATTTTTGTCTGTTCTCACCTCTCCCCTCCTTCCCAAAAACACTCTAACCCTTTTCCCCATTCTCACATCTAACTCTTGACAAAGGATCATACCCATATAATTAGCATAAAAGAAGTACCATGGTTAGGATGGAAGCCATTCTTATTTATGGGTCTTCATCCAGCAAACTCCCAGGAGAATCCTTAACTTTGTTGAACTTCATCTTGTTAAATGGACAGTATGCCTGTTCAAAAAATCATTATGTCCTATAGCCAGGAGCTAATTTTGCAAGAGGTTAAAGTTGTTGAACTTGAAGACAAGACAAACTACTTCTTGAAGTCCTTTTACCTGTGGCTTTCCTGTATTTCTCTTAGAACTTATAGGAGACTCTGACGTGAAGAAACATAATGGATTGTGCACAGAGAAAGACATGAATCTTTATTTTTCACTGCCAGCTTCAAGTAAATTTTTTTTCTACAATTTGCATGTGACGGATTTTTAAATAATTGTATGTACTTAAGGTTATAGACTGAATTGTACTGTGATACACAGAGAAAAGGAGCAAAACCATCTTAACTACAGTCCATCCTGAGGCTTTCAACGTTTCCCTTCTGTGAGCCCAGAGAGGCAGCCTCCACAGGCTTGTAAATGATTCATCTTCAAAATGTACTTAAGCTGAACATTTAATTAGGGGAAATGGACTTCTAAACAATGGGTTCTTCTCCCCTATCCCCCACCTCCCATCACTCAGACTGGGATTCTCAAGATGTGATGGGTCAAGTGGTGCAAGTGTGACATTTGTTGCCACCTGTTTATCTTCCCCCAAGTCTCCCCCTCCCCTTTTTTTTAAATGCCCAGCGCACTATTGTATAGTGAACTGGAGTGATCCCTCCCATAAAGTTTGGTCAACTTTGTGAATCCATGGCATCTGAAAACTGAACTGATGATAAATTTGGGCTTTCCTTCTCCAGCTTTTTGCTTGATGCCATTTTATTGACATCATGTGGACTTTGACATCAGCCCTTTGCCTTTGAGAAAGTTCAAGAACTGATCGGTCAGCTCCATCTCCATGGACCTAATCACACTCTGGCAGTCTCCACAGCAGCCACAGCCTTAGCAGAGCTGGGTTCCTGGCCTCTGCACATTATTTGACTCTTGATGGGTAATTTTTTTTAAACACCATAATACCAACATGAATCAGCTGGGTTTTGGCCAGGAAATTATCTTTGTGGACTCTGCCTGCATGGCTTAGTAGTAGAAGGAAATTTTTGTTTTTTTTATAATTCAGTTTAATCAATAAACCAAGTATTTATTGACTTTTCTGTGTTAAGACTGTGTAGATTAAAACTGAAAATCATTTTTCTTTGCTAAATGTTCTAGTTTGTTGTAATCATGGATGATAAAAATGGAGGAGTGTTTTCTTCTGTCCCTCAGTTACGATATGACCTCACTGAATTTCTGGGTTTGTCCTTTACCAGTTTCTCAGAGGTCTGGTGAAAACAGAATCACCTGATCTTCATTTTTAAAATGGAGGTTTAGTACACTATGGAAATGTGATTTCTTAGTTTTCTATACTATTTCAATCACTTCTGACGGATGAACTTATGACTTTAATGAACACTTAGTAAAAATGAGATTTTTCTGACAATGCTAAAAATTCAGTCAGTCATGAATATAAATGTTCATATTAGATATTTAAATTTTTATGAAGGGTGAGGTGGTTAGATGGTGAGAGAGTTGAGCTGCCAGTTTCTAGCTTGGAAATAACCTTACACTGAGCACCCTACCAGATGCTGGCATTTCTAAAATGATACTTCAATTCAACCAGAAAACCCTTTCTTCAAGACTAACACAGTGGGGGGAAATGGTAAACAGAAAAACCAGTTATCAAAGATTTAACCTGGTCTCTAAACAAGGCTTCGACTCTATTATTACAGGAGCAAATGAAGCCAGAGGTCTGAAGACAGTGGGCTTCTGTACTGTCATGCATAGAATTATTTATTAGAAGACAGACCCAAAAGGTTCTCGGACAAAATGACATAAGGCAGTCCACATTTGTTGTGACCCAGTCAGAGAATGAACCACTCAGCAAGCGTTTCAAAGGATTTATTTTACAAAAGAAAAATCTACTTCTGAATCAGCCAAGTTCAAAGTTAAAAGAAGGGTACAACTTCAGTTCTGGATAATGCATCTGTGTTCATTCAAAGCCACTGCAAAGAAGAAAGCAGTTATACAATGGTGAAGGAATAGAAGGATCAATTCCTAGAAGCTCTCCATACAAAACACTTTCTACCTAGAATTGTTTTTGGAGTGAGACTTAAAGCCCAACTTAAAGTGTCTTTCCCAACCTATTGTTTTTTTTTACTACAATTTTCAATATAATTACCTGATCATGTGGGCAATATCCCAATTGGTATCTGCTGACAGTGGTCCCTCTATCTCAACACCTTTTTCTGTTACAGTGGCAATTTGAAACTGAAAGGAAGCAGAACCATCAATAAATTACTTCCCCCACATGAGGAAAGTCAGGTGTGAGTCAAGTAGAGTCTTCCCCTAGTTGGAAAACAGGAAACAAAGTGAGGCAACCTGGTCTTGAAAGGTAGGGATGCAGGGGAATTCCAAGTATCTGCCATTTTTCTTTCTCATAGCCCGTCCTCCTTACCCGATTATAAGAACGGGCATCGCGATAGTACAGCACTCGCATACATCGTTCCACTAGCTCTCGGGCTTCTGTCTGGCTTAGCACTGGCTGCTTCTCCAGAACATCTCTCAACAGAGGCTACAGAAATGGGGCAAAAGGGGAGAAGGGTATTACAGGCTACAAAGCAGATCTTTCCCATTTGTTGGAAACCTACTATAAAGTACAAATGCATGAAAGAAGACAGTCTACGTAACTGAGTCACCAAAATGAGTAATTGCTCATTCATGCACTTCTATTTCTTAGGGGTCTTCATACAAACTGACTTCCTTGTCACTGGAATGCAGGTACCCACTTACAGGCATGAAACTGTTGAACAGTTAACCCTATTACCCCTGTCAGAATCCCAGGGATCCTACTAACTCCCTTTGCCTTTTGAGTCCCCTCCTTACCTGAGCCAAGTATGCACCATAACCAGTGGCCAGCGAAGGAGCTTCATAGGCCACACCAAGCATGTCCACATAACCAAGGAAGCTAGTAGGACATAATAGGGTAAAAAAAAAAAAAAAAACACCTAAGATTATCATAGCTGAAAGGAGGGGCCATGGGGTTTAACTATGGGATTCACTTGGGAGTTAAAGAAGAGACATAATCCAGTAATAGGTGGGCAAGCAAACAAAGTGTACTCAAATCCACCTCTCTCCATCAGCGTAGCCTCCAATGACCATGGTGTTCCAGAGGGGGTTCATCTTTGAGCGGCGGCTGTACATGGCTCTGGTCAGCCATGAGTGGATGGCTCTAGGGCTGTAGCTGTGTCCATCTCCCAACAACTCCTCATCAATCCTTAAATTGGTTGTGTAAAAAAAAAAAAAAAGAATAGAAGCTTAAATCTCCACCCACCCCAAAAGAAATGTCAACAATTTTCTCCCTTTTATACCTCTTAATGCGGAACATTTTATTGCACACACTCCAACTTCCACCTGCTCAAGAGTTCTCCCTCTTCCTTTGCAAGCCTCCCATCTCTTCTAAGGGCTGATTAAATGTACTTTCCCCTTTCCACTTGGAAACCATTCCCTGGATGACTTACACCATCTGGCCAAGAACCTGCTTCAAATACTGGAAATCAGCATAGTCTCCCGAGGCACCCAGCATGGTGCTGTTGTTAACTCGCATGATACGAGAGATGTTGCGGAAACGAGCCAAGGAGCCATACGAACCCAGCATATCTGCTGCAATAACCACTCCGCCTTCAAACTTAACACCGAGAACTGAGGTCCCCGTCACCATGGGGTTTCTGGAGAATGAGAAAAATCAGCGAGGGAGGAGGTGCCTGAGTCCACTAGACCCCCGCGTACCCGGTCCTGCTTCCAGTTTTCCGTGGCATCCACTTCCTCAACAACATGCCTCCGGAAATTGTATGAACTTTGATAAATGTCGACAGCTGTAGAGGGGCTTCAGGCCTTTTGTTCATAGGGTCGCTATGAGTCCTGCTCGGCTCCAAGGCAATCAACACCACCACCATCCAATTATCCTGTATTCTGCAGGACTCTGTGCCCAAGACTCCCCCGATGTTCGCATGCCCCCAGGTCCTCGTTAGCTTTCCCCGGCTCTTGCAGAACAGCGGCCGTCCCAGGCCTCCCAGTCCCTCCCCCTACGCGAGTCAAGGCGCTGAGACTTACTGGGTGCGCGTAATCGGACCCCCGAATGGCGTGGACACCGGATCCACCAGTGAACCGGGAGTAGGTGGGATGCGGTAAAACTGCCCCGGTGCCGGACCCCCGGCCCAGTGTCCAGACCGTGACTCCAGAAACGTCTCCATCTTAGTCACGATAGCAGAGGAAACGAAAGTGCACTGCCGACGGAAACGGAAGCGGCTCTCAGATGCCACGCCTCTCTCCTTCCTGCGGCCACCTCCAGCCGCCATGCTCGTGAGGTCATCGCCGGGTTTTCTTTTTGCCCAGCGCTGTCATTTGGTTTGGTCTGTGGTAGGCTGGGTCGGAGTGCCGTGACTCGCGGGTTCACGGGGCGGAGCTGGGGGCTGTGAGGGAGTGCTTCTGCAAGTGGCCGAGACCCTGACCTTAGCCAGTCATCGCCAGGGGTCAGCGCCAACTCCTACAAACCTTCAGCGGGCTTTCCGAGATGTAAATAGCTGCAGAGGAGATACGAGCTTAGGAGCCGTAGGGAGCCGCCGGTAGATGGCAGCACAGCTTCCTGTGGTCTGTGCCACCTGAGATCCTGAGCCTACAACTATTCTCATGTCGCTTTCAGAACATTGTTAAAAAGCCTCGCATAAAAATAAGAGTGAGCCCAGGATCTCCTTCATTTCAACCCCTCAGAGTCGCCCCAAGCTGTAGGCATTAATCAACCTATTTCAGGTTAAGAAACTAAGGTGGTGGTTTCATGATTTATCTGGTCACACAGTAAATAACAGGCTTCAAATCAAGAATGTATACAATATTTTGGGTCAGGTACCCACTCTCTGTGGAGCATTGGACAAGTCCCTGAAAGTTTCCGTATTAAACGTCCTTATTTACCTGTAATCAGTAGGAAAACTCCATTGAGAATGGGAGATGAAACTAAATTCCAGAGGTTCCCTTATCTAAGTGATTTCTCTAGTAGGGATTAGAAGCAGTGTTTGGCATCAAACAAATGAACCAGAAACCAACAGCCTGTTCTGTGATTGTCATTTCTTCCTATACAACTTGATTTTGAATTTTTTACTCTTTGAAAAACCAAACCAAATTTCTTTTTAAATCCATGAAACTAATTTAAACCAAAGCAAAGCATGAACTTTTAAGCTATTCAATTGAAATAACACACATGTACATATAGCTCTTTAGCACTTTAAAAGAGATCCTTGACAACAGATTTCCCTAATGCAACACATTTTTGGTTTCTTGACTGCTGCCACCGTGGGTGTTAAATGTAACTTCAAGTAAAATGAAACCTTTTCTCCATCTATCACGTTGCCTGTTGGTCCAGGGTGAAGATTTTTTTTTCTCCTCCGTTCTTGATGTTGAGATGTAATCCATACTGAAGACTGTAGTCCTTGGCCTTCTGCAATAAATGCTTCCTGTCATCTCAACTTACAGCAAGCAAGATTGTTGATGAGTCTTCTTCAATCTTGATGCCACATTCTTCCTCATAGAGTTCAGTTTCTCAGCATACAGATTGAATAGATA
>NW_006400016.1:468624-485978 GCF_000299155.1 Elephantulus edwardii
CACACCCATGTTTATGGCGGCTTTGTTCACAATAGCAAAGAGTTAGAAACAACCCAGGTGCCCATCACCAAACGAATGGATAGAGACGCTGTGGTATATTCGCACAATGGAATACTATGCTGCATTGAAAAATAAGGAACTCATGCAATATTATTCAAAATGGGTGACCCTGGAGTACATTATGCTGAGTGAAATATCTCAGTCACAAAAGGACTACTGTTGTAGAATGGGACTGACATCAGGGTTGGGATAAGACTGAGAAAAACTGGATAAATTATGTATACTGCATTGAAACATATGAGGGAGAGAATAATTTAAAAGTTATATATGATAGGAAATTATGGTTATCACAAGAGTCCAGAATTAAGGTTGGATAGTGGAGTGTACTCAGGGCCATGGGAGGGGTGCGGGGCAATTGTGTACCAAAGAAAGAATTTTTCTTTTTATTTTGCAAAGAGAGGGGCGACCTGGGGGGAGAGGACTGGGCAAGGAGAAAAGTGCAACAATGAATGGAAATCCAAAATATCTGTAAATGTTCATTAAAATTAATAAAATTTTAAAAAAGAAACAAAAAAATATATTCACAATGAATAAATCATTGTAAATACGGAACTATTTCTACCTTCATTTCTATCACCAAGCCCATATTTTCCAGTTCCCTCTTCAGTGTTTCCTACTTTTGCATTCTAGTCACCAGTTATTTTAACACATCCTGATTGCATGTTCGGTCAATTTCAGAGTACAAAATTTGGTAAAAATGCTCAATTTTTTCTGCTTTGTCTCTAGATGTAGGAGCATATATTTGAATAATAGCCTTGTTAATGAGTCCTCTTTGTATGTGTATTGATATTATCCTATCACTCACAACATTGTATTTCAGGATAGAACTTGAAAATGACTTTTTTTACTATGAATGCAGGACCATTCTTCCTGTTTTTCATTCCCTGCATAGTATACCATATCGTCATCTGATTCAAAGTGGCCAAAGCTGGTTCATCTCATCTCACTAATACCTGTTGTTTGTTGTTGTTATGTGCTGTCCAGTCATTTGCGACTCAGCAACCCTATATACAACAGCCCTAATCCCTGCTCTATCCTGTGCCAATCACATGGCCCCAGTCACTGAATCAGTCCACCTCATAGAGGGCCTTCCCCTCCTGCGCTGTCCCTCCACCCTACCAAGCATGATGTCCTTCTTCAAGGACCTGTCTCTCCTTACAGCATGTCCAAAGTATGTCAGGCGAAGCCCCAGAATCCTTGCCTCCAAGGAGTAGCCTGGTTTAACCCTCTCCAGGATGAATCTGTTTGTTTTCTTGGCAGTCCAGGGTACATTCAATACTCTTCTCCAGCACCACAGCTCAAAGGCATCAATTCTCCTTCTATCCTCCCTAGTCATTGTCCAACTCTCTGATGCGTAACAAGTGATTGCAAAGACCATGGCCTGTATCAGGCACACCTTAGTCTCCAGAGAGACACCGTTGCTCTTGAGTAGAGAGGTCCCTAAACAGCAGACTTTCCCATCGCAGTACGTTTTTTGATTTCCTGACTGATGGTGCCAAGAGTGTTGACCGTGGAGCCAAGCAAACTGAAGCTGTAAACAATCTCAATCTCTTCACCATCCATCCTGATGCTACCAATTGGTCCAGTGGTGAGAATCTTTGTCTTCTTGACATTGAGCCTCAGTCCATACTGAAGGCAGCAGTCCTTGACCCTCTGCAGCAAGTGCATGAGGTCCTCCTCAGTTTCGGCAAGCAGTGTTGTGTCATCTGCATAACGCAGATTGTTAATAGATATTCCACCAATCCTGACGGCACACTTCTCCTCATACAGCCCAGCCTCTCGGATAATCTGCTCTGCATACAGGTTGAAAAGGTATGGAGATAGGACACATCCCTGGCATACACCCTTCCCCTAATGCCTATTATGTCAATTTCATTTTTAACAATTTCCAGTTTTCCAACATTCAAGCTACATATACTCTATGTTCCAATTGTTAAACAATATTTGTTATTGATTTTCATTTCAACTGACTTCCAAATCTGGGCTCTACCACTACACTACTATAACTATCATTTTTCTTTAGTATTCATAGGGTTTTCAAAGGCCTGTTATTTAGAAAGTAGATGGCCCATCCTACTTCCTCATTGTTGTTGTTATGTGCCATCGAGTCACTTGCGACTCATAGCGACCTTATGTACAACAGCCCTAAACTCCGCTCTGTCCTGTGCCAATTGCACCGTCTCCGATACACCCATCCCGATTACCCCAGTCACTGAATCAATCCACCTCATAGAGTGCCTTCCCCTCCTGTGCTGTCCCTTCATCCTACCAAGCATGATGTCCCTCTCCAAGGATCGGTCCCTCCTTACAACATGTCCAAAGTGTGTTAGACAGACCCTCAGAATCCTTGCCTCCAAGGAGCCGCCCGGGTTGACCCTTTCCAGGATGAATCTGTTCGTTTTCCTAGCAGTCCATGGTACCTTCAATACTCTTCTCCAGCACCACAGCTCAAAGGCATCAATTCTCCTTCTATTCTCCTTAGTCATTGTCCAACTCTCTGATGCGTAACAAGTGATAGCAAAGACCATGTCTGTATTAGACGCACCTTAGTCTCCAGAGAGATACCATTGCTCTTCAGTACTTTCCAGAGGTCCCTAACAGCAGATTTTCTCATTGAAATACATCTTTTAATTTTCTGGCTACTGCTGCCAAGAATGTTGACTTTGGAGCTAAGCAAAGTCTGTTTTAATGAGGAAGGTCCACCAAAACCTGTCCACAATGGGAAACCCTTATGGCATTTGACATACTAGTGGCACATATTTCAGTATCACAGCAACTTCAAGTTATTTCAGTACAGCAAACTGACGGAAAAACGCTGCACCACTTTGAACAGATTTCTCTCCAAACACAATTAATACCGGGTCCGAGGGCCACAGAAATAGCCAGTCAGCTTACACTTGATTGCTCACAAAATCAGAAACACCCAAACAGTTTACAACTAGCTTTTAGGTAAATAAAAAACACTTACTCTCCATTATTCAACAGCTCACAGCTTGAGGCTCCTCCTAAACGGTAGAAGAATAAATTTCTATTTAAACCACTCACATATAGTGTCTCTATTATGACAGCACTTGATAACCAAGATAGGTTCCAGGAATTGTTGCTGTTGTATTAGATTCCATCAAGTTGAGTATGATTCATAGGGACCCTAAGAATAACAGACCTGAACCTTGTCCTATACTGTGCCTTCCTTATCATCTCTGACACATTCAGGCCCATTGTTGCAGTCCCTGTGTCAATCCATCTTTTTTGAGGTCTTCCTCTCTTTTTCTGATCCTCCGTCTTTCAACCATGATGTCCCTTTCTAATGAGTAGCCTCTCCTAGAAACATGTCCAAAGTATGAGAGGTGAAGCTTCATCATTTTTGTTTCCAAAGAGCATTCTAGCTACACTTTTCCCAAGACATATATGTTTGTTTTTTTGGAAGTCCATGGGATATTCAGTACTCTTCTCCAACACCATAACTCAAAGGCATAAATTTTTCTTTTGTCATCCCTAATCACTGTCCAGCTTTCAGAATTACGATTTGGAGAAAGAAGGGATCATTAAGCCTACTGCAATACCTAAAAGCTGATACACTATTTAGAAACTTAACATTATATTTTTTTTCTTCATATGTGCTTGACTATAGCATGTTCAGCTCATGCAGCCCATTCACATTCTTTCTTAGAGTGGCAGGGTATTCTTTTTTATGGATGTGCCAGAATCTATTACTCTGTCTCCTATAGATGACATTTCCCTCCTTTCTCTTACACTCATTTCATCCAACCATGGTCAGGTGAATTCAAATGGGTGGTGATCTTATATGTGCCAGAGTAGAACTGTGTATTTTATAGGGTTTTCATTGGCTGATGTTTCAACTCATTATTCTTACTTTTTAACAAAGAGAAAACCAACTTCAGGCTCTTAACTATCAGTAGGGAAAAGCAGCTAGACAGCATATGATAATGTTCCATTATAAAAATGATACTAATCTTATACTTTAAACTGTAGTTACAGTTTCTATTTTAGGTATCTTCATTTACTATTTAAATTTGGTCAGTTTGAGAGATAACATTAAATAATGAACTGCTATGATGAAGATGGAACATGGATAACTAAGGGTATTAGTTACTTGATGCTACATAACAAACTAGTCCAACATATAGCATTTTAAATCAATGCACACTTGCTTGTGAGCCACCATCTAAGGCTTAAATATTGATCTCTTCCCATCCAGAGCACATTAGAGTGAAGAAAATAAAAGATTATTCATCCAGAGACTAATGGCTCACATGAACTTCAGTCTCTACAACACTGAGACCAGAAGAACTAGGTAGTGCCCAGCTACCACTGCTGCATGCTTTGAAAGGGGGGCATAATGGAAAAATACCAGATAGAGTCAGAGTAAAATGTAAAACAGAACTCAAAAGCATAAAAAACTAGACTGATGTGATAGAAAATACTGGACCCCCTAAGATTATGGCCCAATGCCATCCTTTACAACTAGAACTGAAATTATACCTATGATGCAATGTTCAACTGAACATGAGATAAGGTGATCAGGAGTCCTGGTAATGTGTTACATTATGTATTGAGGTATTAACAGAAAGATCAGCAGTTTAATCAGCCAGGTAGCTACTCCTCAGTTAAAATATGAACAGATAACTCCTGTAAAGATTTACAGCCTCAAAAATCTGATGAAGCTTGGAATCTACTCAGCGGCAGTGGATTTGATTTAAGATGGTCAGTAACATCAAGGTAGAATGTGCTCCTTAAAACAACCAGTCATCATCACAACAAGATAAAGGTAAATAACCCAATTGACAAATGTGCACAGGATATGAACAGACACTTCACCAAAGAAGACAATACATGAAGAAATGTTCAAAATCCCTAGCTCTAAGAGAGATGCGAATCAAAACAACTATGAGATATCATTTCACCCAGTAAGAATAGCAAAATCAAACATCAGTTGCTGGCACAGTTGTGGAAACACTGGAAACCTTATTCACTGTTGGTAGGAGTGTATGACGCTTTCTCAAAAAGTTGCAAATAGAGATACCATTTGACCCAGCAATTCCACTACCGGGAATCTACCCTAAAGAAACCATAACTGTCACCCAAACAGTTATATGCACACCCATGTTTATCGCAGCTTTGTTTGCAATAGCAAAGAGCTGGAAACAACCCAAGTGCTCGTCAACAAACGAATGGATAGAGAAGCTCTGGTGTGTTCACACAATGGAATACTATGCTGCATTGGAAAACAAGGAACTCATGAAATATTATGCAAAACGGATGACCCTGAAGGACATTATGCTGAGTGAAATATCTCATTTACAAAAGGACAAATATTGCATAGGTCCACTGTTGTCAAACGGGACTGACATCAGGGTTGAGGGAAGACAGAAAATGAGGGGACGAATGATGTATATTACATTGAAACAGATGAGGGAGGTTTAAAAGGGATATATGAATGGGTATTCTTGTCATTACAGAAGTCCAGAATGAAGGCTGCATGGTAGAGTGAACCTGGGGGGAGGGATTGCATAACAATGAAAGATTTTTCTTTTCAAGGAGAAGAATGATTGTGGGGGGGGGAGGGGGTAGGCAGGGAGAAAAGCGCAACAATGAATGACTGGAAATCCCAAATCTCTGTAAACTTTCATTAAAATAAATAAATAAAACCTATCAGCCATACAAAATCAAAAGGGCATTATTTTTGGGTTAATTCTCAGAAGCAGGAAGGGACTGGAAAAAAGGATGAATGGAAACAGGAAACAGTAAGTGGAAAGAGTGCTATTGCGATGTAATTAACAGGAAGCATTATGTGCATGTATTGTTCAATGGAAAACTAATTGGCTCTGTGAACTTTCACTCAAATTGTAACAAAAAGTTAAGCTTTAAAAAAAAAGTAAATTAAACAGCAAGCACTGTTGTCTGAGGGTTTCTGGCAGCTGCTACAGAACCAACAGGCCAGAATTTAATCACATGGTCACCTCAGGCTGCAAATTAGGCTGGGAAATGAGATCTTTACCATGGGCAGCCTTGAATTCAGCTCTAAACAGAGAATTGTATTATCAGATGCTGGGGACAAGTGGCACCAGCACACAGTTAGGAAGAGTGGGGTTCCTTACAGGGTGGGATTCCTTACAGGGTGCTTGATCAGATTAACCTCTGTCCCTTCCCGCTGAAAAAAGACTGTTTTTAATAGATGTTTTTAAGCACACAAAAGACAGAATTGTGTAATGAATTCTCAGGTACCATAACCCTGTTTCACTAGTTACCGATATTTTCTCAAATCTTACTTCATTGCTGCCTCTCCCTCAATGATCCTCTAATGCTTTTTTTTTTGTTGTTGTTCTCCAGTATTTTTTTAAATTTTATTTTTTATTTCATTATTTTTTGTGTGTACCGTCAAATCAGATCTGACTGGAACAGGAGGAGATGGTTCCTCCTTCTCCAGCAGAGCATCTGGTGGATTCGCACCGTGCACCTCTGAGATTGCAGTGCAGCTTCTTGCCACTAGGCCAATAGAGCTCGCCATGTTCTCCAGTATTTTAAAGTAATCACAGACATCAAGTCTTTTTGCGTATAAACATTTCAGAATGTCTCTGGACACATGACTATTTTAGAAGCATTTGTTGTTGTTAAGTGTGAACTCTATTCTGACACACAAGACCTGCCCCAGAGTGTTGCTGGACTGGTTTGTTTTTTTCACTGTGGTGTTGTCTGGTGTTGTTTAGTAAGCTCTGGCTCATGTTGTTGTTAATAGGTGTCGTTGAGTCAAGTATGACCCATAGTGACCCTATGAACAACAGATCTGAACCCTGTCTTATCCTGTGCCATCTTCACACTTCCTGACACATTAGAATTCATTGCATGTCACTCCACCTGGTGCAAGGTCTTCCTCTTCTTTGCTGACCTTCTACCTTTCTAAACATCATGTCCCTCTCCAAGGAAGAGCCCCTCCTAGCAACATGCCTGAAGTATGACAGCATCGTTGCCTCCAAAGAGCACTTTATCTGCACCCTCTCCAAGACATATTTGTTTTGTTCTTTTGGCTGTCCATAGAATGTTCACTACTCTTCTCCAACACCACATCTCAAAGGCAACAATCCTTCTTCTGTCATTTTTATTCATTGTCCAGCTCTCAGATGCATAAAAAGTGATCAGAGGGGATCCAAGATGGCGGCGGAGGTGGAGACACTGTGGTGAGCTGCGGGAGCAGTGGACCACATGGAGGAGGGCCTTCTATAGACCTTTGTTTATATTGAACAGTTAAATAGTTGATGACTCGTCTTCGGTCCGAATCGAGGCTCAACATCAGGAGATCAAGGATTCCCAGGGAGGAATGGATGAGTCCTTTGGCTCCCAGCCCCCTGCTGCTGAGCCTGTGCTGCTGCCGCAACTCCATGAGCTTCCCACCACTGGACCCCAGGGATCTCCTCGCCCGAGATAGATAGTGGGCACTGCCCCCCACCCCAGGCTGGTGTAGCGGAGCCACCACACCATGGCAGATGGCAGAGTGGACTTGTTCTGGGGAGAATTCTTGGAGCCAAGATGGTGGCAAGAGGAGATGCAGCAGCAGGTTGGGGTTTCTTTGGCCAGGCCATAGAAGAAGATCACCAATACAATGGATTGATGAAAGTCACTGTGAGCTGTCTACTTGAGGACTTAACAGTGGCAGCATGTCCAAGATGGCAGACATCTTAAATGCACCACATATTTTAATCTGTTGAATGCCTCTGCCAAGAACTGTTTAGACCTGGGGGGAGTCTGTTCACCACTCTCAGGTTGCCTTCCCCATTTATAAAGGGAAGGGCGGTGACACCTACTTCAAATTACAGTATGACTACTTACTGGGGAGGAGGTATGGCCACATGGTCTTCTGTCAGGAGAGGTCGGGACCTTGGGGGGGGGTGAGATTTTGCCCCTAGGGTGTGTCACCTGGCTCAGGGCGAGCCATCTTCGGCCCTCGGCTCAGGGCAAGCCATCTTTGGCCCTCAGGGTGAGCTCCTCAGCCCTCAGGTTGTGCCATCTGACCCCTGGGTAGAAAAAACTGTCTAGGATATACAGAGAATTTTATCTAGGCTACTTTCCTCCATCCCCTCCCCCAGTACACCTGTAAATAACACCCCCAAAGCCCTTCTATTTGTAACTCACAAGTTTGTTCTCTCTAGGTTTGCTCCCTTTCCTATAGATAACCTTAACACTGAGTTTTACTCCAGACCTGACCCTGAACCCAGTTCCAGAGACAAAAAGGAAATACAACTGCCAGCTAAAGGTTCAGTCAGCCATCCCCACTGGACCCACCTGGGAAAACACTTTGCAGTCCAGAGGGGAGTAAATGTCAGGAAAGTATCTTCTAACAGAACAAGAAGGCAAGCAGCTTTAATCCAAGATCACCAGTAAGGTGATAAAATGTGCTCCCTTTCCCCCTTCACATCAACACCCCTGTTCAGCATGAAAAAGCCAGAGAGTCTGCACCCAGTTCCCAAATGAGAAACCCAAAAGCAAATAAGACAGTTTGTTTAATCACCATTAGACTATGCTTACCATTCCCTTGTATCATCTGATCCCCACTGGATTCTTTTCATTTCCTTCACCTGCTCCCCCCACCAACCAAATTGTGCAGCTCTGCAACTGCATGCCTGCAATTTTCTTCCCTGCCCATCCTCACCCTTCTGCTCCCAACCCTCACCTCCTTGTATCCCCAACATGTTTTTCCCAATAAAATAAAAAAAGTGCTAAAAAGCAATGATGCCACTTTTAAGACCTAAAGACTAAGGCACACTCAACCTAAGCCATGACAGTTTTTAAATTGGTCTCTATATATGTGAAAATGAATAAAGAAAACTAGATAAGAATTGATAATTAAAAAAAAGAAGTGATCAGAAAGACCATGGCCTGAATCAGATGCACCTTAGTCCTCAAAATTATGTCATTGCTCCTCAATAATTTGGAGAGGTCCCTAATTGCAGACTTTCCCAGTACAATATGTCTCCCGATTTCCTGACTGTTGGTACCAAGGGTGTTAATTGTGGATCCAAGTAAGATTAACTTATTTTCATTTTTTTCAGCCTTAATTTGAACTTGCACATGAGTAATTGATGGTCAGACTCAGACTCACAGTCGCACTCAAAGCAACCCCATATGTACAACAAAAGGAAACCCTGCTCCATCCCCCCAATCTTTTGTGCTTATGCCCATTGTTGCAGTCACTTTGTTGTTCTGTCTCATTGAGATCTTCTCTTTTGCTGACCTTCTACTTTTCCAAGAATGATGTCATTCTCCAGAGACCGGACTCTCCTAAACATATGCCCAAAGTATGTGAGCTGAAGTTTCATCATCCTTACTTCCAGGGAGCAATCTGGCTGCACTTTTTCTCGGAAAGATTTGTGAGCTCTTTTAGCAATCCAGGGTATATTCAGCCTTCTTTTCAACACCACAATTAAAAAACATCAATTCTGTTTTGATCTTCTTTATTCATTGCTCAACTTTCATGTGCACATGAAGTAATAAAAAAAATACCATGGCTCATATCAGATGCACCTTAGTCTTTAAAGTGACATCCTTTTAACAACCTTTTAAAGAGATCTTTGGCAGTAGATTTTCTCAGTGCAATATGTCATTTAATTTCTTGACTGCTGTTTGCATGGATGTTGACTATGGATCCAAGTAAAATGGAATCTTTGACATTTTCAATTTTTTTTTCCATTTACCATGATGTTGTTTAGTAGGCCAGTTTTGAGAATTTTTATATTATGTTAAAATGTAATCCATTTTGAAGATTATCATCTTTGAACTTTGTCTATATGTAATTCAAGTTGCCTTTGTTTTTTGCATGCAGGTTGTGTCTTATGCATATTGCAGGCTATTGATGAGCCTTCTCCAATCCTAATGATATATTTTTCATATAATGCAGCTTCTCAGATTATTTGCTCAGTTAACAGATTGACTACATATGGTGAAAAGATACAGCACAGACACACACCTTTCCTGATTTTTAACCTCTAGTTCTGTTCCAAAGACTTCTTAGTTCATGTACAGTTCCACATGAGCACAGTGAAGTGCTTTTTAATCCTATTCTTCTCAATGTTATTCATAATTTGTTATGATTCACTCTGTCAAATGTCTTTCCATAGTCAATAAAACACAAGTAAACAACTTTCTAGCATTTCTGGCTTTCAGTCCAGATCCATCTGACAGCAATGATATTCCGTGTCTCCCACAATACCTTTGCCTTATTGGACACGTATCATCTATGTGAAGCACACTGGACTAGCCCATTTACCTGTGCTAATTTTTTAAAATGTCATTTATTTTGCTGAGAATATGTACAGCACAGCGTATACATTCAATGGCTTATATTTGTATAATTCACCTACATTGATTACATTCTTTGAGTTGTGTGATCATTCTCATCCTCCTTTTCTGAGCTGTTTCTCTCCCCCTACTATAAAGCCACTGGCCCCAAAGATTCCTAGCCAATATTTCAATTTCCTGTAGGCAATTGATCCCATCTAGGTAATTCTTTAAAGAACATAATACTCAAAGAAGACATTTCTTATTACTAAGATAAACTCTGTTTGGCTTTAAGAAGACTCCAGAGAATATTTTTGGTTTGAGGTTTGAAGATTATCTTAGGATAATAGTTTTAGAGGTTCATCTAGCCAGCATGTCTCTCAAAAATCTGTTCTGCACTTCTCTTTTGATCAGGATTCTTCTATGGCATCTTTGATCAAATTGCTCAGTAATGGTAGCCAGGAACCATCCACTTCTAGTCCCATGGCAATTATGGTTTCACAAATGTTGATGGAGGTAATTAACCACACATCTGTATCTTCTTCCTGTTCCTGACTCTCCTCCTTCTGTTATTGCAGGTGAACAGGCTAAGTGTTGTTTGCCTGCCTGCAAGCTAAGGCCCAAGAAACTACGTAATGAACCAGGCAGTAGAACAGAAGTACTAAGCATGTTAACTGTAATATTCTGTGAAATTATGACATTAAACCTCCAAACCAAGAAATCAAGTCCCATGAAGGATCTAGCTAGCTAGCCAGCTTCAGCAGTTCTTTTATCATTGTTGTAAATATCATTGTTGTAAATATATCTATCACACAACTCTAGACAATTCAGCTTTTCACAGGTATCTGTCTGTATAATAATACACTCCTACCTTAAGCAATGATGTCACTCTGGAGACTAAGGTGTGCCTGACCCAGGCCATAGTCTTTGCCGTTACTTGCTATGCATCAGAAACCTGGACAATGACTAGGTATAATAGAAGGAGGATTGATGCCTTTGAGCTGTGGTGCTGGAGAAGAGTGTTGAATATATCATGGACTGCTAGAAAAACAAACAGGTTCATCTTGGAGAGGGTGAAACCAGGCTGCTCCTTGGAGGCAAGGATTCTGAAGCTCCGTCTGACATATTTTGGGCATGTTGCAAAGCCAGATCAGTCCTTGGAGAGGAACATCATGCTTGGGAGAGTGGAGGGACAGTGCAAGAGAGGAAGACCCTGGATGAGATGGATTGACTCAGTGATTGGGTTAATAGGGATTGGTGTGTCAGAGACAATAAGGTTGGGTCAAGATCCGAACAGGGTTCAGAGCTGTTGTACATAGGGTCACTATGAGTCACCAATGTCTTGACAGCACATAACAACAACACTTAAGCAGTGATATTTTCCCATCACTGGAAACTAAAATTCAGCACTGGATAAACAGTAATCTCGCTTTCTTTCTTCCTCCTTTGCCTGATAACTAACTTTGGTCTTTATACATTTGCATTTTCTTATCTTTGTGTTTAAGTGACTCATAGTGGTTCATTGTCTGTGACCTCTGGGGCAGATTGACAGGCCTTTTCTCCTGTGAGGCTGCTGGTGGGTTCCAACTACCAGTCTTTCAGATAGCAGCCAAGGGCTCCACATTGCACCACCAGGGACACTTTTTAGATGCTCATACCATTACGGTGATTACACCCAGCAATGTTAATGTCATATGTCATCTAATATGAAGCCCATGTTCAGTTTTCCTAAGCTGTATTAACATGCCTTTTTATAGGATACTTTTTTTTTAACCTGCCCTAGAACCATCTAGGGTTCATTCTTTTTTTTTTCTTACTGTGCACCATTGAGTCAGATCCAATTGGCACAGGAGGAGATTACCTTCCTTTTCCAGCAGAAGATCTGGTGGATTTGAACTATGCACCTTCGGGATTGCAGTGCAGCTTCTTGCTATTAGGTCACCAGAGCTCCCTCTGTAGCATACTTTTTAAAGGAGCTCTGGTGGCCTAGTGAGTAAAGCATTGCACTGCCCACTCAAAGGTAGGTGGTTCAAATCTATCAGCTGCTCTATGCAAGAAAGTTGTAGTTTACAGCCTATGAAAACATACATACTGTGTGTGAGTCAGTTCTCATTTGACAACACATAACAACAACAACAATAATGGATGGTTGGTTTCAAAATGGCATTTGTTGCTTAAATAGCTTAATCTGCAATGCTTCTCCCTGCCCATCTTACGTTTGTGGAAGAAACATTTTTCACTTGACTGAAGGATCTCTCACATTCTAGATTTTTCTGGCTTTGTAAACTGCATCCTCTGAGGTTGAAGAACAGACTGAAGGAAGAGTGTGAAGGAAAGGGTAGGGAGACCAAGGAGGAGGCTGCAGCAAAAGCCCAGGGCTTCAGGCTGTATGCTGGATAAGGAGGTGCAGTGGAGGTGGGAGAAGTAGGTTTTAATAACCAACTGGAAAAGTGAGTTGTAGGTGTGAGCTGAGAGGGTCTGAGTGGGAGATGTGATGTTCCTGGTCCAGGAAATTTCAGACATGCAGCCCAGGGACATCCTTGTGTGGGAGTTCTCAGAAGGGGAGCCTGGACCCAAGAACCCTTACTCAGTTACCATTTCATCACTCCTCTGGGTTTGCAATAAAACATGACCTCCCATCTGCAGTCCTGGCTAGTTATTGTACATGAGTTTTGAACTTTGGGTACAGAGCTGCCACCAGCACCCATGTTGTCAGCACTTCATGCTAGCTTGCTTCCAGTGATGCTGGAGCATTTGCTACCTGACACCCCTGCTGCTACCTGGCATCTCATGAGGTGCCCTCTATAGACTTGACAGTGGACGGTCCCACTTCAGAGGAACTACTTCCTCAGCCTTCCTCATCTGGGAAAGAACCCTTAGGATCTGCCCCCAGACCCCCCATCTGAAGAAGACTCTACTAAAGTGGGACTCTCAGTCCTTCCCTCCCTGGGTTGGGGCCTTACATGAGGGTGCCTCTCAACCCTACTCCTTGTCCTGACTCCCTAATGTGAACATTTCCTGAAATACCATGAAGTGAAACCTTTCAAATTGCCTCTGTGGGAGCCTGCACCCCTCTCCCAAAGGTCTGCTGTCCTGGCCCCCGACCCTGCACACCTGGTGGTGCAGGTTCCCACCACACAGCAGCCTCCTGCACTGGTAGTGTTCCTGCCTTCTCTCCTACGGTGGGTCGCTTTCTCTCACTCATTCACTCCTCTGTCTCTCAGTCTCCTCTGCCTTTCTGACCCTCATGTCTCCCTGTCCCCTCCAATTATCTTCCCATGTTCTACCTTCCTCCAGTTCGTTCCCTATTTCCCCTTTCTTCCCATGAATGCCTGTCTAGCTCTCATATGTGTTTCCTTGTCTCCTCACAACCCTTTGACTACATCTCCATTTTCTATGCCTTTGCTTCTGTTTCTCTCTCTTTTTCTCACACAGAGACACCCCTCAGGATCCTTATTCATCAATTGTTGCCACCTCCCCTCACTTCCATGTTCCCTCTCAAATCCTGGCCTGGGCCGGCTCAGCTGCTTGGACCCGAGGAAGTCAGAGCTTCCACCAGCATCCATAGAGGGTCTGACATATCTTTGGTCCTAACCAAAGGCCTTTCCTCTCCACACTGGATATCATGCCTAAACTAGACACTGGACCCTCCGGTGCACAAGAATCAGAAAACAGATGAGGAGGGATTTGCCACACATGGACTCAGCCTAGGACTACCATCCAAGCCCAGAAACAAAGCTGTGGGCAGGGAAGGACCAGCACCTCTCTCATAGGCCTGGCTGTCATCACCTTCAGCCAGTGACCATTTGAGTTTCAAGGTTAACCTAGGCCCAAGTCCCCCACGAACTCCCAATCCAAGCCTGGTGCCTAGGTGGGATACAACAGTAATCACAACTGATAAAATGCCCCTCTTTCTGGTGCTCATATGCTGCTTGACTAGAAGATGAATTTTCTTGTTGCCACTAAGACCAAACATTGGGTTTCCAAGGCTGTAAATTGCACAGGGGGAGACTGTCCAACTCTCTCCCCTAGAGCTGCCAGTGGACTTGAACTCCCAGAGAGGCACCACCTTTGGGTTAGCATTGCAACTCCTGTAGACTGCCCCACAAGAGTTCCCTTTCTCCAAGTTGACCCTAGGTACACTCTGACATCTAACATTTAAATTAACTGCTGATGACCATTTGTGCCATCCAAGGAAGATGAATTAGGAAACTAATAGGCGTGATGGTTTCAGATTGAATAGAAATGTGACTGAAAAGAACAGAAGCAGGGTGAGGATTCCTTAGGGAGGCAACATCTGAGCAGAGATCTGGATGCGCTGGCTAGGACAGTGCAGAGACTAAGTGTTCCAGGCAGAATGAACAGCCCCTGGAAGACCTCAGTATCTAAGGCAATATCAGAAGAAGGAGGGAAGTGTCACTGTGGAGAAAATTAAAGCAGGGAAGGGAGTATGTATACATTGGGAAATGGGGTGCAATTACAGAAAGCACAGAAAGTCTCACTGGAAAAGACACCAGTACTGGGTAGTTACTGGGGTCTTAAGGATTGCAAGTAGCCATCTAAGCTTCAACAACTGGTCTCTCCCTGTCACTTATCCAAGAAGGGGTAAGAAAATACAAGGCTCATAGAAACAGTTCAAAGGACTAATGGATCACAGAGATTTTAGCCTCTCCAGGAGACGAAGGTGTGCCTGATCCAGGCTATAGTTTTCGCAGTTACGTGCTATGCATCAGAGAGTTGGACAGTGAATAGGGTTGATAGAGAATTGATGCCTTTGAGCTGTGGTGCTGGAGAAGAGTGTTGACTATACCATGGACTGCTAGGAGAACAAACAGGTTTGTCCTGGAGAGGGTGAAGCCAGAATGTTCCCTGGAGTCAAGGATTCTGAAGCTTCGTCTGACATATTTTGGGCATGGTCCTTGGAGAGGGACATCGTGTTTGGCAGAGTGGAGGGGCGGCGGAGGAGAGGAAGACCTTTGATGAGATGGATCATGGATCGAGACTGTGACTGGAGAGGTGGGAATAAGTGCGTTTGAGATGGCTAGGTTGGCACAGGATAGAAGAGTGTTAAGAGCTCTTGTACATAGGGTCGCTGTGAGTTGCAAGCGACTTCATGGCACATAACAACAACAACAACAGGGAAGCTCCGGTGCCCTAGTGGTAAGAAGCTGCACTGCAATCCCAAATGCACAAGGTTCGAATCTACCATTTGCTCCATGAGAGAAGGATGGGCAATCTCCTGTTTGATTTAGCTACTGCCTCTGAAGAGCAACGATGTCAGGCTGGAGACTAAGGTGCACCTGATCTGTGCTATAGTCTTCGCAATTATGTGCTATGCATCAGAGAGTTGGACAGTGAATAGGATTGATACAAAGAGAATTGATGCCTTTGAGCTGTGGTGCTGGAGAAGAGTGTTGAATATACGATGGGCTGCTAGGAGAACAAACAGGTTTGTCCTGGAAAAGGTGAAGCTGTAATGCTCCTTAGAGTCAAGGATTCTGAAGCTTCGTCTGACATACTTTGGGCATGTTGCAAGGAGGGACTGGTTCTTGGAGTGGGACATCATGTTTGGCAGAGTGGAGGGGCGGTGAAGGAGAGGAAGACCTTCGATGAGATGGATCAATTCTATGACTGGAGTGGTGGGAATAATAAGTGCGTTTGAGATGGCTAGGTTGGCACAGAATAGAATGGCGTTTAGAGCTCTTGTACATAGGGTCGCTATGAGTCGTAAACGACTTGATGGCACATAACAATAACAACTGCCTCTGAAAACCTGCTGGAGGGTCAGCTATAGTTCAGTTGTGATTCAATGGTACACAACAACAACAACAACACTCGTGAGACCAGAGAGCTCTGGTGGCATAGTCCATAGGGAATTGTACTGCTGACTCAAAGGCTCAGTCTCTCTGGTAGTTTGATTCCATCAGCGGTTCTGAGGGAGAAAGATGTACAACCTCCTCTCATATGATATACAGTCTCAGAAACCCAACAGAGGGTTAGATGTGAGTGTGTTCAAACTCGATGACAACGAATTGAGTTGACTCTGAGCACAGAAGAACGGAATGGTGCCCAGCTACCACTGCTGACCACTCCAGAAGGAACCACAGTAAAGCATCCTAGACAGTGGAAGAAAAATGCAGAACAAAACTCAACATCATAAAAGTGGTAAGGCTTGCTATTCTAAACTGGTGATTTGTAGAGACCCTGAGACTATGGTCTTTAGCAACTCTTGGAACCTGGAACTCAATTCTGGGGCTCAACTTTTAGCCAAATAATAGATTTACATGACAGACAATATCTCCAGAAAAATACTCCTTCTTAGAACTGTCACTCATATAAGATCAAAAGGGCAATATTTCCCCAGAGAGAAAGCTCTGAAGGCAAGAAGGGATATAGGCTAAAAAGATCAATGGAAGTGAGAATCACAGAGAGTAAGTGGGAAGAGGACTATAACACACTCAATTCACTGTTGTCAAGCCAGAACTGACTCATGCTGAGGTTATAAATCTCATGAGAAGAGATTGTCCATTTTTTCCCCCACAGAGCAGCTGGTAGATCTGAACTATCAGCCAAGTTGCTCACACAACTTTCTATTCAGTAGGCCACCAGGGATCGCTGTGACAATATTATTGTTGTTGTGTACCATCAAGACGAAGCTCCTACAACCAGGAGAAGATAAAAATAGATGAATGGGACCTTCTAAGAATCAAATCCCTGTTGTTTGTTGTTGTTGTTGTTATGTGCCGTAGAGTGGTTTGCAACTCATAGCGACCCCATGCACAACAGCCCTAAACCCTGCTCTATCCTGTGCCAGTTGCATTGCCTCTGACACACCCATCCCGGTTACCCCAGTCACTGAATCAGTCCACCTCATAGAGGGTCTTCCCCTCCTGCGCTGTCCCTCTACCCTACCAAGCATGATGTCCCTCTCCAAGGACCTGTCTCTCCTTACAACATGTCCAAAGTGTGTCAGACGAAGCCCCAGAATCCTTGCCTCCAAAGAG
>NW_006400016.1:489693-528377 GCF_000299155.1 Elephantulus edwardii
TTGATTGCATGTTCGATCTATCTCTGCCTGTAAGAGTTGGTAGAAATCATCTATTTCTTCTTCTTTGGCTCTGGTTGTTGGTGCATATATCTGGATGATAGTAGTGTTCACTGGACTTCCTTGTAAGCGTATGGATATAATCCTATCACTCACAATGTTGTACTGCAAGATGGACCTAGAAATTTCTTTTTTATGGATAATCAAGTGGAAACCCATTTGACCTGTAAATTTTCATTCAAAGCACAATAAAAAGTTTAAAAAGACACTATTAAGTAAAAACATAAAAGGAAGGAAATATGGAGACGAGAAGAAGTTCAGGCTGAAGAACATATGTAAAGGTCCTGTAGTTAAGAATATGGGGGTCATTATGATTGGAGTGGGGTGAGTGAAGGGGAGAGTGAGAGGAGATGAGATCAAGAGATATGATGGGCAAGATCACATAAGGCTGCATAGATTATGGTGAGAATTTTCACTTGGAGAAAGGTACAGCAACAGAAGACTTCTAAGTTGAGGATATCCCTGATCTGGTGGACATTAATAAAACCCTACAGCTGCATGTAGAGGACAGAGAGGTATGTGTGTGAGTGCAGAACAGGGAGGAAGCTGCTGAGTAGTCCCAGGGGAGAGGAGAGAAGATAGAAGAGGATGAGGGTCTGGGATAGGGTGGAGGATCAGCTTCTGGAAATATCTGGAGTTGGAGGGGCTGGTCCAAAAGGATGTGAGGTAAAAGGCAAAGCCACCCAGCCCTGTTCAGGTATGTGATTATGAGGATACTAACAGAGAGCTAGGTGTAATAGCCAAGCCAGGACATCAGAGCTGGGGAGGACAGGGTCCTTACTGGCTCCTGAGGAGTTCCTGGAGAACAGGTTCTGAGAGGACTGGAGGTGTCCACTGGCAGCTTTGTTACCTAGACATCTTGTGGTCATGTTTCATGGTGATGAAGAGTCCAGATCCTACTGCCAGGCTGCCTGGATTTCAAGTCTAAACTCCACCACTCACTTACTGTGTGTCCTTGTACAAGTGGCTTAACTCTCTGAGCCTAGCAAACACTGTGTAAGCCTTGCATGCTGGTGATGATCAAGACAAGAGTGTCGACAATATCATCCTTCTAAGTCACCCCTTACAGAGGGCAAGAATGGAGAATGGGCTGATATCTAAGGTCCCAGAAAGAGAACAGCCACTACTACCACTGTTGTTGTTATGTGCTGTTAAGTCGCCTGTGACCTTATGTACAACAGCCCTATGCCCTGCTCTATCCTGTGCCAATCTTATTGTCTCTGACACACATAACTCCATTACCCCAGTCACTGAATCATTGCATCTTATTGAGGCTCTTCCTCTCCTGTGCTGTCCCTCCACCCTCCCAAGCATGACGTCCCTCTCCAAGGACTGTTCCCTCATTGCAATATGCCCAAAGTATGTCAGATGAAGCTTCAGAATCCTTGCCTCCAAGGAGTAGCCTGGTTTCACCCTCTCTAGGACAAGCCTGTCTGTTCTCCTAGCAGTCCATGGTATATTCAATATTCTTCTCCAGCATCACAGCTCAAAGGCATCAATTCTTCTTCTATCATCCCTAGTCATTGTCCAGGTCTCCAGTGCACAGCATGTGACTGCAAAGAACCTGGCCTGTAACAGAGAACTGTCAGAGTGCAGGCTGGGTTTAGAAGGGGTCGTGGTACCAGGGATATGTTAGCTAATGTTAGATGGATGTTGGCTGAAAGCAGGGAATACCAGAGCAATGTCTATCTGTATTTCATTGACTATCCAAAAGTGTTTGATTGTGTGGACCGGCTAACCCTGAGAAGCATGGGAATCCCAGAACATTTGATTGTGCTTATGCGAAACCTATACTTGGGTCAGGAGGCAGTCGTCAGAACTGAGGAAGGGAACACTGTATGTTTCAAAATTGGGAAGGGTGTACGCCAGTGATGTGTCCTGTCTCCATACCTTTTCAATCTATATGCAGAACAGATTATCCGGAGGTTGGGCTCAATGAGGACAAATGTGGCATTAGGATTGGAGGAAGACTCATCAATAATCTGTGTTATGCAGATAACACAACCCTGCTTGCTGAAATTGAGGAGTACCTGAAGCGCTTGCTGCAGGCCAAGGACTGCAGCCTTCAATATGGCCTGAAGCTCAACATCAAGAAAACAAAGATTCTTACCACTGGGTCAATTGGCAGCATTGTTATGGATAGTGAAGGGATTGATATTGTACACAGCTTTAGTTTGCTTGGCTCCACAGTCAACACTCTTGGCACCAGCAGCTAGGAAATCAGAAGATGTATTGTGATGGGAAAGACTGCTGTCAGAGACCTCTCCAAAGCACTGAAGAGTAATGATGTCAGTCTGGAGACTAAGGTGCACCCGATACAGGCCATGGTCTTTGCAATCACTACGACCACTATAAAACGAAATTGGTCTGGTCTTCAGATCTGTAGGAAAGGGGGACAGACAAAGTCCCTGGGCCCGCTTCCCCATCCTTCCCTTTTTGCATAGTCTTTGCTCACTCTCTGCTCCGTGTCTCACATCCTTCCCCGTGACCATCTGTTCTTCCTCTCCCTGCCCAAGCCTCCAGCCCCTCTAGCAATGCTAGCGAGCTCCCAGATCTCCCCCGCTCCCGGTTGGGGGTAACGACGCATGCGCGGTCGGCGCCCCTCCCTCTCCACCCCCAGCTCCTATCGGCGTTTGGGTCTCGTCCCTTTCTCTCTGTCTCTCTCTCTCCTCCCCCATTTCGTCCCCTGAACCCCATTCTTCCTGTGGGCTCCCCCGCCCCGGACTATCGTCTCCAGCCCCAGCCAACAGAGGGTAAGATAGGAAGAAGAGGGACCCGTGGAGAAGGGGAGGGGCGAAGCATCCTGCATCCGAGATAAACAAACCCGGGGAGGGGGCGGCAGAGACGGAGCGACCTGACGGGAGGAGAAGAATGGGAACTGAGGCCCGCAGAGAAGGGCCTTCTGATGGGGAATGAGAGCTCTTTATGGTTTGCTCGAGATCCAGAGCTGGGGGGGCGGAGGCCAGGCTGACCCGGGGGGAGCTTCTGGGTGCACAGCGCCCGGAGCTTGGGGAGTGCCCGTTCCAGCTGAGCTCTGTCTCCAGGATTTGCGTGAAGGCCGCCCCCAACGCTGCACTCGCCCCGCCGGGGGCCACTGAAGACCATGACTAAGACAGATCCTGCCCCTATGGCCCCACCGCCCCGTGGGGAGGAGGAAGAAGAGGAAGAGGAGGAGAACATCCCAGAGGCACCCAGCCCCACCCAGGAGCGCCGGCAGAAGCCTGTGGTGCACCCCTCTGCTCCTGCCCCGCTCCCCAAGGACTACGGTAACTATTCTCCACCCCCTGGAATCTGGCTGGGACCCTTGGGTGGCCAGGGAGGGTGGACTGAGTGCTGGTGATGGTGGAGGAGGGGTTCTGGTGGCTTTCAGGATGAGACCCTCTCATGAATTCACCTCTTGACGCGCAGAATTGGAAGAATCCCAATCTTTGATTCATGACACATCATTTGTTCATTTAGTCATTCAACAAACCTGCTAGGTAGGACCTCGGCTTTATCTTCGTAGCTGGTGCCACAGCTCTGAGCAAGCAGCCACAGTTTTTGCCCTAAAGGAGCTTACAGACCTGAGTATTAACATACAAGTAAATCTAAAATGATAAGCATAATTACCAGACATGATGAAGATTGTTGCAAAGATGTCATGGGGCATCCTCATCATCTGATTGCCTCTAACATCATGAAGGGATGTTGCTATGTCCCCATGTTCCAAACCTTTCTACCAATTCTGACACCAGTGGCCCCTCCCACAAACATCCTCTGCTTTTCTCCTGGACTCCATAATTTGTTGCAATGACCAAACAGAATTTACAGACCATACACACAGTTATGGGATTCTTAGGGAGGTAACAAATTACAGTTAAGGATCAGGAGCAGCTCAAGATACAGTCCTGTGGTTCAGGTAGCATTTTTTCCGTCACATCCAAAGGCAAGCTGCTCTCTGGCCCTCAGTTCCTTGGCTTGGCCTCTCTGCCCTGTGTGGGCAAGCATTACAGAGCTCTTTAGTTTTGCTGATCAAGTGCTTAAAAGCATCCCACTCTGCTAGCAAGCCTAGACCCAGAGTGGGTCGGCAAACCTAACTCCCTGGCAAATGTCTGAAGGCCCTCACTCTGCCAGCAAGCTTCCTTCCTGCCCAGGGACACTCAGCTTTCTCAGGGGAAAGTCACTGCTCTGTCTTGCTGATCTCTGCTGCTTCTACCGTCTCTGGTTCTAGCTGTCTGGTGCCATCTCTCCAGTGGTACAGCTCTTTATCTAGGGCTGAAGAGATCTCAGGTCCTAAGGATGCACTCAAATGCCTGGCTGTCCTCCCTTTTCTGCCTCTCAATGGCTCATTTTTCTGCCTAGTGGGATGGCAAGTCTGACTAATCCTCACATTAGTGTTCATACATCTTATATGCATAGTCCCATTCAAAAGTGCCATGTACTTACATTATCACAAGCTATCTGATCCCTTTAGTGGGCTGCTGACGCCTCACATTTGCATAGCTCTACCCAGACCCTCAACAAGATGGATTAACAAAGTGACTGTAAGAATGGTCTCTCGTGGTCAGAGCTGATGAGGATGGCATGATGGGGCAGGCTTCAGATCTCCACGGATGTTACTTGCTAGCACTTACCAACAACAGCATCTTGTGGGAGTTACAAAAAGTACATGACTACAAGAGCTATACTAGATCAGTCACCGATTGCAACTGTCCTCACCAAGAATAAGATTATTTTTGAGACCTGATTTTCCTGAGGAGACTTGGGTGTGAATTGGGCATTAACCAGGGAAAAAGTGAAGGGGAGAGGATGTCAGGAAAGGGAACCACAGGAACAAAGGCCTTGAACTGGAGCAATCTAGAGTTGAAATGGTGACTTCTTGGGAAAATGGGAATTGTCTGATCCTGCTCCCGTCTTGGAAGAAGTGCAGTTGGGTGCTCCTTCAAGGCAGGCTTGGTGCCACAACAACTCACATCTCACCCAGGCATCTTATCAGAAGGGTCAAGTTCTTGAACAAAGAATGTCATGCTGAGAAAAGTAGAAGGTCAGCAAAAGAGAGGAAGACCATGAACAAGTTGGATTGAAAGGTGACTGCAGCAATGAGTTGTAGAGATTGTGAGGTTGACACAGGATTGGGCAGGGTTCAGCCTGCTCATAGGGTCACTATGAATGGGGGTTGATTGGGCAGCACCTACCAGCAATAATTCTGGCAAGTCTTGTGATGGGAATCGAATTGGGAGCCATCCAGCTGCAGTCCCTGCTCTCAGGAGTTCTTGTTTTAAACAATCGAGTTGGAACTGGCTCATAGTTGACCCTTCCAGCAGGTTTTCAGAGGCAGTAAATTGCACCTCTCTTTCTCCAGTGGAGCAGTTGGTAGATTTGAACCGCGTAACTTTGGATTGGCAGCACAACTCCCTACCACTAGGTCACCAGATATCTCAGGGGAGATGAACAGTAAGTAGGTGACCAGACAGGTCAGATAGATACACTTGAATTGGGGCAAGTGCTGTGAAAGAAAAGATGGAGATGCAATAGAGAATGGCTGGTAGACAGCTCTTGAAAAAGAGTAGTCAAAGCAGATTTTCTGAGAAGAGAGAGGTGTTTAAGCTGAAACATAGAGCATGAGGAGTTAGCCATGGCAAGAACTGGAGAAAGAAAATTCCAGGCACAGAACAGGAAGTACAAATGCCCTGAAGTTAGATTGCATTTAGAAGAGAAAGGTCATAGAGAGTAATCAGGTGAGAGGTGGGTAATAGTCAAATGGGAAAGGGTCTCAAAGCCACCATGAGGCCTTTGGATGTCCTCTGTGATGAGGGGACAATAGTGGGATGGAGGTTTAAAAACACAGTTATGGTGGGTCTGACTTACAAGTCTTTTTCAAAGCTCCCTCTGGCTACTGAGAGCCAGGACTCAGCCAGAGTTGGATAGAGAAGAAGCTTGGCTGAACATCTGCAGCACTGTGAGGTTCAGAGAGAAGGCACCTGCCAGGATGCGACAGGAAGCGTGGTATCTGTAGGCATGTCATCTGCTCGAGCTGGACCTGAAAGGCTCCAAAATTGACTTCAGTCTGACAGAAGAATAAAGAAGTCATTATGGGCTTTCTCCCAGGAAATTCTTCTTTGGAAATGTAGCTGGGTGGGACTGGGGCCTGTCATCTAGAGGGAAAAGGGGTGAGGCTGGGACTCCCAAGGAATCCTGTTTCTAGAACAAAGAGAGTTTGGTTCACAGAGTATAGAGGAATCTGGAAATAGGGTTTAAGACAGAGAGGGCTAAGGTTGGTTCCATGGGGTAATCACATCCTTTGTCGTAGTAGAGATTGAAGGGCACCTACTAGGGACAGGCACTGTTCAGGATATAGGGGTTAAGGCCGTGAACAAGGCAGGAAAAAACCATGATGCTCACATTCTAATGAGGGTGACAAGTGAGAAAGGGATGGGAGAAGAAGGGACAAAGGGAGCTGGAGGAGTAAATAAATTATAGTGAGTAAGGCTATGTGCTATGATTTAATTATGGAGTAGACAGAGGAGGACTGTGGTGCAGGGAGGTCAGTGGAAGCATCTCTGAGGAGATGACATTTGACTTGCATGCAAAACCTGGTGGAGATCTATGGGGAGAGGAGGAGGAGAACGGACAAGGAATGGGTGTCAGCAAGTGCGAAGGTCCTGAGGCAGAAATTTGCTTGGTTTGTTGGAGAGACAGAGGAGGCTGGTGTGGTTGAGGAAGGGTGAGTGAAAGGGAGAGGACAGGGCAGGCATGGGGTACAGACTGAATTTATGAACCACATTAAGGACTGGTTTGTACTCTGAGCACAGTGGAAGCCAAAGAAGGTTCTGAGTCAAGGGAGACTCATACATGGGTTTTGAAAGGAGCGCAGAGACTACTTCCTGGATGTAGTACTTCCCTGGGCCCTGTGTGATCAAATTAGTCATTTACTCATTCATTCAGCACTCACTGCCTTCCCACCACTTGCTCAGCGCAGTGCTGGATGCTGACGTTGCCATAGAGAGTTAACTCATCACTGCTCTAGTCCTCCAGTCTACGGGGGAGGATGAGAGTTCCTCCAGGGGTCACTCTGGTTGACCACAGGTTGGGCCTGAAATGTATTTGAAAAATCGGGAGATTCTTCTGAAAAGCCAAGGCTTCTGGAATTTTCATTTTTACTCTTGGAGATTCGGACAAAATGCATGTTTGACAGGGTCACAGTGGACCATGGCAGCAGCCTGTTGAGTGTATATACTCTGAAATGTCCAAACCTTTCCCTGTGTCCCTTCAAGAGGCACAGCTTGCCCTGTGAGAACTCCTAGACCTCCTGGATTTTCAAGACACTGGGCATCCAGAGTTTTAGGTGGAACATGATTTTGAAACTTTATGCTGGTCATAGTACTGGGGTGTTGACTTAAGCTGTTGAGACCCCACATTAGAAGGTATTAAAAACAAAGACCTGAAGTTCCCTTGCCCCAGTGGTCAGCTTGTCTGGGGTGACTCTGGCCTTTTACCACCCCAGCCTTCACCTTCTTCGACCCCAATGACCCGGCGTGCCAGGAGATTCTGTTTGACCCCCAGACCACCATCCCTGAGCTGTTTGCTATCGTGCGCCAGTGGGTTCCCCAAGTCCAGCACAAGATCGATGTCATTGGAAATGAGGTAAGAATTTTGGGAACCAGAGAGAGCAGGGTGGAGTCTCCCACATGTCTGCATAACCCCCTGTCACCTGGCACCCCCAGATTCTGCGTCGAGGATGTCATGTGAATGATCGCGATGGGCTGACCGATATGACACTACTTCATTACGCATGCAAGGCTGGGGCCCATGGAGTCGGTGAGGGCCCAAGACCTCCCCCAATGAGCCCTAACTCCCAGTCCTCAGACCACTAGAACCCAGATTAAGATGCCTGCCCTGAACCCTTAGCCAGAAACCCCACCCTGAGACCCAGGGTCCTAAACTAACCTGGATGGACCCTCACGCAGGGGACCCTGCGGCAGCAGTACGCCTGTCGCAGCAGCTGCTGGCACTGGGGGCCGATGTGACCCTGCGCAGCCGCTGGACCAACATGAACGCCCTGCACTATGCCGCCTATTTTGACGTACCTGACCTTGTGCGAGTGCTGCTCAAGGGAGCCAGGCCCCGAGGTGAGGGTGAGGGTCCCTGGACTGAGGGAGCTTGGGGTGGTGATGACCCCAGGTGAAGGAGGCAGGGTATTGAGTGATGGGCAGAACTGAAGTCTGGCTGGGAGGGAATAGGGCACCTGAGATTGAGGGGGAGGTTGGAGGGAAGTGTTACAAGGGCCTGGCAAGATCTGGTGAGGGAATGGGTGAGACTGGGGCTCTGAAGCAGGGGGCAGGGCCCCTCCAAGAAGAGGCACTAGCAGTTTGGGGGCTCAGATAACTGTGACAGGCTAACGGTTTCTCCTCTTGCCTGCCTCTCAGTGGTGAACTCCACATGCAGTGACTTCAACCACGGCTCCGCCCTGCACATCGCTGCCTCCAGCCTGTGCCTGGGTGCTGCCAAGTGTCTGCTGGAGCACGGTGCCAACCCCACGCTTCGGGTACTGTCCCCGCCCCCAAATCCAAATCCCTTCCCCTTCGGCCTCCCTTCTGGCCAGCAAAGGGAAGGGTCTGAAATTTTATTAAGTATCAGGTGAAGTCTGTTATGAGCCCTGGTTTACAATCACAAACCTAGGCAGAGGGAGGAATATCTTCCCCCCCCCCCCACTCCCCCTCCCTTCCCCCCCCCCCCCCCCCTCCCCCCCCCCCCACTCCCCCGCCCAAGTTCTGGCTGATCCTGTGGTTAGAAAGACAGCATTTGGAGATCATGAAGTAGAGCTGAAGCCCTCTATGAATGCAAGAGTTCAAAGTTTCTTTGAAAACCTCCCCCAATCCCTGTAATCCCAAATCTCATCTCCAATACCAATCTCCTTGCATTGTAGGCGTGATGTTTTGGGGGGACATGGCCTTGTTCCTGAGGCCCTTTCTTTGTTCCTTACCCATTGGTCCAGCGTTTGATCCCTGATTTCGTATCAATCACAGTAGCCTTGCCTCAGTGCTTATGCTTCTACGTGGTACATTTTTGGGTTTAGGTGGGGAGAATGTGGCCTCCCCAGCTGTGTGGCCCACAAAATTGAAATGTCCCTCAACCCCCTGCTGACTTCACTCCTGTCCCGACTTCATTGGGAGGTTATACATCTCCCCAACCTGACACAGACCTCCTCCACCCAGGGCCTCAGGGGAGAGGACTATCCTGAGTATGTGATCTGAGTCTTAATGACCCGTCCCTTCTAAGTTCCACGCTGGTCCACATTATGACAGGTCTTGTCCCTGCTTCACTCCAGACACCAAGTCTCTGGGGGCCTGGCCTCCCTGGAGGCTCAGCCTGTGTCCCTGAGTCTCTGCTCCCTTTCTTCCCACTGTCCCTAGAACCGAAAAGGACAGGTGCCAGCGGAGGTGGTTCCTGACCCTATGGACATGTCCCTGGATAAGGCGGAGGCAGCGTTGGTGGCCAAGGAACTACGGACACTGCTGGAGGAGGCAGTGCCACTTTCTTGTGCCCTCCCCAAGGTTACACTGCCCAACTATGACAACGTCCCGGGCAACCTCATGCTAAGCGCGCTGGGCCTGCGCCTGGGAGACCGTGTGCTGCTCGATGGTCAGAAGGTCAGGGATGTGTGCTGGTCAGGGAGGGCCCAGTCCCTGGTACGAATGCAGACTTCCCTTTGCTTGCCCTTTATTTCATCGAGTACTTGTTCGGTGAGCCTCGTCTGTGCCCCAGCCAATGCTGAGTCCTCGGTCTAGAGGGCATAATATATACTTATCACTCACAGTGACGGTGTGGACCGGGCCTGGCTGTGATGCACCAGGGGTCCTGCTGGACCTTGTGGTGGCTTCACTTTTACACCCCGAGTGGTCAAGACTTTGGGAAAGTGGAAGTCAGTGATGAGGGTGGGTAGGATAGAGCACCTCCCAACTTGGTGAGGAGTGAACAAGGGGAAGAAGAGGAAAAGGGGCCCTCAGATAGGAAGAGCCTGAAAATTGGAGAGATTGTATTCATCCCTTTGTTCAGCTTTCTTTCATTACCTAGTATCCCTCTGGCAATGCTGGACCTAATGCATCCCTGGCAATAAAGGGCTCTCTGTCCCAGTCCTACTCTTACAGACCTCCATTAGCAAGGAAGGAGGGGCAGTCAATAAATTAAATCCATGTTAAAGATCATTCCTAAGAGTAATGTTGTTGTTCCATGCCTTTGTGATGGAACTGACCCGTAGCTGACCCTCCAGCGGGTTTTCAGAGACATTAACATTGCATGGGAGGAGACTGCCACCTTTCTCCCACGAAGCAACTGGTGCATTCAAACTGCCTGCTTTTGAATTGGTAGCACAGCTCCTTACCCAGTAGGCCACCAAAACTCCTTGGCGGGGGGCATGGTAAGGAGAGCTGTGCTGGATGAGGTAAACCATCTCTGGCTGAGGGCAGGGGTGGTTTTAGCTTCAGTGATCCAAGAGAGCCAGTCTGAGGTAATTTCCATGTTGAGATAGGAGGGAGTTCACCTTGTTGAAATAGGAGGAGTGGAACAGCAGATGCTAAGCTCAGAGGTGGGAAGGGCAGTGTGTCTAGAGAGTTCTCCAGGAGGGAGAACTGTAGAGGTCAGCAAAAACCTGGATCACACCAGACTTGCAGGCCACAGATAGGATTTAGATTTTGGCTCCTAATCAAGAGGCTTTGTATGTGTCAGCCTTATCTAGAAAGCTTTCCATACATAATCTAATTAAGTTGAACTGAAAATTCTGAAAGGATACTGGGTGACTTTTGCCCAGTTTTACAGTCCAGAAAATTATAACAGGTGTCAAGAGGGAAAATCTGTTGTGGAAAACTTATAATAGCAATCACCACCATGAACTGCCAAAAGAACAGATCTGGCTTGAGGAGGGTGTAGCCAAAATGCTCCAAAGGTAGAGATGATGAAGTTTTGTCTCACGTACTTTGGGCATGTTGCTAGGAGAGGTTATTCCTTGGGGAGGGACATCGTGCTTGGAAGGGTGGACGGTCAGCAAAGCGAGTGGAAGACCGTCAACCAGGTGGATTGGCAATGGGTTCAAGTGTGAGAGATGATAAAGTTGGCACAGGAAATGACAGAGTTCAGATCTGTTGTTCATAGGATCGCTACAACAGCAACCCCTTAGAGAAACAGTATAGCAGCATTTATGAGACAAGGCTCAGAGACTCACTCGGGCAAATTCCAGCTTTGCCATTAGACCTGGGATTCCACTTCTCTGGATGTCAGTTTGCTCATCTGTAAAATGAGGATAAAATAACAGCATCCAGCTCGTGGGGGAGGGGAGAGTTGTGAGATATAAATGAGTTAAAATACTTAAGCACTTTAAATGTGGCAAATGTGATTGAGAAAGTGGATTTAATTGCAATTAAATGTAAATGGCCCTATGTTGGCCTCCCATCAGACATAGCTCTGAAATAATTTTGTAAGGTGGATGCTATTTCTCTTCCCATTTGAGAAGTTGAGAGAGTTTAAGCTGTCTACTCAAGACATGATGTTCAAGCTGTGTGATTCGAACCCAAGCTTTTGTCCTCTACCTCACCATGCTGCCTGTGTGCCAGTGATCTGCTGTGGCCTCCCATGGGTCCCCAAACCATATCCTCTTGTCTCCCTAGACGGGCACACTGCGGTTCTGCGGGACCACGGAGTTCGCCAGTGGCCAGTGGGTGGGTGTGGAGCTGGATGAACCCGAGGGCAAGAACGATGGCAGTGTTGGGGGTGTCCGGTACTTCATCTGTCCCCCCAAGCAGGGTTAGTACCAGCCAGGAAACAAGGGCCAGGGGTGAGGATGGAAGGCCTCTATTAGTGGTTCTGATGCTGCTGATCAGGTAATGGGAGTTGTGACCTGATGAGGGAGGCAAGGGGCAGAGGCTTGGAGAGTTTCTAGCACACGTTCTATCCTGCAGGTCTCTTTGCCTCCGTGTCCAAGATCTCCAAGGCAGTGGACGCACCCCCCTCGTCTGTCACTTCCACACCTCGGACCCCCAGGATGGACTTTTCCCGCGTCACTGGTAAAGGCCGTAGGGAGCACAGAGGTTAGTCGGGAAACCTTAATGGAGGGGAGATTCCGTCTTGGGGATATTCTGTGGATACCCCAGCTTCTGTGACTTGCTATCTCCTCTGACCTGAACTCTAGTTTTAGAGGCTAACTTCTGCTGTTTTTGCTTTGACCAAGTCCCATGCCCATTCAGTTCTTAGAAAGACCTGTGGGTTCCCAGCCACTGTGACTTAATTTCCCCCAAAGATCTTATAGGTTTCCTGAATTTTGCAACTTCACTTACCCTCAGATCCAAACCCTTCCTTATTTTGCATGGACAGTTTCTGGGTTCCTGAATACGGTGACCTCGTTTCTCCTTTGACCCCAATCTTAACTCTAAAAAAGGATTCCAGAGTTTTTCATGTTGTCTGACTTGGTTTCCCCAGGCCTAAAGTTTTCCCACTCTGTCTGGCTCTAGGGGTGGAATTCTCTGACATCGGGGACTCAATGTCCTTTTAAGCCCAAAGCACCCCGTTGTAGGGAAGTCTCTGACGCTCCCCTGGTTAGAGCGAGGTCAGGATGTCTACCTTGGAGCTTCGTGGTTGGCACAGGGTCTGGAGGCTTTACTCCCACCCATTACACTCTCCATACCCAGGAAAGAAGAAGTCCCCATCATCTCCGTCTCTGGGCAGCCTGCAGCACCGAGACGGGGCCAAGGCCGAGGTTGGAGACCAAGTGCTTGTGGCGGGACAGAAGCAGGGGATTGTGCGCTTTTATGGGAAGACGGACTTCGCCCCAGGTGAGGGCATGACTCTGGGCTGGGGGCCAGACAGGGCCACGAGACCATCTGACGCTCGCTCTGATGCTCGCTTGCTGCAGGTTACTGGTATGGCATTGAGCTGGACCAGCCCACCGGCAAGCACGATGGCTCGGTCTTCGGCGTCCGGTACTTCACCTGCCCTCCAAAGCATGGGGTCTTTGCACCAGCATCCCGCATTCAGAGGTGAGCTCAAACTTCAGCCCTCCCCAGTGCCTTGAAGGCCCCTCGGATGGCCTCCTCCCACCACACCCCAGCTCTTTGCTCATGGATGCTCAGACCTCACTTCTGTGGATCTGATTCCTCCCACTCTCTCTGTCTCCCCAGAATTGGTGGATCCACTGACCCTCCTGGGGACAGCAGCATAGCCAAAAAAGTACATCAAGTAACAAGTGAGTTAAGATCTGGAGTGTGGGGATACGTGTAGGTCTGAGGATAGAGAGATGGATCATGGGCTAACAGGTATATGCAGGTGACAGCCTCCTGCATGTTATTGGAGACACAGGTTCCAGAAAATGATGAGTCAGAGTCCCAGAGTAAGTAGGTGTCATAGAGACTGGATGGTCACAAGGCTTGGCAAACACTGGGGATCCAGGGTCATTTGGTATAGGGGACATGGGCAAGTACTGATGAAGGGGTGCTATTTTTTTTTTCACTGTAAAGCTGCATTTATTTGAAAAAAGCCATTTCCTAGAAGAATCAAACCATGGCAGCAACCAGCCCAAAGAACCCCTCACCTCCCTGAAGGGGTGCTATTGACAAGAAGTCCAGGGGGTATAAGCACAGATGGCAAAGGATTTAAGTGGGTGTTGGGGACAGGGATGGGTATGACAAGTGATCTTAGTGTGTATTGAGGACATAGATGGCTATTAATAGCAAAGATTTGGGTAAGCATCTGAGACAAGGCGCTGGTATTATTGCAGTGGAGTCTATGTTAGTCTGTGGTTAGGTATGGAAGACAAGGAGTCTGGGTAAGTAGTGAGGACATATTGTTTGTATCATCAAGTTGGAACCAACCCATAGCTGACCCTCCAGCGGGTTTTCTGAGATAGTAAAGTAAATCACATGGGAGTAGACTGCCCATCTTCCTTGGAGCAGCTGGTGGATTCAAACCACATACCTTTGCATTCGCGGTACAATTTTTACCCCTGAGCCACCTGTGGGAACATAAAGAAGTATTAATAACTAGGGTAGGTGGGTGTTAATGATGTGAGAACTGGGAATATAGGTTCTGAATGAGTAGAAATTAAAAGGATCCAACTGGATGTTAGAATCCCAGGCTCTATGCAGAGCTTGGAAACATGGGATGTGAGCAGGGCTCAAGGAGTTTGGAGGAGTCATGTGTCTGGGCCAGCCAGGCACATCAGGTCCAAGGGGTGATACCAAGCCCCATCATCCCACACCTCAGACCCTGCCCTTCCCTTCTCTGCAGTGATGCAGCCCAAACGTACCTTCACCACAGTCCGTACCCCAAAGGACATCACGTCAGAGAACTCCATCTCCAGGTGTGTGGCCAACCTCATCCTCTTCTGGGGGGGGTGTTGAGGAAAAAGCATCCGTAATGTCACTGGGCTTTGTGGTCTAGAGCTCAGAAGAGAGGCTAGTGCTTGAACAGGTTAGGAAAACTTGGTAAGCGTACCCAGAAACAGTCTCTGAAGGGTGGGGCCATTGTGTTTCAATGACTTCAATTTTTAAGGGTCAGGTAAGGAAAGTGGAAGACTCTCTTCTCTCTCCTCAGCCAGTACAAGCCTGAGAAGGCACAGCCAGAGAGGTAAAGAAAGGCAGGACCTAAAAGAGCTAAATTCCAAATCCTCAGAGTTGCTTGAGGGTAACAGATCCAGCTGCTCTTGCACTCCACTTCAAGTCATGATCTGGTTCTCCTTTCTAGGTTGCTCTTCTGTTGCTGGTTTCCCTGGATGCTGAGGGCGGAGATGCAGTCCTAGAGACCCTATATACTTGACAAAGAGACAACAATCCCCCTCTAGAGTCTCCTGAGACAAGGAGCCCCCAAGTCACCCTGAGATAGAGATCCCCAGTAACATCCAGAATAGAGACCCCATTAGCCAACCCTCAATCACTGAGGTCCCATTATTAACAGATTCCCTCATGAATAACTTCCCAAATACAGAACCCCCCCCATGTCACCCAGAAAGAGATTCCCCAAGTATAGCACCTTCAGGCTAATCCCTATCCCCAACTCCTTACAGCAGACTCACCCATTAACAGTTTCTATATTACCACAAATGACTGTGACCCTCTCCACATGGTACAACAGAGCTTTACTTAATCAATCATCACTGGACAGAAATCTTCCCTTTAACAAAGACCTCCCCAAGTCTGCTTGACATAAACACAGGTCATGCCTCCAAGAGGATGACCTTTGTGTCACTGTCCCCCATTTAACATAAGCACCTTTGTGACCCTGTGGTCACTGTGAAGTCCTCATATTCCAACCCCTAATCAAAGACCCATTAACAGGCTCCCGTTCTTACACCTCAAGACAAGACCACATTAATCAATTCCACATCACCCTCAATTTATTGACACCAAAACAGTCCTGGAAGTGCTAATTACAGGACCCTCAAGTCTTCCTACCCTTTGGTCCCCCAAGAAACCCCCAGTGCCTTGTATGAAGCCCCCTCCACATGGCCCACAGCCCCTGTGCTGGCCAGGTTTCCAGAAAAGTCTATTTTTAAAGTATTGAATTACCCTCCTTGGGGGGCCCCAAAATTTGGAGGCCCCATTTTGGGCCTCTGAGGATCCCAAACCCCAAAATACACATATCCTAAATTTCCCGGTGCTCTCAAGTCCTACAACCCCAAGAAGACCCCAAGGCCCTAACTCCCAGGTACTCCAAATCATTGAAATCTCCAAATCCCCAGGGAATCCCAAACATAGAAATGCAATCCCAAATCCCCAAGAAGCCCCAGTCATGGAGATCCTTGTGCCTAGGATGGAAGAGACCACAGTCTGGGCCTATACATTCCAGCCTCCCAGGGCACCTCAATCCCTATTCATAGGCCCCAGGAGACCCTAAATGGAATTTCCACCCTTGGAAACAAGGATTCCTGTGTGGATTCCAAGGATCTGAATACATTCAAACTCTAAGAGCCCTAGCCCTAATGGAACCCCAGATCCTAAAGTTTCCATCTCCCAATACACGGATGGCCCCAAGGCCCTGAGAGGATACCCAATTCTGGAGCGCCTGTTTGAATCTACCTTCCGGTCATAGGCCGAAGACACCGAAACTGAGTCCCCAAGGACCTCACAGCAACTGGGCCCGATCAACAGCATGAGGGAAAATCTGAAGGTCCAAGGAGTCCTGGGCGGACCTGGGGCCCTGACCATTGAGGACAGCTCACAACTGCCCCTTCACTGCATGTCCCTAGACTCAGCATGATCCCTCCCTCCTCAATAAAGACGTTTCTATGGCCTCTCTGTGTCAGATTAGTGGAGGTTTAATGCCTTTGTTTCTGTATCCTTCTTGGGTAAGGATGAAAGAGGAAAAATCTTTATTCTCAACCCTTGGGGCAAGGACACAAGATGGTCTAGCGTGAGTCCATAGTCCTAGTAGTTTGTGCACTGTCCCTCCCTACTGTCACTTTCTGCTCATTGGCGCGCTCATGGCCGCTTTTGTGCCTCTGATTGGTCGATGTGAGTTTCACTCTCCTAGTGGGCAGGAAGCTCGACCTATATCCGTAGACGAAAGTGGAGGGGGCGGGCGGTTCAGTGAGTGCGCTAATTGGGTGGAAGGCGGGCCCATAATGTTTTGGGGAGTTTGCATTGGTCAAATGCAGAGCGGAAGTGGCTGGGAAAGGCTCGGAGGGAGTTGAATTTGGAATTGAGGGACGCTGTGGTGACCGGTCAGTGTTGGAGGTGGTCAGAGATGGAGATGGGGGCTTTGGGGTATCCGGGGTAGCTGAGTGTGGGAGTTTGAGGAAACTCAAGATATGGGGTCCTGGAAGACTCAATGGGACGTGCAAGGGGTTTTGGGGAGGTGTAGGAGGTTTGAAAACTGTTAGACTCAGTAGTGCTGAAGCGAGCTGGGCTCTAGCGACAGGGAACTCCGTCCAGTGTGCAGAGGTTCCAGGAGGCTGAGAACAGACTAAGATGGCTCAAACTGGGAAGAGAAGACTTAACTAGGGACTCAGAGGGGACTTGAGGCTGAAGGGAGAGTCCATGGGGGTCGTGAGTGTTAGAGAGCCCGACTTGTGGTTGCATGTTTGAAGTTTTTAGGAGAGGTTTCAACTTGAGGTGCTTAAAGGTATTCTCCAGTGCATACCTGGAAGCCATCTATTTACAGAGAAATTGAGAAAGATTCCCTGTGTATTGGGGGGTGCCGGGTACTCAGTATGTCTGGGCAAGGAACCTTGGGGCTCAGTGTGTAGCTTTAGAGACTCTGAGGACGTAGGTTTTAGAGGATGAGTTTCTCAAAAGGGGCGAAGTGAAGCCCTAGCCCTTGATGGGGGAAAAGGCAGGTTCATGGCCTGAGAGTGGGAGGCTTGGTGACTCTAGTGTGTCCTGTTCTGCCTACAGATCAGGGTGGTGCGGAGTTGGTGTCAATGGAGGAGCAGGACGCCAGGGTCTCAGTCTTGGAACCATTCAGGGTGGAGCAGGTTGTTAGATGGGGCATGCAGGGGGCAGGAGGGCCAGGGTGGAGGTGGGACTAGACAAACTGATTCGTGGCTTTGTGGGCTGAGGCGTTCTCAGAATCCTCAGTGGGTTTTGATCCTGAGACTTCAGTATCCAGCCTGTATGGGGATCCCAAATTCTTCCTCAGAGGGAGGTGCTCTTCAGCAGTGATAGGACCCAGGTGTGGCTTGAAAAGCTACACCTTCAGGAAGGGGTCTCTCTATCCTAGGCACCACCTGTCATCTACTATGTCCCTGACTTCATCTCCAAGGAGGAAGAAGAGTATTTGCTTCGACAGGTGTGACCCCTGTACCCTCCTGGTCTATCCCTCCCTTCCCAGATCCCTCCTCACCCCCAGTCCTCATGTATGGGGGTCCCCAGGCTGCAGAAGACTTGGTGGGAAGGCAAATGTCACATAGCACCCCACCCCCTTTACTGGTTCCCCTCTCAGGATCTGATGGAATCTGTCAGAGCTTTTCCTAAGAGGCCTAGGGAAACCAAGCTGATCTTTGGAAAGGAGATGCTTATCATAGGGCTCAGACTTATGCACTGAGATAGCCTCAGAATGAAGAAGCTACTAAGATTATAATCCTTGTGCTAGAATGTTGTTATGTGCCAGCAACTTAGAATTGGCTCATAGCTGACCGTCCATTGGGTTTTCAGAGGCTGAAAATTGCATGGCTGGAGATTGCTCAAATTCAGAGGTTGGTGAATTTTAACCACCTACCTTTGGGTTGTCAGCACACCACTAAGGCACCAGAGCACCCATTCTGCTTGAATTTGTTTTGTTTGTTTTTTGTGTACCATAGAGTCAGAACTGAACCATAGCTGACCCTCTGGCAGGTTTTCAGAGGCAGTTAATTGTACTGGAGGAGATTGCTCATCCTTTTTCTGCAGAGCGGCTGGTGGCCTGGAACCACATGCCTTTTGGATTGCAATGCAGTTTCTTGCCACTAGTCCTGTGCAATCCCAGAGTCCCAGGAATAAAGACGTTGCAGAGCCTGTGCCGCTATGCTGACAGCCCAGTCCTGCTTATTTAGAGAAAAGGTTATAAGCATAAGCTGAGATCTCCCAGTTCAGACTCTTGAAATTTGAGGAATGCCATGTTTGCAGTGTTCAGGTTTCTGTGCTGAGGAACTAGAATGTTACAGAGGTTCCCCGTGCTGATGTAACTCAGTGTAGACCCAGAGTCTTCCGTACGCGGTCGACAAGCACGGAACATCCTGCTGAGATAACTCACCCAACATTATTAAAATCTGGGGCAAAAGAATTTATAAAGCTCAGAGTCCCTGCAGTGGGATAGCTCTTTGCAAGCCCAGAGCTTTAAGAATGAGGTTACAAAGTATGATTTTCTCCATGCTGTGATATCTCAGTCTACCTTGCACCCTAGGAACAAGGTGAATTACAGAACCCCAACTCTTGTGCTGAGATACTCTACTCCACAGGTTCTTGGGATTGAAGAAAGTAAGTTCTCACAATCTATAGGTTCCAGGAGCACTGCACAGCCCCATAGCCATGAGGTTTCATGATATTATAGACTATAGTTTTCTTGTATTGAAGTAGCCCATTCTAGACCCTTAGAATCTTGACAGTGGATGATTTTCAAAATTCATAACTGAGTTTCCCAGTTCAGCACACTTCCTCCCCCAGGCAATGAGTCAAGAAGGTTCCAGAGTTCAGACTGTGCTGACACAGCCCAGAAATCAGGAATTTACAGAATGCAGACTTATTCGTTCTGCTGGCAGAACTCAGTGCAGCCCCCACAGCTATGAGTAGACGTGGACTGTGTGCAGCTCTGGGGCTCTCACCGGGCTCCACAGGCTCAGAAAGACTTTGGGGTCAGAGGTCTCTCCAGGGAAGAAGGCACCCAGCACACTCCTGGGAGTGCACACCCCAGAGAACAACCCTACAGACACTGAGATACCCCATTTCTGCTGTCCATGTTGGCCTAGATGGGAGAATCAAAGTGGAGTGGTCTCCAAAAAGGAGTAATAACTCCCCCTGCCCCCAGGTCTCCAATGCCCCAAAGCCAAAGTGGACCCAGCTCTCTGGGAGGAAGTTACAAAATTGGGGTAAGTGGCCCTAGTTGGCAGCATGAGTGATTTGGGGATGTGAACTGGGCCTTGGGGCTCAGGTCAGATTGTTTCAAGTTGTTGGGTATCCTTAAGAGTTCACTGGGTCCTTAGAGGTCAGTGGAGGCCCTGAGGGGTTAAGTTGCTGATGACTTGGAGGTACTTCTCAAAGGGGTCTGGAGAAGTCAAGGAAGCCTGTAAGGGTCAGGCAGTCATCTTCACAGGGTCAGTGGAGCCGGTCAGGGTGCTGTCAGCCCCCTGGGCCATCACTTATGGGGGCTTCAGGTTTCAAGGACCTTAGAACTGTATTGTCCTCCTCAGGTGGGCTCCCTCACCCCCGGGGAATGGTCCCTGAGCGGCTGCCACCATGGCTTCAACGTTACGTGGACAAAGTGTCTGACCTCAGCCTTTTTGGGGGTCTCCCGGCCAACCACGTCCTCGTGAACCAGTATTTGCCTGGGGAGGGCATCATGGTAACTACACCCCAAAAACCCCAGCTCACCACAGCCCTCCAGATTCCTGGCCCACCACAGGGCAGACTTTATGTTTACCCCCCCAGCACATCCATCAGGTAGCCACATATGCCAATTAAGCATTCATCTTTCTGTCCCCGCTTTGGGATGGGAGCCCCCATAATCCTAGAGGGTGGGAGGGTTGTGTGGACTCCCGCCTTACCAGCCCTGGTCCCACTCTCCAGCCCCACGAGGACGGGCCACTGTACTACCCGACCATCAGCACCATCAGTCTGGGCTCCCACACCATGCTGGATCTCTATGAGCCGCGGCAGACGGAGGAGGATGACGACCCTGCAGAGCCGGTGGGTCCCGAGATGCTGCCCCAACCATCGGGGGCTGCTCCAGCATCCTGCCCCTCCCGGGGCTCAGCCACATCCTTCCAGACTTCCCATCAGCGGGCAGGGTGCTCTAGGTGCAGTAATGTTCACAGATACCCGAGTGCTCCTATTGCATGAATGCTCATAAACCGCACGTATCCCCTAACCTTGTAGGCTCAGAGTTCCCCAAGAGCCCGAGATCCACACATACCCCATGTGCCCTGACAAACACTGTATTCTCACCCCAGTGCCATTCACTCATGGAATGTTCCAGAATCCTCCCAGATACGTTGATTCTGCCCACTACAGAGTACCCCAATGTTAGTATCCTCCCTGCCATTCCAATAATAAGGTCTGTGGTACTTCTTTGCATGTTTTCACGTGACTTGCTTAGGGACACCCATGTATCGCCATATCCTGACTCCCCTTTGTCCAAGTTGTTCATGACAACAGCTTCCTAACTTCTTCCACCCAGGGATCCATTTCAGGTGCCCAAGTGTTCGCTGAAACCTTGGGACATGCGCTGCCCCAGCCAGGTCCTAGTTGACAGTATACTCAGCCTTAACTGAGGAGGCTGTTGTTTTCCTTGGGGCGCTGCTGTTCCCCATCCTACCCCAGTCTTAGCCACTTGGCGGTGGAAGCTGCAGCCTTCTAGGGCCCACTGATTTTTGGATGCCCACCTCCAGGCTAGTACTCACCTCCACCTGAGGAGCTGCTGACCCCTCACACCTCCTTTCCCTGGCTCAGTACCCACTGATTGTCACGATCCCTGGGACCAAGCTTGTCCACGGACAGAAAGTTGGCTGACCCTGCATTCGCTCTGCAGCCGCGGCCCCCACCCAGGCCCACAACCTCACTCCTGCTTGAGCCCCGCAGCCTGCTGGTGATCCGGGGCACTGCCTACACACGCCTCCTCCATGGCATCGCGGCCACCTGCACAGATGCGCTTGATGGCTCTTTACCACCCAACGCGACCTCCTGCCCAAGAGCGCAGCCCGGAGCCCGCCTGACCCGCGGTACCCGCGTCTCCCTGACCATCCGCCGTGTGTCCCGCGTGCTGCGCACCAGCCTCCTCCTCAGCAAGTAAACTGGACTTAATGGGCAATGATCCTCTGACCTTGGGGCCCTGGGACAGAGGTGGTTGCTTGGGTTATTATTTGCCAACAAATTGTAGTTGCCACCCAAAAAAGACTATCTCAAATAAACTGAAAATACCGTTCTCTGGTTTTAGATTTTTTGGGATGGGGACCAGATTCTTGCATTCTTGATGGGTGCTGCAGCTGGCTTTTAAGTGGATGGGGTCCTGACAAAGTTTGCAAGATTTTGTCTGAAATCCTCTTAGGATAGAGTAAGGTGTATTTGGGAGACTCAGTACCTGAGGAGCGGATATTGTTTGCCGTTGTTGGAATTGACCCATAACTGACCCTCCAGTGAGTTTTCATGGGAGGAGATTGTCCATCCTTCTATCGAGGAACAGCTGGTGGATTCAAACTAGTGCCTTTGAGATTGAAGTGCAGCTTCTTACCAGAGTCACCAGAGCTCCCTACCCGAAGGGGTGGAAAGAGTTAAGTGGTGCTCTTGTCACCTGGGCTAGGTATCAGATTACCTGGGTCCTGTTTCCTTTTGGATGGGGTAGAGCCAGGCCCCCACTTGCGCTTCTCTGCCTCTGGTGCAGGTAAGCTCTGAGATGGAGGTCTTGCGGAACATCCATGACTAGGAAAAAGGCTCTTTTACTAAGACATTCCTCTGGTGGCTTATTGGTAAGAAATCGAGCTGCCATCACAAAGGTACGTGGTTTGAATGTGCTGTGGGAGAAAGATGCGGAATCAACTCCTTTGCAATTTACTGCCTTTGAAAACTACTAGGGGGTCCTCACCTGACTTGTTTGTTTCTAGGCCCCCAACTATGGCCCTGCCCCTACCTCCAGACCCTAGATCCCAACAAGAGCCTCTCAGCTACCCCCATGGAGCCCCTAGGGAACTGGATATTGTCAGGTGCACCATCAACTCTTCATCTGAAGAGGAAACCCACAGGTGGGATCTGGGACCACACCTGAGAAGGTGGGGGCATGGCCAGAGGATAAGGGAGGGTGGAAAATGCTATGACTGAGCACCTGGAGCTGTTTGAGGTAGTTTGGGATAAGGGTGGGGCAAGTGAGTAATAGGAACACTGATGCTCACCCAGGGGTCCGTTAAATACCCCCACTCCAGGCCAGAGCAGGCCCAGGAACTGAGGCCGGACTCCTTGGACCCTCTTGAGCACTTCTGTGGTGGGCCAAGACGTACAGAACCTGTGACCAGCACCCCCCGACTGCCAGCACCCTCTTCCCACCAAGACCTAGCCAGGGGCAGACACTGCGAGGTGAGCTGAGACAGCCCAGGCATTTGTGGCAACTGTCACTTCCTCTTGGTCCCCCAGAATTTAACCTCTACACCAGGGATGCAGTAGTGATTCTAGAAAATGGTGAAGGGGGATGCTGAGTAGCTCAGGCAAAGAGTTCTTTACTAAGCAGTAGACAAATGTTAATAATGTTTTGCCAGATGGGATAGAAGCATTGCCCTGTCACTCCATCTGTCTAAATCTCCAGGCCTAGTTTATAGGAGCCTTGAAAACCTGGAGACCTTGAACTTGAGGTCCCCAAGTCAGCTCCAGTGGCAAGGACCCCAGGTAGGAACTGCCCAGTTCTGATAAGATGTAGACATGGACTGTGATGCCAAAAAATCATTTCAAAGGAAGAAACCTACAGAAAGGGGGTGAGAGTGGGGGTCTTGGTCAGCCCACTGGTCCTGATTCGGCCTCCTGTATTCCCTAGCACCTCATCTTTAGCCGAGAGGCACTGGAGGTTGAGCAGGACCTCTGCTTGTTTGGGCTGGGCCTTCAGCTGCTGGACCTGGATCGGAGCCTGGGGCCCTGGGAATTGGCCCAGAGTGGACTGGTTCCAGTGCAGGTGGGCAGAGCCCTGGAGGTACACGTGAGTTCCGTGAGGTGGAAAATGAGGGGTTATTCCAGCTCCAAGACTTTGAATAGGAACTGAGGGGTTGGTGCTGTAGATGCCAAGTCTTAGCCCCAGAGTATGTATGGGGTGTCATGTCCAACCGTGTGTCCACAGGCCCTACAGGCAGACCTCCGCAGAGCAGCCCAGTGTGTGGACACACTACTGGCATTCAGTGAGGTGCTGGCCCAGCGGGGTGAGCTTCAGGCCCCGGCACCCCTGGAGCAGGTCCTGAGGGTCCTTAGAACCCACCGAGACAGCATCATGCGGTGGCTGTGGCAGTTGCAGGCCAAGCTGGTCAGCTATCGCCTGGTATGTTCCAACCTGGTGGCCCCTGGCCTGGGCCCCAGTCCCAACCCCCATGACCTCTGTCTTCTGATCCAGGTGTTTGAGGAGGTCAACAAGCTGGACCAGGACTTGGAGGCTGAAGGGGACTCAGATGGGCCAGGACATGGTGGAGTTTGGGGACCCTGGACACCCAGTGGCCTCTCTACTCCTATAGAGCTAGAGTGGGACCCCGCAGGAGATGTGGGGGAACTTGGGCCCTTGGGCCGAAAGGCAGCTAAAGCACCAGGGACCCCTTGTGAGCTGTGTGGCCACAAGGGCCCCTGGGGCACAGGACAAGACTTCGAGGTGAGAAGTGGGAAGCAACTGTGTCAGGTACCACAGGCCACATCTGTGTGTCCTAGCACCTCTGTGTACCTCCTAGCAGGGCTCTTCTTCAAGGAGCACTCGCTTCTCTGCCTCTCCATCTCTGTCTTTGTCTCTCACTGGTCTTTGATGTCTGAATGTTCTTCCTTTCTCCCTGTCTTCGTTTTCTTCTAGCTCACTCTGTTTCCCACTCTCCCAGCTGTCTAGCCACATCCTCAGCTTCATTTCTTCTCACTTTCCCTGTTACTTACCCCACTGCAGCTCCACTAGCCACCTGGCTCTCCTTCAAATGTTCCTAATTCAATGCCATCTTCAAGCCACTTCATTCTGGGCTCTGCTCCAAGGTCACCTCTTCAGAGAAGTGTGTCCTGGCCACCAGGCACCATCACTCCTTGTCATTTTACTGCTTTTATTAATGGTCCTTAACACATCTTGACATACATTTACTTGCTAATTTCTGGTTTCTCTTCTGCTAAAATTTAAGCTTTGCTCATTTCCACCATCATTGACTACCCAGTAGATTTCTTCCTGGTCTGTAATAGACCCTCATTAAATATTTATTTGATGAATAAATAAATAACCTCTTCTCAATTTATTTGGTTCTGCCCTTCTCTGTACCTCTTCCCTTAGAGCTCTCTCTTCCTTCCAATCTCCTCTCCATGGCATTCCCATCCCAGGCATGCTCCAACTTCAGGCCTAATTGTTACTGGCTTTCCAAGGATCTCACACTTCCTTTTAACAGGACATGCTCATGTTGGGACGCAGTCACCGGAAACACTTAGCAGGCTACAGAAGATGTTCCCGGATCCCGAAGCCTCAGGTGAGCTGGACGTCAGCCAGGTCAATTGCACAGAAATCTTGGTGGCAAGTGACAGAAAAACAGTCCAGATTGAATTATGGGGGGGGGGGGGGGTATTTATGTCGTTAAACAATCAAGGGACTGTGGAATTCAGGATACTCTCAGGGCTCATTCCCACCATCTCTTGGCAGCCCTTCTCCTTCTTGTAAAGAAATGACAGCCCCAGGAACCATCCCCTCACTTCCCATTGGCTCATCCACTCCTCTCTCACCTGCTAGAGTTAAAACCCCAGGGCTGACTCTCCTTTGTCCAGCTTGAGTGTCTGTGGCTAAGGTGGTGGAGCATTCTGATTGGCCAGACCTGGATCACATGTCAGTCACAGAAAAGGTGGGGAGATGGAGAGTTCCCTGCACCTGCTGCACCAGAAGGCCTGACTGCCCTGCTCCCCAAATTGAGTCACTGTTACCAGGAAAAACACTTGAATGTAGGGCAGGCACTCAAAAAAATACCTTCTTGGCGGTAATCCAAGGACGGAGGGGTGTGCTAGGAGAGGCACCTAAGCCCAATTTGGTAGGTCTATAGTCAAACCCACTGCCATTGAGCCAGTTCTGACTCATGGGGACCCTCCACCAGGTTTCTGAGGCTCTCTTTACGGAAAGAGAATGCCCATCTTCATCTCCCTTTGAGAGGCTGGCAGATTTGAATCACAGACCTTTCAGGTAGTAGCCCGATATGCTATGATCATGGCATGATCAAGTCTGTAATCACTCACTCACTCATTATCCTTGAGTTAGAACCAGCTCACAGCTAACTAACTCCCTAATGGGTCTCCAAGGTGGTAAATTACATCTCCCTCCCATGGAGCCACTGGTTTATTTGAACCAGCTGCAAGGCATAACCTTTGTGTTGGCAGCACAACTTCCTACAGATAACCCACCAGCACTCCCTGGGCCTGTGGATCCCCCCCATCAGGCTGTTAACCACTGTCTACCTTTAGGACATGAAGAGGCAAGCATCCGCTAGTCCCCAGGATGTCATGCTGGAGGTGGATCCGAGGTGAGATGCTTGAGAGAGGATTGGAGGTGTAGGGGCCAGGGCTCTGGGGGCATCCTACTCATGTGTCTAACAGTGTATTTCCCTTCGCAGAGCTTCTGCTCCTGTATCCAGATGGTCTTTGACCTTCCTTCTCCTTCTCCTCTTTCTCCTGATGGCTGCCACACTGCTCTTGCCCACTTCAGGGGGACTGTGCTGCACTCAGAGTCAACTGGCCAGGTCACCCTATTTGGTGCTAAACTACATCAATGGTCCCCCACCAACCTAAGAACACAGCACAGACACATGGAATAAATGTTGACAGCTGAATGGTGTGTGAGGAGGATCCAGAATCTAGTACAAGGTCCTGATGTGACTCATCAGGCTGAGGCATTCTCATGCCTGATGGGACCTCCTTCCCTGAACGCACACACCCTCCTTTCTCCACAGACTTTGAGTACAGAACCTGTCAATTAGCCTGTCTTGGTTTGGAGTTCCTCAGACCTTGAGACAAACCATCAAGCACACATGGTTTATTCTTGAGATGACCCTAAGGAAGATTGAGAGAGGAGTGGGGAAGTGAGTACAGGGTGAGTGAGATGAACCAGTTGCTGTTCTGAGCAACTAGGGTACCATCCATCTGTAGAGGCTTGTGTACATGCTCAAAATTGTTCACAGGCTGATGAAGGCATGTCCTAACGTCCATCCCTCATTGACCAAGCATGATCTTGGAGATATTAACACCTTAGAGTTTTATCTTGTAAGACCCTCAGCCCAAGAGGCACTGTGCTTGCCACAGGAAGTTAGCAGCATGTCCAGGTGTAGAGGTCATAAGATGAGGGCAAAGTGCCAAAGTCCTGCTACAGCTTCCAACCTGCATACAGACAGGGGCTTCACTCAAATATTCTTTGTGGTGAGTTCCTGGGCTGGACCATTATTGTCTTTTTTGTTGATTGCCTTTGAGTCGAGCACAACTCATAGCGACCCTACAAACAAAAGCCCTGAAGCCCCTCTACAACTATCAACATTTACTAAAGTTGTTGTTGTTGAGTGCCATCAAGCCAAGTGTGACTCTGTGAACAACAGATCTGAACCCTGTCATGTCCTCGGCAATCCTCACCACATCTGACATACTTGAACCCACTGCTGAATCACTGTGTGAATTCATGTGGTTGAGGGTCTTCCTCTCTTTTGTCAACCCTCCACCTTTTCAAGCATGCTGCACCTCCAAGGAATAGAATCCTAACATGCCCAAAGAACGTGAGACGAAGCTTTGCCATCTTTGCCTCCAGGGAGCACTCTAACTGCACCTTCTCCAAGATTTTTCCAGAGGCATGTTGTTTAGGAAGTGGTACTCCTGCTTCCAGATCTGACCACAGTATGTCACTGTTGTGCCACGGAATTGCCTGCAATGTATAGTGACCCTTTGTACAGCAGCTGAGCCCTTCCCTGTTCTGAGCCAGTCTCACTAATTCCGACAAACCAACCCTCATCGCCCCAGTTACTGTATCAATCCCTCTCACCTGGGTCTTCCTCTCCTGTGCTGTCCATCGACCCTTCTGAGCATGATGTCTTTCTCCAAAGACCGATCTCTTCCAGACATGTACCCAAAGTAAGTGAAGCGGAGCTTCAAAATCCTAGAAGACTACTAGCCCCAAACCTCAAAATCAAACCCAGTGCTCTTGTTTTGACACTTTGACTTCATCTTTCTTGGCTCTATAATCAGTACACTTGCTATCAGCAGCCTGGAGATCAGGAGATGTATTGTCTGAGAAAGTCTGCAGTCAAGAACCTCTCCAAACTATTGAGGAGTAATGATGTATGTCAGTTTGAGGACCAAGCTGCACCTGATTCATCCATGGTCTTTTCAATCATTTGCTACTTCTGAGAGCTGGACAATGAATAAGGATGACAGAAGAATAATTGGTGCCTTGGAGCTGTGCTGTTGGAGAAGAGTACTGAATATCCCATGGACTGCCAAAAGAACAAACAGATCTGTCTTGGAGAAGGTGCAGTTAGAGTGCTCCCTGAAGGCAAAGATGGCAAAGCTTTGTCTCACGTTCTTTGGGCATGTTAGGATTCTATTCCTTGGAGGTGCAGCATGCTTGGAAAGGTGGAGGGTTGACAAAAGAGAGGAAGACCCTCAACCACATGAATTCACACAGTGATTCAGCAGTGGGTTCAAGTATGTCAGATGTGGTGAGGATTGCCGAGGACATGACAGGGTTCAGATCTGTTGTTCACAGAGTCACACTTGGCTTGATGGCACTCAACAACAATAGCCTTCAAGTTGGCTCTAGCTCATAGGGAACCTAAAGGACAGAGTAGAACTATCCCATAAGGTTTCCAAGGTTATAAACCTACAGAAGCAAACCACCACATATTTCTCCTGTGGAAGAGATCGTGAATTCAAACTGCTAACCTTTTGGTTAGTAGCTGAGGACTGTAACCACTACTCTACTCCTTATTGGCGCAAAGCTCTAATTCCCCTTTCCTATGTCTTGACAACAGTTTTTGAGACTACCCTCCCTCACCACTGGTTCAAATGAAAATGGACATTTATTTTTGTGGCTTACTCTAAAGATCAGGACTTCAGCCACGGCTAGATCCAGGAAGCTAAAATGGCATCTCCATTTCTCTTTTCTTTTGGCTTCATTTGTACCCTAATGCTGGACAGGGTGTCCCTCAAAACCATGAGGAATACCCAAGATCAGTTTAGCAGCCAGTAAGTCACCTCCCAGTTACATTTTCAACCAAAGATACATGCTGGTTCCTTTGGCATGGGTCACATATGTTTATCTTTGCCAAAGGCTGCAGCCAGCTCTGCCTAAACCATATGGACTGACAGACTGATAAGGGAGAGGAATAAGTCACCAATAAAACTAGAAGGCTCTTACCAGAGTGGAGAAACAGATTCTAAGAGTGAATTTGAACGGCTAACCTTTTTGTTAGTATACTAACAGATAATAAGGATAGGAGGAAGCAGCAGGTTTTTGGAAAAATCCCAGGTTCAGGGCCAAGTCTGCATGTGAACCTGGCTCTGCCATTTTCAAAGAACAAGTCTCTGTCCCGTCAAGGAGTTGTGGTCTCCCTGGGTTCACCTAGGAATAGATAGATGGACAGAACTTTGGCTGCATTGACCCAACAGCCTAGGTAATAGAGCAGATCTGTATTATTGGTTCGTTCATTCATTTGTTGAACAGATAAAGACTGCGAGCTTGCTATAGGCCAGGTCCTACTTAAGGAACCAGGGAGCTAGTTAAGGAACTCTTGTGGCATGGTCTGTAGAGCGTTGCACTGACTTAAAAGTCGGACAGTGCAGCTTTGAGGGAGAAAGGCCGGTGCCCTCTTCTAGTGTAACTCATAATCTCAGAAAACTGGTTACAGGGTCAACTATGAGTTGGCCCTGACTTGATGGAAATGGGTTTTGAGGTCAAGGGACCAGGAATATGGCCATGAACCAGAGACAAAAGTCCTTGTCCTTGTGGAACTGACATTTTAGTGAGGGCTGTGGACAATAAATAGAACAGCCAAGTGAAATGTGTGGATCAGAGGTGATAAGGAGGAAAAAGGAGGGTTTGTACAATTTGATTACAGTGGTTGAAGAGGAAAATGGTAGATCACAGTAGTAGAAGAGAAAAATACCCTCCCGTACAATCACAGCCATGGGAACCCACTGGAGGGCCAGCTTTGAGTCAGTTCTGACTCTGCAGCAATGACTTCTAAGGTTTTTGTTTTGAGGAAGGTTTTTGTATCAGGGAAGGAATTCTGTCATTATAACACATCAAGCCACATGACTTTCTAGAGCAGCTCTGTCCAATAGAAATATGCAAGGTGCACATGTGGGTTAAAATTTTCTATAGTGATGTTTATTAGTAGTTGTTAAGTACCATCAAGTTGGAACCCATAGCTGACCATCCAGCAGGTATGCACCTTTCTCCCATGGTGCAGTTGGTGGATTTGATCCATGTGCCTTTGGGTTGGCAGCACAATTCCTTTAACGACTTATTCTGTTTCCTTCAATGTGTCCAAAATACTATCACTTCAATATGTAATCAATATAAAAAGAATTGATTGTACAAACCAACCAACCTGTTACTATCAAGTCAATTCCAGCTCCTCTGTTAGTCCTGTTACAGAATGGCACTGCTCTGTAGCATTTTCTTGGCTGTAACTTCTGGGGACGCAGGTCACCAGACCTCTCTGTTGGTACCTCGAGGTAGGTTTGAACTGTCAAACTTTAACTTAGTAGTAAACTATTCTGGATGTTTCTATGATGGTCTTGAATCATGTAAGTTTCAAGTCACTTTCATGGTTTCAAAATTTGAATATGGGAACATTCTAATATGAATTTAAGAAACAGAGCTATATCTTTGTGAGCTTCTCTTACACTTAAATTGTTATTTAGAAAACCTCTGATCACAGACTTAAAAGAGCATGAATGTAAACAATTTCTAAGTTGTCTTTGACCAGTCATGTTGTGATAAAAGAAAACATAATTACTCCTTGTAAATTAGACTTGAGATATAAGACTAATCTCCCATTTGGCTAATCTCCCAGCCTGGGGAGATTATAGTCTTTGATAACACAATTCTTATTATGTGAGGCCACAATAGAGAGTTCATCTAAAAAGATTCTGCTCATTCTCTGAGAGAAGACAAAACAAACTGCCTTCTAAAATCTGACCCTCAGAAGGAAGAACCAAAACTCTGGACTGAGATTCTGTCTGCTAAAAATCCCTGTCCTCAAACCATTGCTATGAGGCATTTCCACCAGGTTTGAACTGTGGTCCATCCTGTCACTAAGAACACTCATAATAGGTAAAATAAACCCTAAAGATTAGGACTCTTAACCACTAAATTAATATTGTCATTGTTAATTTTTAATTTTCTGGTCGTAAATTAATGCCTTGAGATGTTATTTCATGCCTTCCTGTGACTATCTTGCAAAAAAACTAGACAAGTTGATGCATGACAAACCTGAACAGTTTCTTTTCATATCCACATTTTTAAAAAATTGTGATTGGAGTGAAAACATACAGAGCTAATTGGTTTTCCATTCATCCACTCACACACATTTTATGATGATTCCCACAGGTCAGCTGCTCACTTCTACATGTGACTCATTTTCATTAATCCTCCTTTACTACTCCTTCCTGCCTTGTGAGTTCTATCCTGAACATGTGCTGCCCTTTTGATCTTGGTTGGTTGGTTGGTCTAAGAGTGAGCACCTCCCTGGTGTTCTTCTTCACCTTACAGGGTCTATCTGTTGGATGAAAGTGAGCAACAGAGATGTGTTTTGTTCCAGGCTTACAGGGTCACTAAGAGCCATAGTCTCAGTCTATCACATCAGTTGTTGTTAAGTGCCGTTGAGTTGTAGACGACTCATAATGACCCTATGAACAAAAGACATAAACACTTGTATAATTTTCATCCTTTCTCTAAATTCGTAGTTTCCAGAGGCAAGCTGTTCTGCTTCCAAGCCATCACATCAATAAGCTCAGCTATTTTTGTTTTTGAGTTTTGTTATACATTTTCTACCCACTGCCTAGGATCTTCTACCATGATCTCCTAGAGCATTCAGCAGTGGTAGCTGGGCACCATCTAGTTCTTCTAGTTTCTAGGTGATGCAAGTTGAGTTTCAGTTGTGCTTTTAGTTTTTGTTTTTTTTGTGTGTGTTTCAGAGTTTAACAATAGGTAATAAGAAATCAAATTTAGCAGTCTATACAGTGATCCAAAGTTCATATTTGTAAGTAATCAACTTTATAATGCATGATTTATAACAGTTGAGGGTTTCTGCTATTTTTAAGTTTTACAGAAAGTGGGGGGCCAAGGTGAGGAGGAAGAAAGCAAGTGAAGAAACCCAAGGGACATTTTGCATGTTAAAATTATCCCACTGGAATCGTTTCTTACCCTCTTTTTAAGTGGTCCCTTTGTTAGATGTAAAAATAAAGGAAAAATTCTTTCAAGAAACAGAAACCACTACATGTATGTATGCATATATACAATCAATTTGGCAGCTGCCACTGTTTATTTTGAAAAAATATTTTCTCTTTACATGTAAAAATTATTTTAATACTTGAAGTTTTATGCTCAGACTTACAAAATGGAAAATTTTCTGGTGCACAAAATGAGAGTTGGAGGGTTTTTTTTTCTTTTCTTACATTTTTAATAGAATCAAGATCTTTGCACCCAACGAAGGGAAAACTGGTATTTTTATATTTATACATATGTTGTTATATCATTTTTAAAGTAATGTGAACAGTTTTCCTCTGGTATTAGAAATCTTTAATATTTTTACTCTTCCATAAAGTGAAGCACATAGGGGGAAATGTCAATCATAAGCACCAGTAAATAGTAACTATTAATATACGTGGCCGTTGCAGGCGTAGCCTCCTCCCAGCACACACTTGAACCACACCCACAGGGGAAGGGCTGGTGACTACCAGCCATAACATATATAGGTTCATTCTATCTTTTCATCCCTCAGATGCATCTTGTAGATTTGGTTTAAGGAACAAATGCCTACTGCAGGTTTTAATGTGTTCCAAGGAAAATTATTTAAGTTAAAAAGATACAAAATAATTATTCTCAGTAGAGAAAATAGAGAAGATGGATCTGCTGGCCTCTAGGGTGTGGGGATTGGGTCTGGTTTGGGAGCATGTGCTGCTGCGGGCTCATGGGATTGGGCTGTACAGGGGACCCCATCTGCTGCTGGAGGAGTAACTGCTGTTAAGCCCGCAGGCTGGGTCCAGCATCAGCGCCCAGTGCTGGGGGAAGCTGGCCATATTCTCTTGTTGCATCTGCTGCTGGTACTGCTGTGGAGGTGAGCTAACTCGTATGTGCTGAAGGAACGGGTTATGGTTGGCCATTCCAGAGCCTATGACCGGCCCGTTCCCTGCTGATGCACCCTGGGAGAGGCTGTGGATTTGAGCTGGCATATTTGGCAGTCGGCTGCTTGATGAAAGCAGCCAACAGCTGGTGGTCAGCCTGGAGGACACTAAGCACCTGTTGTTGCTGCAGGGGAGAGCTGGGAGACCTGAGAGTCCGCAGGAGGCTTTGTAAGGCATGTTGAGACACAGTGCCGGGTTTCAGTGGGCTCACACCTACCTACCTGACCCAAACCTGGCTGCGGAGGCATCTTTAAGGGCTGACCATACCGGCCGATATACACCATGGCTGGCCTTGACTTCCCAGACTGTAGCTGCTAGGGCTGAGGTAATCTATCTTGGGCCCAGGGTGACTGCTGTTGAATTCCTGTGGGCCCCATCCCTGACTCCAAATGCTCACCCAGTCCTCTGGCCATGAGGAGTGGTTCATATCCAGGGAGGCACCTGGAGTCACCTAGGGCGTAGGCCTTTGAAAAATGTGCACGTGGGCCATCTAGTGCTGCATCTCAGCTGCCCTCTGAATCTGTATGGCCATGTCCACTGCTGCAGGTGGGGGTCCAGGGAGGGGGAGCTGAGCAATCTGAGGAGGCGTCAGAGGGGTCATGTGGCCAGGTGCCCTGCCTTGAGATACAGAACAGCAGCTTGAGTTTGAGGAAGTAGAGAGGCATGCTGCTGGGAGAAAGGAGTTGTGGCTGAAACGTTGGTCAGGGGCTATGGGATCTGTGGGATGATTGGTGTGGTGGGCGTTGGGGATGGCAAACTGTGCTGCTGGCCCCCAACCCTGGACCACTGCATGCTTGCCAGCTTCCTGCGAAGCACCTGGACCTGCTACAGATGGCGCTTCAGCAGCCATTGCAGCAGCCGCCGCCGCCAGAGCTTCTGCTTGATTTCCACGCAGTAGGCCACAGGGCACTTGTGCTCCTGGCAGTGCTTGGCATGGTAGCAGCAGAGGGCGACCAGCAGCCTGGAGGTGGGGCACCTACCAATGGTTTTCTGCTTGCAACCCTTGATGTGCTGCACCACCTGCTCCATCTTCTTGCAAGAGGGCAGGGAGCAGTTGGCGCTGCGGCACTGACAGGCGTGGGTCAGGTTTTGGATGCAGCGCTGGATCATCAGGCCACGTTTCTCCATCTTCTGGTTGTGGTTCTTAGATGCTTTAGCAGGTGATACACAAGCTGTAGTCCTCAGAGACGGTGCACTCCCAGTGCCTCCACGTGGTGCTCACACTCGGTGCAGGTGTGGATGAAGCAGCCCTGGTTCTGGGTGTGCAGTAATCTGGCTTTTCACCGTCACGGACCTGTAGAAAACAGCGTCCCGTCCCCGGGGGTGTCACTGGCTGAGGCCAGTGCACGATCGCCAGCAGCCAGGTGTCCAGCTCGCTTTTAGTTTTTTAATTATTTCTATTCATCTCTGCTTTTCCTCTTTTTGTTCTGGACAGGGAGAGACCAATAGTTACTCCTTTGATGGTTGCTCAAAAGATTTTAAGACTAGTTACTACTGAGTATGTTTCAAAATTTTACATAGCAAACCATTTACGTCACCTCCAAATACCAAACCAAACTTACTGCCATGGAGTTGATTCTGACTCATAGCAACCCTCTGCCAGCTTTCTGAGGCTGTAAATCTTTACGTGAGGGTACTGCTCATCTTTCTCCCATGGAGTGCCTGAGGAAATCCAAACCAAAACCTGTTAGCAACCTGACACATAACACACTGTGCTACTAGAGGACATGTTATTACAAGACATTAAATTACCATGTATATTTTGTACTTAACTGTTGTTATGTACTGTTCAGTCAAAACTGACTCATAGCTGACCCTCCAGAAAGTTTTTAGTGGCAGTAAATTGCATGAGAGACTGCCCATCTTTCTCCTGTGATGCAGCTGGTAGATTTGAACTGTCAGCTTTTGAGTAGGCAGTGTACCTCTTTACCATGGAGCCACTGTTGTTTCCTTATACTTGTTTTTATGTACCCTTGAGGAGGAATCGACTCATAGCTGACCTTCCAGTGGGTTTTTAGAAACAGGAAATCACACAGGACGAGAATGTCTTTCTCCTGCTGAGCAGCTGGTGGATCTGAACCATGAACCTTTAAATCAGTAGCACAATTCCTTACCACTAATCCATCAGAGCTCCCTTATACTTAATTGTTGTTGTTTAAGGCCGTCGAGTCGTAGACAACTCATAGCGACCCTATGAACAAACAGCCTGAGCACTGTTCGTACATAGAGTTTCTGGAGGCAAGCCATTTTGGAAGTGGATGCTGCTCCTGCTTCCAGGCTTGATTTAGTCGGGAAGCTCCAGCCAACACTGTCCACCATGGGTGCCCATTATGACTGGCACATCACTGTCACAGACTTCAGCATCACAGCAACCATGAGTTACCTCTGTACAGCAACGCACAGACCAGTGCTATACCACCTAGAAGAATGTTTGACAGGAAGACAATTTGAACCTGGCCGAGGTTAATTAGCATAAATTAATTCAGACATTAAATTTTCCAGAGTTTAATGTATTTTATCAAAATAATAAACTTACATCTAATGGAAAAATGTATTCTATTTTAAAAAATTTAGACATAATTAAAAGTTAGAATGGTATACCTCAGTCGAACAGATCACATTTCAAATATACAAGGTACATGTTGCACGTGACTACCATACTAGACGGCGTGGAAGAAGAGCAAGTGCTAAAGCCCTGAAGTGGCCATGTGAGAAGCCAGCCTAGCTGCAGTGTGAGTGGCTGAGAAGGCAAGTGGGAGGGAATAGGACAGAGGAGGTGAGGGGCTGGGCTGCTCTGTGTGTGTGGTTGCATGAGGATTCCTCATCTAAGACGTGTGCCCCTAAAGAGGGGCACTGTTAGAAAGTTTGTGATTTGGCTTGCTTTCTCCATGTTATAGTCACTTGAGTTTACAAAGCAAATGGGTTTTAAGTTCAACTTGTTTTTTAAAACTTATTCTGGTAAAATTTCAAACTTGTAGAAAAGATGCAACAGCAATAGCAACTTTTATGGAACCATCCCCAGCTTCAAATATTATCTCTAATAAAATATCAGGACTCTTAAAATCCAACCACAATATCCATAGGCATTCGTCCACATCAGCCACACCCAGGATGTCACTGTTCTGTGTGGCTGGGTGTGGTTTCTTCCAGAGTTCTCCAGGGTCCAGAGGCCACATGCATCTGGTTTGCTGGCCCCTCAGAGCAGCAGAGTCAGATCTTAAATAAGAGCATATTTAAATAACTTGTAAGTTGCAACAGAATGTAGTTGTTAGGTGCTATCAAGTGCAACCTATAGTGACCCTATGAACAACAGATCTGAACCCTGTCCTATATTATCCTCACACTTCCTGACACACAAAAGCCCATTATAGCAGTCAACCTGGTCAAGGGTCTTCTTCTCTTTCTCTGACCCTCTACCTTTTTGAGCATCATGTCCCTCTCCTAGGAATAGCCCCTCCTAGCAACATTCACAAAGTATGTGAGGCACAGCCTCATCATCCTTGCCTCCAAAGAGCACTCTGGCTGCACTTTGTCCAAGACATGTTTTTTGGTTCTTTTGGCCATCCATGGGATATTCAGTACTCTTCCCCAACACCACAGCTCAAAGGCATCACTTCTTCTCTGTCATCCTTATTCATTGTCCAGCCCTCAGATGCATAGCACGTGATCAGAAAGACTGTGGCCTGAACCAGATGCACCTTAGTCCTCAAACTGACATCATTACACCTCAACAATTTGGAGAAGTCCCTAACTGTAGCTTTTCACAGTGCAAAGTGTCTCCGTATTTTCTGACTGCTGGTACCAAGGGTGTTAATTGTAAGATGAAGTTGTTGACAGTTTCAATCTTTTCTCCATCTGTCATGATGTTGCCTATCAGTCCAGTGGTAAAAATCTGTGTTTTCTTGACATTGAGATGTAATTCATACCAAAGGCTGCCTTCTTGATTTTCTGCAACAAATGCTTCAAGTCCTCCTCACTTTCAGCAAGCAAGGTGTGTCACCTACATAATGTTATTGAGTCCCCCTCCAATCCTGATGCCACATTCCTATTCATCATAGATTCCAGCTTCTCAAATAATTTGTTCAGCATACTGACTGAATAGGTATGGAGAGAAAATACAACCCTGACACACTCCCTACTCAACTTTAAGCCATGCAGTGTTCCCCTGCTCTGTTCGCACAGCAGCCTCCTGGTCCAGCTATAGGTTTTGCATGAGCACAATTAAGTGCTCTTGGACTCCAATTCTTCTCAATGTCAGCCACCACTTGTTATAAGCCACACAGCCAAATGCCTTTGTATAGTCAATAAAGCACAAATACATTCTCCTGGTATTCTTTACTTTCGGCCAGGATCCGACTGACATCAGCAGTGATATCACTGGTGCCACAGCCTCTTCTAAATCCTGTCTGAACTTCTGGCAGTTCGTTATCTATGTATCTGTTCTAGCCACTGTTGAATGCTCTTTAGCAGTATTTTGTTTGCATGTGATATTAAGGATACTGCTCGATAATTCCCACATTCTGTTGGATCACCTTTTTTTTTTTGAATGGGAACAAATAAAGACCTCTTTCAATCTGTTGGCTAGACAGCTGTCCTCCAAATTTCCTGGCATTGACTGGTGCATGCATCCAGGGATACATCTGTTAAATGAAACAAGTCATTTGGTATCCCATCGACTCCTGAGATCTTATTGTTTTTTCCAGTGCCTTCAAAGCAGCTTCTACTTCCTTCTTCATTACCATTGGCTCCTGCTCATATGGTACTTCTTGAAATTTTTCTGTGTCAATCAGTTCTTTTTGGTATAGTGAGTCTGTGTATTCCCTCCATCTTCTTTTGATGCTTTCTGGGCCATTCAATATATTGCCCATAACATCTTCCAATATTGTGACTTGAGGTTTAAATTTGTTTTTCAGTTCTCTCAGCTTGAGAAATGTAGTGAGTTCTTCTTTTTTTATACCCCAATCCCAGCTCCCTGCACATTCCATTATAATACTTTGCTTTGAATACTACCCTTTGGAATCTTCTGTTCAGCTCTTTTACTTTGGAATGTTTCCCCTTTGTTTTGGCTTCTGGATGCTCCAGTGCAATTTTTAGAGTCTCTTCTGACATCCATTTTGGTTTTTGCTTTCTCCTCTGTCTTTGTAATGAACTTTTGTTTTCTTCATGGATGATATCCTTGATATCAAACCTATCTCAAGCCTATTTCTAAGATGATCTTGAAATGATGAATTTTTGCAATGAATAAACCATTAAAGATACAAAATTCGATTGTTTTCTTTCCAGCCTCGTTTCTATCACTGTATTTTACAACTTCTTCACTGTTTCCAACTTTTGCATTTCAGTCACCAATTATTATTAACATATCTTGATTGTATTTTGGGGACCAATATAATGGAAATAAAAATTTGTGTGGAAGACTAAATGTTGTTTTTTTCAAAGAAAAAAAGGTAGAGATTTTATTTGATTACAAAATCTATGAGTTAAGAAACAATTCATAAGAGTTTTAAACAATCTTTGCTTTTCTCAAATCTCATTTAAGACTGTAACTTGAAAACAATGTATACAGGCTTTGTAGGTAAACATACAAAAATTAAAAAAAAATTTTAAATTTTTTAAAAAAAGACTAATTTGCGTGTAGGTATGGCTGAACTCTGTGTACCTCTCTGTATGTTCCTTTTGTTGTGCTAAACTGACTTTTTAAAGTTTTTGTAATCTTCTGGCTTTTCTCAAAGTATTGAAAAGTTTTAAAATAGTACAACAAACTCTCAATATTTTTTCCTCAGATTCACCAACTGTTTACATTGGTGACATTCTGATCCTTTACTTCATTATTTGCATGCTAATGTATTTTTCATGTATTCATGTATTTGGGGATCATTTAAGAATAAATTGCGACACACCCCTGCA
>NW_006400016.1:534263-534928 GCF_000299155.1 Elephantulus edwardii
TTGTGCGGGGAGATGGGTGCAACAATGAATGAATGGAATTCCAAAATCTCTGTAGATGTTCATTGAAACGAAAAAGAAACTAAATTAAAATAAATAAAAAAAGAATAAATTGCACACCACAACAAGCCAACTGAAAAATGGGCACAGGGTATGAAGACACTTCACCAAAGAAGAAATTCAGATGGCGAACAAACACATGAAAAAGTGTTCAAAATCCCTAGCTCTAAGAGAGGTGTGAATCAAAATAACTATGAGATATCATCTTACCCCAGTAAGAATAGCAAAATTTAACAGAACAGCAAACAACAAATGCTGGTAAGGTTGTGGAGATACGGGAACCCTTATTCACTGTTGGTGGGAGCGTAAAATGGTGTGGAAGGTGGCGTGGCGCTTTCTCAAAAAGTTGCAAATATAAGCAACAAATGCTGTCAAGGTTGTGGAGAAACTGGAACCCTTATTCACTGTTGGTGGGAATGTAAAATGGTGCAACCATTGTGGAAGGTGGTATGGCGCTTTCTCAAAAAGTTGCACAACAGAGATACCATTTGACCCAGCAATTCCACTCCTGGCAATATATCCCAAAGAGACCATAACTGACATCCAAGCAGATATATGCACACCCATGTTTATCGCAGCTCTGTTCACAATAGCAAGGAGTTGGAAAC
>NW_006400016.1:536070-550954 GCF_000299155.1 Elephantulus edwardii
AATCTCCATAATAGTCTATGTGTTTCCTACTGCCAAAGGGGCCCTTTAGAGTAGTGAGAGAAGATCTTCACCCTGAAACCCACAGCGTCTCTTTTCAGCAGGAAGTAGCTAATACGCCATCCCCTTTTCCTTATGAATTAGGGTGAAGTCTCACTTAGGGAGGAGTGATAGGGAATGGCAAAGGACACACCGACAAAGGAGATTAATCAGAACTGACTTTGACAAGCACTGTGGCAAATGGACAATTAAAACAGACATTCGGATGGTGGGGAAGAAGAACAAACTGGGGAGGAGGGTGGAGAGAATGGTGCGGCAATGAAGGAGTGAAAGCCCAGAATTCCTGTGAATATTCATTGAAACTAATAAAATTTAATAATAATAATTTTAAAAAACCCCAAAAAAACAAAAAAACCTTTTTTAAAAAAAAGTTGCCAATAGAAATACCATTTGACCCAGCAATTCCATTACTAGGAATATATTTTAAAGAAACCATAACTGCCACCCAGGCAGACATATGCACACCCATGTTTATCGCGGCTTTGTTCACAATAGCAGGAAGTTGGGAACAACTGAAGTGCCCATCAACGAGTGGATAGAGAAGCTGTGGTATAGTCACACAATGGAATATTATGCTGCATTGAAAAATAAGAAACTCATGAAATATTCAAAATGGGTGACCCTGGAGGACATTATATTGAGTGAAATAGTCACAAAAGGACAAATACTGCATAGTGCCACTGTTGTAAAATGGGACTGATGTTGGGGTTGGGGGGAGAGTGAGAAAGATGGGATAAATTACGTATACTGCATTGAAACAGATGAGGGAAAGAACTGTTTAAAAGGGATATATGATTAGGTATTATTGTCATTAACAGAAGTCCAGAAAGAAGGCTGCATAGTGGAGTGGACTTGAGGGTGGGGATTGTGCAACAGAATTTTTCTTTTACTTTTCAAAGAGAAGAGTGAAGGGGGGGGGGCGGCTGAGCAGGGAGAAAAGTGTAACAATGAATGAATGGAAATCCAAAGTCTCTGTAAACTTTTATTAAAATTAATTTTAAAAAAAGGAGGAAGAGGAAACAAACAGAATAAATTACAGATCCTCTTTCTGTTCATGAGCATGATGATTGCATGTTCATGCTTTTGTATGACATATGCTACCCTTAAACCTTGTTAACAACATGAGCATATTACCTATCTGACATGAAAAAAAAAATTGCAGACATGATGGCTCTTCACTCCTAAATACTTTAGTGTGTATTTAAGAACAAGAGCATTCTTAAGTGATTAGAGTACAGCTATCAACTCAGAGGATATAAATCGCTTTTATAAAGCTATAAATCAGAAGACTTAACAATTTAATTCAATATTATCTTAATCTACAGTCCATACAGTCCAAACCCCCTATGTCTTTTATAGCAATTTTTTAAGATCAGGAGGTTCTGGTTAACATACAAAGTCAAGAGACTGACAAGCATTGAGTCTGTGACTTGGCAGAGTTAAAAAGAGCAGCAGGCACATGTAGAATAGCATCAGTCAACCTCATACTGATCCCTTGGCTTTACACATCAAGGACTGAAACGAGACAGTTTATCTGGGAATGATCCCACAAGACAGGATTAAGGGAGGGGGGAGAGTGAGGCAGGGCAGGAGAAAAGCCACACAGTGTGTCTGTGGGCCAAGTTACCACTGCAGGCCGCTGGGGCTCAACCAGGAGGATCTCTTAAGAACTCCTATAGAACACACACTGCAATTATCCCTCTGGACAAGAGACAGGCTGCGACATTTATCCAGAGACTACTGTTCCCTCCAGGCTGATAGTTACCTCCAAGGTCATTAACACAACTCCCCAAAAACCCTCAAGTAGAAATACAGGGGCTCTGGCCAAGAAACTGTCAGCTTCCTGAACCTGTTCCACTGCAAGTGAGCCCAAGCGGGCTGGAGGATAGTGGGAGGGAACATTTGTCATCAGTTGCTTAAACATGTATTGATTTAGTGATCCTCAGACCAGCTCCATAAGAAAGTCGCTACTACTATGCCCATTTCATAGAGAAGGGAACTGAAGTAGCATGACGCTATAAACAGTGCTAGAGATCAAACCTAAGCACATTTTAGCTCCAGGATCCATGTTCAACAATTCATCAGTCCACTTCTCTCCCTCAAATCAGGTCTCCTCTTATCCCACCCTCTCCACTGTTGATACAGATGTTCAGCCTGGTGGAACTTGCTTACTGCCTGCAGCCGAGTCCATGAGACTAGGACTGAGACTCAGAATGGGAGAGGTGGGGGATGTGGTTGGAGATCACCAGGGCCCAACCAGGACTCTGGCTCATCATACTGTGAGTTGGAATCAGGACAGGATTAATAGGGTCACTCTGATGGGGGAAAAAAAAAAAACAAACCAAACCAGAGACTGAGAGAAACAACATAGCCAAGGTCCCAGGCTGACTTACCAGAGACAAAACTGAAGAAGCCACAAAAAAGGAGGCCCCATAGCTTTGTGATAAGGCACGAGATAAGATTATGTACTTCCCCCTTTGTCCACATAGTTTTCCTGCTAAAGGCCTACTCTTACACCTGTTGGAGAACTCTTAAGTCTTCCGACTTCAACATCACTTTTTTAATTAGTTGGGTACCAAAGTTCCACCTGGGTACAAGTCTGTATTTCTCTTCTATTCATCCTCGCTTGGGACTTAGGCCTGGTTTTCAACAATGGCACGTGCTAAGAATTCATGTGTTGTCCACTTATTTACCTGGACCAATATAGATGAGGGCTGCAATGCAGGATCCCCAAGAAGGTCTTGGACAAGTCCATTTGGGGACAAACAAGAAAGAAGGTACCTATGGTTCTTTACTGACACTCCCCAAGGCCTTGCTGATAAAAATTTAAGCTTGTAGCTGAGGCTGGACCTCTGTTTGCCAGGGAAGATGGACATTTCCAGATTCTGTGAAAAACACTGAAAATGGCTTGTATGTCCCTACTATTGCCTCAGGGGGTACCTACCCACCAGGCCTCAACTTGGCCATTTCTTCTCTTTGCATTAAGGAGTCAAGCCAGGATAAGGCCCCAACCAGTAAGTATCAGCTTTTACAGTTTTAACCAGTAGGTCTCCAGAGGGGAAGAGCGGGCTCAGCACACCCCTCCCCATCTCACTTACAGATGCATGTGGGATGTCTCTTGAAAAAGAATCAAATTTAAAAAATTGTCAAGTTCACCAGCAGATATGCAAGCATATCCTTAATTTTATTCGATTGTGTATGTCTGTGAAGACATTGACACATCCCTTAGAACCATCAAGTGGGAAGTCTTACGGGGATTTGGGTTGTCAGTGGGTCGAGATCTCCAACTCCATACTGACAGGTCCTGGCTGGTCACAATCCACTGGGGAAAGGGGGGCGTCCAAAAAGAAGTTCCAGGCTTCTCAGCTCAGCAAAAAGTCTGCTCTTCTCAGGGTAAAGAGACTCACCTTGAAGAGTCAAGTAGTTATATGCTCAGGGATCATAAGAGGGGTGTCTCAACTTTTTGTCCATAAAGGAGGCACATCTGCTCCCCACTCCTGCGGGTAAGGCATCCTTAGCTTGATATCAAGTCCATCCAGTGAGCGCTCAACATGTAATGATGTGTCTCTTGTCGATCACGGGGCTTTGGGTCCCCCATACCAACAGGAGCGCTCTCTCTCGATTCTTCTAATCCGATGAGCTACGTGCTAGCGACGAAGCAGTTGAGCAGGCCCCTATACAGGTAGTAAAGCGGCTCTTCTACCTGTCATCGTCCACCAGGTGGTGTCTCCGGTTCTCTCGCGCCTTCCTGCGGACTCCTCGGACCTTCAGCGTCCTTAGGCACACTCTCCCGGGCCCCCACCTCGCCGGGCTCCCCGGGCGGGCCCTGCAGGCGTACGAAGGCGCCCATACCTGTGGCGTGGCCCGAGCGGAGCAGCTGGAGCTGGCGCCGCCCGCGGCGGTACAGGTACTCAATGCGCAGCACGTCGGAGCGTGGCAGGCTGGCGTGCTGCCGGAACTCGGCCCGCACCCTGGCCTCGGCGCCCGGCTTCCCGCGCCCGGCGCGGAGCAGCTCGCGGTACAGGCTCAGGACCTGTCTCTGCAGCCGGCTGTGCCGGCTCATGGCAGCGAGCTGGCAGCGGCCGCACGCCACAGGGGTCCCAGGAACCGTTACCGCAGAGATAGGAAAGACGGGAGTTAGGAAAGACGGCAGCTCAACCGCACAAACCTCTCGGCATAGCCCCAGTCCCCGTAACCTCTGTCTCTCATTGAGCTCTTTCCGGCGCCCTAGCACCCCACCCGTGGCACCCCATTGGCTAGCGGTACCGTTGCGTCAGGGGTAGGGCGGGAATATCTGGAACAGAGTTTCTGATTCGCTCTCTTGAATGTCCGTCTCCCTCCCTCCCCCCGACCCCCGGACATTGGTAACTGTGGGACCCTGTTACCTCGGACCGCGGTTACTTGAGATCCTAGTAACCTTAGGAGAAAGGAGCTAGACGTTTGAATATTTAGGTCTTATGTTGGAGGGAAGAGGAAATCCGAACTTACTTTTGAATACCAAAGGGGCAAGGAACTAAAAGCCCTGGGGCGAGCAGAGAGAAAGCAAGCCCTCACACGTGTGTGTCATTATTTATTAAAACCATCTCGGGAAGATCCACGTGTCCCTTTCCCCTGGATCGGAAAGGACAGAGTGACGCGCTGAAATCTTGGTTTTCGGCCGGTGGAATTATCTTCCCGGTGCTGTAGGGCAGAGAGAACGTGGGCACCGGGAACTGTGGTCATGTTCTCGGTCAAGGGGACTCAGGGTCCAGCCTTACAAGTCGTTGAAGCTGTGAGTCCGGTACGCCCGGAACAAGTCTTCCAAGCTTGTGGCCCGAAATCCTCCAGGGAGTGCCAGATCGTTGGCTGCAATTCCGTTGTAGTTACTGCAGGCTGTGCGGAGGTGTCCTCGAAGCACAGGGGATATCCGCAGGGCCACGGCCCCCTTGGGCCCCACGAGCACTCGAAGCACTGGGGGGCGCTCTATGACAACCTGCCCTCCGCCCTGAACACACCCGGGCCCCTGCGCACCTGCAAACTATTTATTCCTGTGCTATTTATGAGCTTTGGAAGCAGGAGTGACATCCACTTCCGTAATAGCTGGCCTCCGGAAACCCTATGAACCTGGAGAGAGGATGAGAGACACACAAGTGCTGAGGACTCTCCTTCATAGGGTCGCTATGAGTTGCCTGAGACTCGACGCACTTAACAACAACAACAACATTTATGGGCTAAATAAACTTCTATCATGCTGGTCATTATGCACCCTTGCGTCAGAACCAACTTACAGCTGAGCCTCCTGTGGGTTTTCCGAGGCAGTAAATTCCATGGGAGAATGCCTCCTCTCATTCCATCATATGTAGGCCATTGTAATTTTAAGTCTCCATTCTAGCATTTGGATCTATAGCATATCTAACAAAGAAGCTAACAGAGAAAAAGGCAGGAATAAAAGATGATGGAAAACTAAGGTCTCGTCAGTTCGTGCTTGAAGGCGTCTACTTTTCAGAAATAAAAGTTAATAAAGTTATTTTTGTTTTGGATATAAATCTGAGCCAAACTCACCACTGTGGAGTCAATTCTGGCACCTGATGACTCTCTATGGGGTTTACAAAGTTGTAAATTTTTATGGGAAGAGACTGCTTCTCTTTCTTCCTCAGAACATCTGGTGGATTTGAACCGTAGACCTTTCTGTTATCGGCCCAGAAGCACAGTGTGCATTCCACCAATGGGACTCTAGGTATTTAAAAGTGAGCATCATTTCTGTCAGTTACAACCAAAAACGCTGACTGATACTGTGTGGTTCAGGGAACATTTTAAACAAAGGAACGGGAGCCACTACCCCTCCCAGGGTGTGAGGACCCATCTTACAGGGATGTAGCGTCCATTGTGGAAGAAGTCGCAATGGTCCTGAGCCACACAGTCAGTGCCATCAAAGATGAAGTCAGGGTAGGGTCACACAGTCCTCATGGCATCGTGAGGAGCAGCAGGCAGGGCTGTGGGGCAGGGCACAGCCACCATCACAGGTGTGTGCACAGATGCCATAGTGGCTTTGGGGTGGGCAGGTCAGGACTGCAGGCAGAGGGCAAAGGTGAGTGTTTGGACTTAATCATCCTTTTCAAATCTCAATGCCTTCTGACCACAGACAGGCTACTTTCCCAGTGACATCTGTTCATCCCCACCTTTGCAAATGTAGTTCCCTCTCCTTTGATGTCATTACCACACACTCAGTCAAATTCTACCCACGTCAGGAATTCTGCGTGGACCTCTACCAGGGGAGGGAGATTCCCTCTTCCAGTCCACAACCCACCCTGGATGTACCCTGGTCCCAGCTCTAGTACTTATGGCAAAGGCTGGGGCTCCTACATGGCATCATGGGGAGCCCAGCCTCCTGATCGGCTGCAGTGTAGGCTGTGAGGGCATCACAGAGGCCAAGGTGCTGGTCAGGGACATGACAAATGTCCTGTAGACATATCCTGAGGAACAGTTCATGGTTGATGTGGCCAGGCAGTGGCCAAAGGGGGCTGCAGGAGTCCACACACTTTAGGAGTCCAGCCTTTTTGCTCAGGGCAGCTGATGCCAAAATCATGATCAGCCTGGGATGGCAGGCACAGGGTAATGACGAGCTCGTTTGGCCAGAGTATGGCATCTAGCAGCAGGTTGAGAGGACCAGCATCATCACCAAAGGCCCCACAGAGTCCCACCAGCTGGTTGAGGAAGGGGATGACACTGTCAAGCGCACCTGGCTCCCCCAAGTCATATGTGAGATGAGATGTGTGCACCTCCACATGGTTGCACTCCAAAGTGGTCCAAACCCTGCCCCCAGGCAGGACCTGGGGCAGCCAACAGCACTTGCGTCCACCTGCAGGAGAGGGAGGGGATAAGGAATGGGGCTGCTCCAGCACCTTTCACCATCCTGGGCAGCCCTCTTAGCTGTGCCACAAATAAGGTGGGTGAGAGACTTGGAGTCTCTGAGCCTCATTTTTTTCTGTAAAATGAGAGGCTAAAAGTACTTCCTAGGGTTTCTGGGAGAATTAAATGAATGAGAAAACTGAAGGGTGGTTAGTATAGTCCAGGGTAAAGAGTGCTTAGTTTATATAGTCCAGGGCAGATGGTAAGTGCTTTAGGACCTGGCCAAGATCAGCTAAACTCCAGCCAAATTATAGATGTGTGAATGAGAAAGCTGGCTGGTGTAAGCCGCTGAGATTTTTGAGGTTGTTTGTTATGCAGTATTAGCTGACCAACATAGATTCAGTTCCTGTAATGATTAAATGAGATGAAGCACATAAAGTACTTAAAATATTGCCCTCCTCCTTCTCATGGTTGTTAAGTCAGGACCAACTCACAGTTGACCCTCCAGCAGGTTTTCAGAGGCTGTGAACGCCATAGGAGATTGTCCATCTCCCACACAGTAAACATTAAATAATCATACGATCACACTCATTCAGAGTAGGAACTGACTGACATCTGGACTCCTCACATAGGAGGACATTGTCCATCTTTCTCCTGCACAACTGCTGGCATGTTCAGACTGCCAGTGGGGCCTTCCTTGCCTTTGGGTTAGCAGGGCAGCTCCCTGCCGGCTGTTTGCCACCAGAGCTCCTGTAATCAAGTGATGATTGGCTCTCACTAAGTCTCTGATGAGGGAGCTCTGGTGGTCTAGTGGTAAGAAGTGCGCGACAATCCCGAAGACTGTGGTTCAAATCCACCAGTTGTTCCGAGGGAGAAAGATGGGCAATCAGTGTGATTTACAGCCTCTGAAAACCTGCTGCAGGCTCAGCTATGGGTTAATTCCAACTCAACACTAAACAACAACAACACAAAGTCTCTGATGACATCTAAATGGGTAATTGCCAGGGTCCCTTCACAGGCCGCATTTTCCCTAAAAGTGTTGACTGCATCCCTTCTTGAAAACTATCTGTTCCTGGCTGCTGAAACCAGGCTTCCAATTAGTTTTATGATTCAAGTCCCAGTTGGGACTTTCCTTTCCATACCAGATACACTGAATCAGAATCTACCCCAAGTGATTTCTAAGTATATCTCAAATATTGCCATTGGGTCAGTTTTGACTTATGGAGCCCTCCACCATGTCTTCAAGACTGTAAATCATTACTAGAGGAGACCACCTGTCATCCTCCCATAAAGCAGCTGGTGAAACTGCCAGTCTTTCATTTAGCAGAGCAATTCTTTATGCACTCTACCACCTTGGCTCCTTATACATACATGTTGTTACATACTGTCAAGTTGGAGCAGACCTGTAGCTGAACCTGCCCCCCAGAGGGTTTTCAGAGACAGTTAATGGCACAGGAGGAGATGGTTAATCTTTCTCCCAAGGAGCAGCTGATAGATTCGAAACTGGCTCCCTTGGGTTAGCAGCTCAACTCCCTGCCACCAAGACTTCAGATCTCCCTTATAAAACCTTAAAATGTAAATTCTGACTCAGTATATTGGGTAAAAAAGCAAATTCTCAGAAGCAGATAGAACCAGAAGGAACTGGCTCAGTGTCCTGGCTGAAATTCACCACACCCCTGCTTTCCCTGTTGCTCAGGCTAGGTCCTCACCGCTGCCCCTCCCAGGAAGCCCCAGTGACTTGGCCTGTCTCCCTTCTGCTCCAGCCACCGGGGTTTTCCGATATTCCCCAACATGTGAAGCAAGGCAGAGTCTTAGGTCCCCAGTTCCTTCTATCAGGTTCATTCCTCCCTGATGTCCACACAGACCTCTCCTTTACGTGCTTTAGGTCTTAATTCAATGTCACTTCTCAATGGGTTATTCGCCACCCATTTTATTCAAAATGGTAAAAACCTCCTTCCCTAGAACGCTTTCTCTTTTTCCTGATTTATTTTCCCCCATTTATTATACATATCATTTTAAGGTACCACTCTCATATTTATTTATTTTAAAAAAATGAGCTTACAATCAAATCCTCTGAGGTTTACCCTGCTGGCCATAGTAAGACTCTAATTATTTATTGAGCAAACATGGAATGAATTAATGAAGTTGTGTACGGGTAGGTACAAATACTAATAGACCCAAACCCCGCAGCAAGCAAGGGCTCTTAGAACTAATACCAAACCCAAAACCCGCTTCCTGCTATCGGTTCCGTTCCAACTCGTAGTGACCCTCCTTCAGGTTTCTGCAGTAGGTGCTGACCATCTTTCTCCCACAGAGGGAGATGCAGACGGCAGGTTGAGCACTCTGTCATCAGGTCTCCTTGGAACGTAGTAATGGCCCAATAAAGAGTATAAATATTTGTAAGAGAGCCCTGGTGGCACTGTGTGTAACCTGTCCGGCTGCTTACCCAAAGGTCAGTGGTTCGCCGCCTCCCATAAAGACTAACAGCCTCTAAAACCTGATAAGTCATTTCGAGTTGAGATCTATTTGGTGGTGGGTTTTTGTTTACTGGTACTATGTTCCACGCACGGGAGCTCTGGCAGCCTAGGTGTAAGGAGCTGCCGTGCCAACACAAAGGCATGCATTTAGAATCCAACAACAACTTCACAGGGAAAGATGGGCAGTCTCCTCCTGAGAGATTTATTGCCTATGAAACTCCGCTGAAGGGTCAGCTATGAGTAGGTTCTGTCTCCGCGGTACATAACAACATGTTCCACGCAAGCCCTTATACCTTATCACCTACAAGCAGCATCTTTTAAACCCTGGAGGCACGCCCGTTTTACATATGTGAAAACTGAAGCACTGCCCGAGGAAGAATGGGTGGGCAGGGTCCAGCAGGTGTGTACAATGATGATGCCAACATTAGCATGGTCGAGCTGCAGATTACGTCCAGTGGCACTGAGCCGCAGACTCAACAGCCCAGCTCCATCAAGGGGCCACGTGGATGCCGCAGGGCTGGACGCGGGAACGTGTGTTGCTGGCATGCACATCCCAGCAGCTCGCGCGCGGCTGTCGAAGATGAGCACATGCGCGGGCCCAACGAGGGCGCCGCGGGGGTGGCCGACGGGGTGGCAGCGGCGCACGCCTCCATGCAAGCTGCATGCGCCGCCCCCCCCAACCCCGCATGGCTGCGGCGCGCACATCCCTGAGCCTCTCAGGCGGCAGCTGTAGGGGTGCGCGCAGCGGGGCTCCGGATACCAGATGGCACCCAGAGGGCGGTAGCGGCCACCGTGCTCGCAGTCGCACTGGGCCACGGGCACGCAGACGGCGCCGCTCCACGCCAGACCCGCGTCGCATGCGCACCCCGGCTGGCGCCACGCCCGCAGGCAGCACATGAGGCCCACACAGCGCGGCGGGCGGTGCAACGCTGAGGCGTGAAGGGGAGAGATGCGGAAGAAAAGACCAGGGGGCTGACAATAGAGGAGGATTGAGGGGAGGGAGGTTGCGGGGGAGAGACAGAGAGGAACACGTGGTGACATGGGGCGAAGAGTGAGGGTAACAGGGAAAGGGGAACGCAACTAGATAGGTGAGGGAGAGACAGAAAAAGGCAGTCATAGTTAATCTAATTACTGCCCCTCGTGCTCCCTGTTCCTTCAGACCTGGCTGCGTCAAATCTTTCTCCTCTAGGATCCACCCTATCCGAACCACCCTTACGTGGTCTCCAATAGCCCAAGTTTGTGGTCCTCTGAACTGCCTGCCCCTGTTGTCCCCGCCAAGCACTCGCAGCAGAAGGTGCGCCTCGATGGCGGCACGCGTCGTCCAAGCAGTGCTGGAGGAAGGGCTGCGGGTCCAGCGCTGCGGAGCACGGCCAGCAGCCCACAGTAGGCGCCCGCAAACGGGCTCGCTCGACCACCAAGCACAGGTCTGAGCAGAGGGACCCGCTGGTGGGACTGCAGCCCAGTACCTCGGTGACCTTCCAGGCGTCCGGGAGGGGGCGGTCTGCGTCCTCAAAGCCACAGAGGCTGCACAGGTAGGGCCCATAGAACCGGGGCAGCGTCACACGTGCCAGGCTGTCCCAGTCATAAGTCACTGAGAGGTCAAAATCCCACGTTATGCGGCGCTGGTAACCCTGGCGGTAAGCACGCAAGCAGTGGCCAGGAAAGAAAGTACACTGCAGTACACTGTCACCTTTCACCTACAGGGAAGAGAGAGTGTGTGTGTGTGTGGGGGGGGGGAGACTACTGGTAGTGGGGAATTAGCCCGAAATCTTGGAAACGTCATTGAAGGATCAGTGAGGTATCAAGGGGGTTGTGGTTATGTACTGTCAAGTCGGAAGCGAGCGGCATAGCAGACCCTCCATCAAGATTTCAGAGGCTGTAAATAACGTGGGAGGAGATTGCCCGTCTTTCTTACAAAGATCAGTTAATGGATTCTAACGGTGTGTCTTTGGGTTGGAAGTGCACTTCTTACCACTAAGCCACCAGTGCTCCCCGAGAGATCAAGGAGAACATTTAAAAACCCTCAAACTCATTGCCTAAGTCAGAACTGAATCCTAACTGACCCCCAGTGGGTGTTCAGGAGGATGTAAATGGCACCGGAGGAGATTGCCTGACCTTCTCCCTTGGAGCCTCTGGTGTATTAGAACCACCAGAAAGAATGTTAGTTATTGATTATACATAGAGTTGGTCACCAGAGGCTCCAATGGGAGGGTTGGTCACAGGCTCAGTAGAGGATCAGGAAAGGAGTTAGTGGAGAACTAGGTCATAGGATGATTAAACAGCCATAATGAGTCAGTGGGATATCAGTGAGGGTTAATAGAATAACGAAGTCAAAGGAAGGATTCAGGATGGGATTAAACGGGAGGATCAGCAGGAAGACAAGTGGAGGAGTTGGATGGACAAGCCCATTGGTTCCTGAAGATGGAGAGAAAACAGTTAGCCTTGGTTGGCAGTAGAGGACAAAAAAGGTAAATGACAAGGAGTCAGTCAATGGGTGAGTGAATAAATTAATGAGACATTCAGTGAAATATTTGGTGGGTTAGCAAATGGATACTCAGCAGCAAAGTCTGTGAATTCAATGGAGGAATCCATTGAGATTCCAACAGAAATATAAGTTGGTGAATTAATAAAGAATGGGGATCTCATTGTGAAGGTCCACAGGGTGTAAGATGGGGCACTAGTGGGGTGATTGGATCAAGAGTTTGCTCAGTAGGGATCAATGAAAATTGGGTATGGGAGGACACCAACAAGATAGTAAAGGAGGCTAGAAAGCAAGTCAGTAGAAGAAAAGGAGAGTAGTGGATTAATGAGAGGCTTAATGTAGGAGTGAAATGGTTAGGAGGAGGTTAGAGCTAAGTCCATGGGTCAGAGGCAATCTGATTAGGTAGTTAATAGGATGTTCATTGGGAATTCAGTGGAGATTTAATGGGAGGATGATGAGAGTCTCTGATGAGTAATATAAGCAGATAGTCAGTGGAGAGGAGTCACCAAGACTGGTAGGGAATGAATAGGGCCGTAGAAAATGTGAGTGGACTTCTTTGGAAGCCAGTGGGAGAGTCAGACAGGTCATTGAGTGGTGGTGTGTGTGTGGGGAGGGTCATGGAGCCTCACCCTGATATAGCTGAGATACATTGGGTTTGTGTCTAGCCTCAGGCCACAGGCCGAGAGGGTCAGAGCCTTTGTGTAGCCATATGATTGCACCAGGGAGGTCAGATCCAGGCTGAAAGGCTCGAGGTCAGCATGGGCGGTGTTGTGGAGACCAACCAGCCGGTAGACACAAGATCCGGAGAAATCAAAGTGGGCACCTCCAAATGTGTGGAAATGGAAGTTTCCATAGGCAATGCAGACCAGCGGTGGCTCCAGGATGGTGAGGTTGGATGAGGACTGGGTCTGCGGGAAGCACTGTAAGCCATCTGCAGAAGCCTTATACATTGACCATGGCATGTGTCAGAACAGCACTGGGGCACTCCAGTCATTACGATTCTGAGACCCAGGCATTGGCAGCACTAGGTACAGTTTTAGGTCCAGAAGGGGTGGCCTTGGTGCAGAAGGCACACACCTGCCCTCCAGCAGTAGGTAGCCTGGCAGACACTGGCAGGTGGGGGTGCAGGGCGGCCACAGTGTTCCAGGGTCGAAGGGTCAACACATGTGGCTGGGAATGCAGGGCCACATGGGACAAAGTTTGGGGCACTAGGGGTTGAGACCAGTGACTAATAGAGGGGAAACCTGTGATGATGGGGCCACAGGGCTCAGGTTGTGGACCAAGGTGGCTGTGGGGAAGAGAATAAGAACCCAGGAATCTAAGTCCCCAATACTTCCTCCCTCAGACCCAGGGTCACAGACCTTAGCTCCTTTTTCACTTAGACCCAGAAGTCTGGGTCCTCCCTAGTCCCCTCCGTCCCAGACCCTAGAAGTCATGTTCAGATCTCTGATCCCTCAGACTGCAGCCCTGGTTACCTTGTGATTGGCACTCTAGGACCCCATTAGTGACACCACACATCTCCCCTGGAGAGTAGCTGAAGGAGACACAGGTCACACCCTCCCCTGGCTGGCACTTATAGGAGGAGGAGGTCCTCTGTGATGATTGTCTGGCCAGGCTGTGGTGGAAGGTAGTGAATGGTGAGATGGTCCTGGAGGAAAGCCTCAGCTAGGTGCTGAGGGGAGACCCATACAAGGAAGGGTATGAGGATCAGAGACAATTTGAAAGGTGAAACTAACAAGGCTCAGAAAAGGATGCTCACAGGGAAGTATTGGCCCTTATGGAAGCAAGGACAGTGGTCCATGGGGACATAGTCACCCCCAGCTGGGAAGAATCCATCATCACATTCACAGCCCTCAGCATAAGAAACAGGCAACTGCACCACTTTCTGGATGCCCAGACAGGTCACCAGGCGTGGATTCACACACAAGCTGTAGTGCATGGCTGTGGAGAAACAGCTGGTCAGACTCAGGGAAGCCAGGGGCCTACCCTGTTCCTAGCCAGCATCCCCAGATGGCATCCTTCCTAGGAGATCCCTGACTCCCCCTAGATTTGTTACAGCAGCAGTTACAAATGGCAATGACTGATTGCAATCAAGTCGAGCATGACTCATAGCGGCCCTCTGAACAAAAGACCTGAAGCCTTTCTATAACTATCGTTGTTTCTCAAAGTTCATAGAGTTTCTAGAGGCATGTTTAGGAAATGGATGCTACTCCTGCTCCCTAGAAAGGACTAATAGGATTCTTCTGTCTCTTTTTGGAGTCTTGTCCTCTGCCACCCCCCCTCCCCCCATCTTCTGCTGATGGGATTGGCGGTCACTTGAAATGTGATCCTATCCATGTGTTTTGAGCCTGTGGGCTCTTGAATGACTTATTGCAGTTGAGTCAAAACTGATTGAAAGCTGACCCTGTAGAGAGTTTTCAGAGACTATAAATCTCACAAGAGGAAACTGGCCATCCTTCTGTCATGGAGCCACTGGTGGATTTGAACTGCTTGTCTTTGTATTGACAGTGCAACTCCTTACCCTACTAGGCCACCAGAGGTCCTAAGAATGAGCTATGGTAGTGATGTATTTTGACTTTGCCTTTCTAATAATAATAATAATAATAATAATAATAATAATAATAATACTTCAGCCTCTTTTTTGACAACCAACCTCTATCTCTTTCAATGTATAGATTGAGATGTTTACATGCCCCAGGGCTGGTTAATGGGCATATTGCCTTCTATAGTCACAATGATTGACAAAGCCAGTGGGCACTTTTGCTGAAGCTAGTATGGTTTGATTGATTGATTCATACAGAAGAATTTAATGAAATAACATATGAGCAAGAGCCTATGGTGATGAAGGAAGAAGTTGAAACTGCTTTGAAGGAAATAGCAAAAAAATAAGGCTCCAGGAATAGATGGTATACCAATTGAAGTATTTCAGCTAACAGATGCGGCCCTGGATGTGCTCACCAAGTTGTGCCAAGAAATCTGGAGAACAACCACTTGGCCAACTGACTAGAAGAGATCTGCATTTGTTCCCATTCCAAAGAAG
>NW_006400016.1:553474-578243 GCF_000299155.1 Elephantulus edwardii
TGGGGCTTTGTCTGACATACTTTGGGCATGTTGCAAGGAGGGACAGGTCCTTGGAGAGGGACATCATGCTTGGGAGGGTGGAGGGAAGGCACAAGAGGGGAAGACCCTCTATGAGATGGATTGATTCAGTGACTGGGGTAATCAGGATGGGTGTGTCAGAAGCAGTGTGATTGGCACAGGATAGAGCAGGGTTTAGGGCTGTTGTACATAGGGTCGCTATGAGTCGCAAAGCACTCAACAGCACATAACAACAACAACAACAGTAAGGTTTGGAAAAGGGCTGTGTTTTTGTTGTAACTTCGACATTGGTAGGATTTCAGGATGAAGTTGCTGTTAGCCTCTCTTTCACAAGGAGACATAATACAGGGAAATAGGGAGCGGAAGAGGCAGAGAAGAGAAAAATAAGTTTCCCCTCATTGTAAGTTGAAATTCCTGTAGATAAGTCTACATTGTAATAATATGCACTCCACATCCTTATTTTATCTCAGTGTGAATTGGGGATGTGACGCCACTGCTAAGATGCCTGATGATATTCTGTCCTGGTGACTACACCTCTGTCACAACTAGTGGGGCCATGGCTGGAAAAATGACCCTCATGGACAAGATGGGAAGAGTCATCAGGCTATATGGTAAGGGGCAAGCCAACTAGATCCCTCCCCGAGGAGTATTTGAATCCAGAAGCAAAAAGGAGTTAGAAGGAGTGGAGGATATGAACACAAAAGGGTAAGCTGAGAAGCTGTCAAGTTACTGTCTCATCTGAGATATTCCCCTCCTGTGCTGTCTCTCCACCTTTCCAAGAATGTTGCCCTTCTCCAAGGACTGGTCCCTCCTCATCACGTGCCCAAAGTATATGAAACAGAGCTTCAAAATCGTTCCTCCATGAAGCAGCCTGGTTTCATCTGTTCTAGGACAGATCTATTTGTTCTCTTGGCATAGTATATTTAATACTCTTCTCCAGCACCACAACTCAAAGGCATTGATTTTCTTCTAACATCCTTCATTGTCCAGGTCTCTGGTGCATAGCTAGTAATTGTGAAGACCATGGCTTGGAGCAGGTGCATCTTAGTCTCTAGACTGACATAGTTGCTCCTCAGGAGCTGAATAGAGGATTTCAAAGGATAGTTCAGAAAGACAAAGCAAAGTATCATAATGAAATGTGCAAATAACTGGAGTCAGGAAATCAAAAGAGACGAACTCGCTCAGTATTTCTTAAGCTGAAGGAACTGAAGAACAAATTCAAGACTTGAGTCACAATACTTAAAGATGTAATGGACAGAACATTGAATGATCCAGGAAGCATCAATAGAAGATGGAAGGAGTACACAGAGTCACTGTACCAAAAAGAATTGGCTGACACAGAAGAATTTCATGAAACAGCATATGTTCAAGAGGAATGTTGATGAAGGAGGAAGCTCAAGCTTCTCAAGGACTTGGAAAAAACAAGTTCCCAGGGATTGGTGGAATTGACACATTTCAACAAACAGATGCAGTACTGGTTGTGCTCACTAGGTTATGCCAAGAAATATGAAGGACAATTATCTGGCCAAGTGGTTGAAAGAGATCCGTATTTATTTCCGTTCTAGAATAAGGTGATCTAACAGAGTGTGGAAATTATTGAGCAGTATCACTAACATCACACACAGGTAAGAGCCTACTGAAGATCATTCAAAAACAAAAAACTGCTAGATGTACAGACTGGATTTAGAAACATCCGTGGCACTAGGGACATTATAGCCAATGTCAGATGGATCTTAGCTGAAAGCAAGGAGTACCAGAAGAATGTCTGTGTTTCATTAACTATGCAAAGGCATCTGATTATGTGGATCACATCAAATTGTGGCTAACCTTGAGAAAAATGGAGACCCTAAAACACTTAAGTGTGCTTATGTGAAACCTATACTTGGACTGAAGTGCTTGCTACAGAAGGTCAAGGTCTGCAGCCTTCAATATGGATTGAAGCTCAACATCAAGAAAACAAAGATTCTCACCACTGGGATGATTGTCAACATCATGATAGAAAAGAGATTGAGATTGTTGACAGCTTCAGTTTCCTTGACTACACAATATTGGTACCAGCAGCCAGGAAATCAAAAGACAAATTGCACTGGGAAAGTCTGCTAATCAGAAAGCTGGACAATGACTAGGAATGATAGAAGGAGAATGATGCCTTTGAGTTGTGAGGCTGGAGAAAATTACAGGTTAGTCTTGGAGAGGCTGCTCCTTGTAAAGAAGGATTCTGAAGCTTCGTCTGACATAGTTTGGGCATGTTGCCAGGAGAAACCAATCTTTGGAGAGGGACATCATAAGTGACTGAGGTAATGAGAGTAGGTGTTTCAGAGAAGATAAGATTGGCTCAGGATAGAGCAGGGTTCAGAGTTGTTGTATATAGGGTGACAAATGACTCAACAGCACATAACAACAACAACAACAGTACTTGGACCAGGAGGCAGTTGTCAGAACAGAGCAAGGAAACAATGCATAGTTCAAAATCAGAAATGGTGTATGTCCAGGGTACATCCCATTTTCATACCTTTTCAATCTAATCTGTATGTGGAACAGAATTTCTTAGTAGAAATGAGTGATTCCAGTGACAAGGTTGTGAGAACCATGGCTTAAAATTGGCTTGATACAGAGTCCTCACTCATCAGTGTTAGCTAAGAAATGAAGCCACATCTGCTTCTGCCTCTATGAGGTGTGCGGACACTGGCCTGTTTGAGGCCTTAGAAGCCTGTGGGAGGACTGATCACCAGGCCTGGGCCTCTGGCCTCACCCACCAGCTCTGGGCATACACGGGTGAGGCTCAATGCAGAGGCTTGGCATTCTCCAGGGCACCAGCCCCCTGGCATACAGCCACATAGGTCTCTTGGCAGGAGCAGAACACTTGGTGATTCCTGCGGGCATGACTTACGCTGGTCACGCAGGCCTGGAAGAAAGACTCAGGAGGCAGGAGCACGTGGCAGGGTGTCAGTGGGTCCTCTAGGTTCTGCAGGAGGTCGCAGGTGCCAAGCCATGCTGCATCCACGTCCTGGGAAGCAGATGGACACCCGGGTCCGGGCAGGGCAGCGGAGTGGTGCAGGGCCCAAGCCTCAGCGTCTTGAAGTCATCCGTGGCATTGCCGTCGAAGTTGCCGCAGAGGCCTCAAGTGAGCCTGCAGGAAGACAGCAGGGAACATCATGCTCGGGTGGCAGCTGTGTGTGAGGAGTGAGTGCGGGCCGCCCAGAATCACCACCGCCACCGAGGTGCCCTGCGTGAAGGCACTACTTTGAAACATACACAGAGGGAGTGGTTGGGAGGGGGACTGAAAGGTGAAGGGGAGAGAAGAGGGAGCAGGAGGTGGAGATGGGAAAAGGACATGAGAAGGGTGGGGGACCACTCATAGTGATGTGATGTAGTCTATGCTGAGAAGGTGGCAGTGCACACAGAGCAGCATGTTGGGAGCGGGGCATTCCTTCCTGGCCTTTCTCCAGTGCCACCGCCAATGTCCACATCCCCTACAGGTGGCCCAGGCCAGTGCCAATTAGCAAATAGGTACAGGCACCTGGAAGGCTGAAGAGAGTGCCATCAAATGTGCGGTAACAGAACTGACCGGGTCGAGGCAGGGGTTGGGGCAGCGCCGAAGGCAGACCACGAGGTCCCTGAAGGGCAGAGGCAGCAGCGGTAGGACGCAGGGGTAGTGGGAAGCAGTGCCCTAGGCTTATGGTAGCAGCCCTTGTGGAGTCAGCCACATTGGGTCACAGGCACTCAGGTGATACCATCAAGCATGAAGCCCTTGTTGCAGGTGCAGCCCTCATGGCAGTGACCATTGTTCTCACAGCCAGGCGGCAGCTCAAGCCCTTGACATGAGGCTGGGCAGAGGGTGGCACACAGCATATAGTGTGAATGTTCCAGGCCCAGCAGGCCTGTGGGAAGGCAGGAGATGGGTAAGTTACTTGGTGGCAAGGAGCTGTTAGAATTTCATCCCCAATTTTGGGGCTCAGGCTTGTAAGAGTTGAAGAGCTTGACTTGGTAAATGATGAAGCTGAATCTTTAGGTAAAGACCAGGGGGTCACCATGAACCAGAGCCATGCGGGGTGTCTAGGATGGGCAAGTGCTTGTGGACTGGGCCCTGAAGAGGTGAGGGCTGAGGGCTGGGAAAGTACTGGTTAGGGGCTGGTTTTTAGTTTGGTCAGGACTGACACTCCAGGATGAGCAAAGATTGAGGGTCTGGAAGATGATGGGGGTGGGCTAGGGGCTGGCACTGTGGGAAGTATGAACTTAAGGGCTAATGGTGCACATGAAGGGGAGCTGGATCAGGACCCTAACTACTCACTGAATAGGTTTGGCCTCTGCCAGTGGAAGACATGAAGGCCCCAGCAGCTGACAGGTTTCACAGTAGAGGCTAAGCACAGGGAAGGAACCTGTGCCCAGACACTAAACCTATCATGCAATTTTGGAAATAAGGGCCTGGCTCTAGCAACCTGTGGCACAGCTTGAAGGGCCCCATTGAGTCCAACAGGATGTCACAAACATGGGTCAAGTAGGCTGGGATACTGTAGATTAGCAGCTGGCACAGGGTGGCATCAGTGGTGCCATCTTTTCAGCAGTATCTTCACACTCAGGAGTCACCAAGTATGTCTGACCATAGGCCTAGGCTGGTGCATTCTCCAGCTGCGTGGTGCCTGCTGCAGCCTTGGGCTCTTGGAGATCTCCCATGGGATCTCCGCTGTAGTCAGTGCACAGCTCTACCACATGGTCTCTATATGAAGTTGGCAGAACCAGCAACATGCTAATCCCAGGGGCATAGGCCACATGCAGACCAAAGGGGCATCTTACTACAGTGTCCCAGCCACAGTGCAATATGAGTACACTGCTTTCTGAGTCCTGGAAGGGAGGTTGTGCCAGTTACCATTCACCTGTGAGGAGATAGTGGGTCAAGTTGGTTCTCTGGGAATCCAGTGTCAGTTCTAAGGATGCTTGGATTTCTAGGTAAGAGTGGGGTACTCCAGGGAACCTTCTAAAGGGGGTAAGGATTTGTCTGTTGTTTTGCCATCGAGTTGGAATTTATCCATAGCTGACCCTCTAGGAGTTTTAAGAGACAGTAAATAGATCCATAGCTGACCCTCTAGGAGTTTTAAGAGACAGTAAATAGCATCGGAGGAGATTGCCCATACTTTTCTCTTAGAGCATCTGGTGGATTCGAACCACATGCCTTTGGTATTGCAGCACAGCTTCTTACCAGAGCTCCTTAGGCTTGTCACTTGTTTACAATCTTATAAGTGCTAGGTCTTCTGTCCATGGTGCTGATAACATTTTCTACTAATCAGACCAGTTGCCATAATAAGTCATGTGTCAAGTTTATCATAGTGTGTTGGCTTGCATGTTACTGTGATAGTGGAAGTTATGCCACCAGCATTTAAAATACTGGGATCACCCATGAGGAATAGGTTTCGGTGGACCTTCCAGACTAAGACAGACTATAAATCAGGAGTGGTCATCTACTTCTGAAATAGCAGGCCATTGAAAGTGCTCAGATTGGAAGGCACTCAAAATATGACTGGAAAAGAGTTGCCTCCTCAAAGTAGAGTCTATCTTAATGATGTGAATGGAATGGAGCTGTCAGCCAATGGAAAAAAAACCCTTTGTTTGCTGATGAGACACAACTCAAAATGAGAACAAACTGCAGACATCCATTAATATTTAGAATGCATGAAGTATAAATCAAGAAAAATTGGAAATTGTGGAGGTCTTGGACTCGGAACTTTTGATGCTTGTTTAATTACTGAAGAGTTAGCCTATGGATGTACAGGGGTCCAGACTGCTATTGAAACAAATTCTTTGGGGCAAATGCCTGTTATTATTGCTGGAAATGATGAACAAAAAAAGAAGTATTTGGGGAGAATGAGGAACCACTAATGTGTGCTTACTGTGTAATAGAACCTGGAGCTGGCTCTGATGTAGCTGGTATAAAGACCAAAGGAGAAAAGAAAGGAAATGAATATATTATTAATGGTCAGAAGATGTGGATAACTAATGGAGGAAAAGCTAATTGGTTTTTTTTTTTTTTGTTGGCTCGTACAAATCCGGATCCTAAGGCTCCTGCTAGTAAAGCCTTTACTGGATTTATTATAGAAGCTGATACTCCTGGAATCCACATTGGAAGAAAGGAATTAAATATGGGCCAGAGATGTTCAGATACAAGAGGAATTGTATTTGAAGATGTGAAAGTGCCTAAGGAAAATGTTTTGATTGGTGAGGGAGCTGGCTTCAAAATTGCAATGGGAGCTTTTGATAAAACTAGGCCTCCAGTAGCAGCTGGTGCTGTTGGGCTAGCACAAAGAGCTTTGGATGAAGCTACGAAGTATGCCCTGGAGAGGAAAACTTTTGGAAAACAGCTTGTTGAGCACCAAGCAGTATCGTTTCTGCTGGCAGAAATGGCAATGAAAGTTGAGCTGGCCCGATTGAGTTACCAGAGAGCAGCATGGGAAGTTGATTGTGGCCGTTGAAATACCTATTATGCCTCTATTGCAAAGGCATTTGCTGTAGATATTGCAAATCAGTTGGCTACTGATGCTGTACAGATTTTTTGAGGCAATGGATTTAATACTGAGTATCCTGTGGAAAAACTAATGAGGGATGCCAAGATCTATCAGATTTATGAAGGTACTGCACAAATTCAAAGGCTTATTATAGCCCATGAACACATTGGCAAATACAGCAAATAAGGAAATATCTACAGAAAAATATATATATTGTTGAACATTGACTACTTAAGCTCCAGAAAAGAAAGGCTGTTAAGCTAATATAAGTATTCTTATGACAAACTTATGCAACTAATTGTAATATTGATTTTATACTTTATCAGATTGATTTGTTTTTATTAAAATGATCCTTTCTCTTCAGTACCACACTTCAGTAATCTTGAATTACTTTAACCTACAAAAGTACATTAGCTTGTTATTTTAACTTCTTAAAGTTGAAGTAGCCAAAATTTTTGAGTTTCAATACTTTTCCAGTGACAGAAAATTAGGCTCATAAAAGTAATCAGAATGTTTAAAAAAATTTGCATTAATGAAATATTGTAGGATTTTGCTGCAACCTAGTAACATGCCAGTGACTTTGCAAATTTGAAATTATATTGGAGGAGCTGGCTTTTTAAACTACAACTTAAAAAGCGTTTGTTTTGCAGTTGTTTACAATTACAATCAAATATGTTATATTTCACGGTTCCCACTATGCAACTACCAGGATTAGCTAAAAATCTCATTTAATTGTGAGCTTACATGTTACCTACCAAATAAATTCATAAACTTTGCCTTAATTTTTTGTATAATATCAGCAATCTCCAAGAAGCCTTTGATCCATTATATACAATTGCATTACATGTGCATTTATTATGAAAACAAATTGTCAAGTACTTATTAGAATATTTGTTATATTCTTTCTAGGAGTTTTTATTACTTCATGTTAATTGTTGATCCTGTCATGGTTGGGTGAAGGAAGTCATGTTTTAATTTTAACTGTACACATTACTACTTATTTTTCACTAAATTATATTACTAAAGAGTGTTACTTCAGAAAATGTAAATATAAAATAAGAATAAAAAAATTTAAATTTAAAAAAAAATTGGAAATTGTGAGAAAGGAAATGGAACACATAAAGATTACTGTCCAAGGCATTAATGAGCTTAATGAACTGGTAATAACCATTTTGCATAAGACAATCATATGGTCTGTCATGCCAAGAATGACAAACTGAAGAAGAATTGTATCACATTCATCACCAAAATGAACTTTTCAAGACCTTTAATGAAGTATAATGTCAGTGATAGGATAATATCTATATATCTTTATCTATCTAGAAGATCTGCTAATATGACAATTATTCAAGTTTATAACCAAACTCTAAAGCCAAAGAAGAAGAAATTGAGGATTCCTACTGACTTCTGCAGTCTGAAATTGGTCAAACATATAATCAAGATGCATTAATAATAACTAGTGATTGGAATATAAAAGTTGGAAATGGAGAAGTACGAGTAGTTGCAAAACAAGGCCTTGGTGATAGACAGGAGACTAGAGATTATATGACAGAATTGTGTACAATCAACAACTTACTCACTCAAAATACATTTTTAAAGAAACATAAATGGTGACCAAAAAATCACAGCAACTATATCTGTAGAAAGATAGTAGAAAAGCTCAATATTATTAATCAAAATAAGACTAGGGACTGATTGTGGAACAAACCACCAGTTACTCACATGAAGTTCAAGTTCAAAGAAAATGAAAACTCCACAAGAGTCTAATATAACCTTGAATATATATTCTTTGAATTTAGAGACCATCTCTAGAGTTGATGCATTAAACACCAATGACTGTAGACCAAATGAGCGGTCAGACAACAGCAAGGAAATCATATGCGAAGAAAGTAAAGGTAATTTAAAAGTAGGAAAAAACAAACCAAAAATGGATATCAGAAGAAGACTCTAAAACATCTTCTAGAATGTAGAAAAACTAACATGAAAGGGAGAGATGATGAGAGCTGAGATAGATGATAAAGCAAATGATAACAAGACATGTAAATGTTAAGCCACAGAACTAAGAAAAAAAAAAGTCAGCGAATGAGAGATAAAGCTTATAAAAGCAGCTTTATTAAAGGGGACCACCCCAACAAGGTTCCTTATTCTGAAGATGCAGACTGAGGAAGTCACACTTTGAACTTATTGTGGAGGATTTTTATAAGAGGGTCTTTGAGGAGGGACATTCCATTGTGATTTATGCTTCATCCATTACTTCTGCCAGGCGCCGTTCACTCTTCTTGTTGATGTGTGTATTCTTTGAATTCTTCATTCTTCCCCTTGCCCCCCTGTCTGGACCTAACATCTCAACTTATTTAGTGATAAAACAGGGAGATGTAACTTTATTCTAGCTAATTCTTGCTGAACATGGGCGAAGGTCTAGGGGCTCAGAGGTTGGAGTGAGTTGGTCCAGAATCAGTGGCCAGGGTAGAATTAAGTCAGTCATCTCTTTGATCCTCTAAAGTAAGAATTTAAAGAGACATGGATCAATTAATAACAAAGTGCTTATGATTACTATTGGTCCTAGAAAAGGAAGAATTTAGGCTAGAAATGGGGTTTTGAGCTAATTTGGGAGAAGGCTTGTGGTTTTACTAACCCTGATTCATTTATATAGTGGCAACACTCCTCTTTTAGGAATAAGCAGGTGCCCTTTTTCTTGGCAGTCAGGAGATCTAGGTTTTTTTTTTTGAGAATAACTTGCACCAGTGATGCCAGCTGACATTGGAGGGAGGCTAGATTGAATCCAATTATAATTTGGAGAAATGCTGCTTTTTTAATTCGGAAGAGTGGGGAGAAGCCAAGTTAATTCAGATTGCTACAGTGTGCTTCATGCTAACATTATGTACACAGTTGCCATGCTCCATTGCAGAAGGTGCAAACAAGGAAGTTATATAGCCGATGCAAGAGGGCTTAGCCTGCTCATCAGACTCTGGTTCCCAGAGGGAGATGCGTCCCAGAATGGTAGAGTACTTAGTTTGGGCTGATGAAGTGGCTTGAGGTGTTTTGGTAGAGTGTGATCTAGAGAAACTGGCCCTGCTGCTAGCAAAGATAACTTTAAAGATGCACACAGGAAACAAATGAGAAAGGTTGGTCACCATCTGACTTTGATTAAGGAATAGTAAGGTACTCTGGATAATTTGGACTCAGGTCAGGGGCTGTATAGTTTGTGGTTCTCTAGAGACTTGTTTTATCATTGTCTTCTTAGTTTGGAGAATGTCTTTGGACACCTGTACTTGAGTGTTGGCATCTAGACTGTATTCGTTTCTTATGTGTATTGTGCTAGAGGGCAAGGAACTATACCCAGTATATAGTTTTTCTTTAACCCCAGCCTGCCATCTGGCATTCCAGGGGTCTGAGCTACGAAGATAGAAGTTTCCCTGTTCAACAGAAAACTTTGGTTTATAAACATCATGGATCTTGCATGACTAATATGGACAACTCCAGTATGTCTCTGGCCACTGCCAACAGTATGAGTGGACTTGGTCATATAGGAAGCAAGCAAAGGGTCATCCTTAGGATGAAACTGCTATAAGTGATAATTGAAATGGTGATTGTTGCTTGGTATCCCTGTTGAGAGCAGTCTGCTGAGCCAATGAGATATGTGGTTGGAGCAGACTGCTGCATGGGAGTTTCTCTTACTTTAAACTTCCATATATAAGAATTACCCAGGGCTTGGGTGCTGAGTGAAGCGAAGAGTAGTGGGACCATCTGAGAGGTGTAAGAAACTCACTTAGTGAGAGGAACATGTTTGACATGAGAAAGGTGTCATAGGGGTTACCTATGACCTTAACTGCTGTAAGGGTAGTTAAGATGACATAGGGTCCATTTTAGTGTGATTGGAGAGGCTTGGGCTCATGTTGCCTGATGAGAATGGCATCTCCTGGAGCAACTTCAGTGGTTTGGTCTAGACTTTCAGACGAGGGTCTGGGTATGCCACAGTTTGTGTGTTTCCAGAGTAATTGTCTAAGAAGGGAGAGATAAGGTATGATGCTGAAAGAGGGACTTTGGTGGGTAAGTTATGGTTCAACAGAAACAGTTGGCCATAGATTAGTTGGAAGGGGTTCAGAAAGGACAGTGAGTGTGATGGTGCTCGGATATGGGCTAAGGCAATAGGAAGTAAGTCAATCCAAGACCTGTGTAACTCTTCAGATTGTAAGAAAGGATGCCAAACCTGGGGATGATATGCTGGAGTAGGGCCTCAGCGACCTCAACTGCTATTGCTCGCTGGGCAGGGAAGGCTTCAACCCATCCAGAGAAGGTATCTACCACAGTTAGGAAATACTTGTACTTTTTGTGGGTCAGCATATCTACCAATCCTATCCTGGTGTGTGGCCTCGGAGTTGATGTGTGTGAGGTGTGGGCCAGATGTTTTCTTGAGTACTCACTCATTTATAAGTAAGGCATTTGTCCTGTACTGACTCAGTGGTTCAGGTCGGGAAGGGGAATGAAACAAAAGTTGGAGGAATTTTATAAGAGCTTTGATTATTATATGTAGGGACTTATGCACCTGTGTTACAATATCTGCTTCTTGTTCTTGAGGCAAAGCTGCTTTGTCATTTACCACGATCCACCCACTTGGGAGTTAAGTGGCCTCCATTCTGGAGGAAAGACTGCTTTTCTTCCATAATGTATTTTGGATGGAGATTTGGAATGGTGAAAAGCAGAATGGGGGTAGTCTGTTGTTGTGGTTGAAATGCCAACGTTTTTGCATTAGATGGTCTGCTTTGTTGTTTCCCTTAGTGATATGGAAAGAATCTGACTGATGTCCTCAGGAACGAATTATAGCAACCTACTTGGGCACTTGAAGAGCTTTTAACAAGAGAATAATCAGCTTGCTATTAACTATAGGTGAGCCTTTTGTTGTCATAAAGTCTCACTCACGCCAGATAGCAGCATGGCAAAAAGTGATTGAAAAGGAATATTTAGACTCTATAAATGTTGACAGTCAGTCCTCTAGCTAGACGTAGGACTATTGTAAGGGCAATAAGCTCAGCTTTTTGTGAGTTTGCATCCTCAGAAAGTTTTGCTGCTTCCCACATGTTGCTTAAGGAGACTACAGCATAGGCTGCCTGATGGTAAATTTCAGAGGTCATACAAGAGCTGCCATCTACAAACAGAGTATGGTCAGGATTTGGGATGTGTTGGTCAGAGAGAGAGAGAGGGATGTAAAGAGCCCATATTTTCAAGGACTTCAGGGAAGCTATGGGAGAAAAAGGTTGAGGCGTTTACTGGGAGTAGAGTGGCTAGATTGAGGGATGGTAATTGAGAGAGGCAAATATCAGGGTTTTCAAGGAAAAGTAGGTGGAGTTCCTGTATCCACCCAGGAGTAAGTAAGGATAGAAAATTATGTGAAAGTAATCTTGAAGTGTATGGCTTGAGAAGACCTGCAGGGGGCTTCTCAAATTAAGTACTTCTTTAGTGAGAAGAGCTGAGGCTGCTAGAGCTCATAAGCAAGGTTTTCACCCCTGAGTCATGATATCAAGCTGCTTAGGTAGGTATGCAATGGGGGTAATGGTGCATTCAAGGGGTTGAGCTAAAATGCTAACAGCAATACCTTGTTTTTCATCAGTGTATAGGTGGAAGGGCTTAGAGGAATATGGTAAAGAAGGTGGGGACTGTAAAAGGAGGTACTGGAGCTTGAGGAAGGTCCTTCTAACTATTTGAGGTGAGTCTAGAGGTTCTTGTGGGGTGGCTTTTGCTGTATCATAAAGGAGTTTTGTTAGTAAGGAAAAGTTGGGAATACACTTTCTAAGGAAACCAATAAAATTGAGAAAAGAGAGGATTTGATCAGCAGTTTGGGGTGGGTGGAGGCTTTCAATGACTTGACACCAATTGACCATTAAACCTCTAGTGGTGTGGGCCAATTGAAAACTGAGATACATGACTGTGGAGAGAGACAGTAGGGCCTCAGAGGGGGATATCCTGTATCCCTTAGAGGCCAAGAAGTTAAGAAGTTGAGCAGTGTGAATTTGTGAAAGTTGATATGAAGGATTACACAATAAAAGATCATTAATATATTGCAAGAGAAAAGTAGGGGATAAGAATCTTATTGGAAAGTAGGTGAGTAATAATGGATTTTAAACTTCTGCGGTGTTGTGCAGAGATAGAATTGGGGTCTAACGGGAAAAGAGGAGGGGTCTTTCAGAGTAATGATAACAGGTTGGTAGTGAGAGGCTACAGACGGGGTAGAAAGGTCCCATATTGCAAGGCTGACAACATTTGGTGATAAAGGTAGTGTAGAAAGGGGCTCACAGGAAGGAACACCAAGTGGGATAGAACTAAAGGCTGGTCAGGTGAACTATATTTGCTTGATTCCTACTGAAACACAGCTCTAAGTTTAGACAGGAGGCCCCTGCCTAACAGTGGAGTTGGGCATGTCAGGATAATTAGAAAAGAATGGGTATTTGTTTGTAGAGGGTAATGAGGAGAGGTTGAGTAGTTAAAGGCTTGGAGGGAAAGCCATCAATCCCCATTGCTTAGATCTGGGAAGGGAAAACAGGACCCAAGAAGGAAGGGAGTACTGAAAATGTAGCCCCTGTGTCAACCAGAAGGAAAACTGGCTTACTTGCTACCTGAAGGGTTACCTTGGGCTCAGCTAGGATGATGGGGGTCATCAAGCTTGGGCATCAATCTTCAGTGGCTAGGCCCAGGAGGTCGGCCGGGAAAGGGACTGGGTCCGGTGGAGGAGCTGCCCTACTGTATCTAGGTGCTGAAGGGCCGTCGGCCTTCCAGTGGTCCACAGATAGGACAAGGCCATGTTGGAGGGTGAGGGTTAGGGCAGTGGTTAGTCCAATGGTCCTCTTTGACATACTTGAAGCATGCACTAGGAGGTAACTGGCTTTCTGAACAAGCAGGTGTTTTCTGACTTTTCACTGCTGCTGGCCTCAAACTGGGCTTACCAATTTGCTTTATGTTAGCACAGTTTTTTAAATTGGTTTCTGCATGTTCCTCCTGGGCACTGGAAATTTTAAAGGCCATGTTTGCCAGGTCTTGAATGGGTGTTTGGGGGCTGTCCTCAGCCTTTTTTAGTTTCTTCTTGCTGTCAGAAGCTGACTGGGTGATAAAATAAGTAGCTAGGACAGTGGCTTCTGCTGGGGAGATAGGGTCTAAGTAAGTATACTGAGTTAGGGCTTCAGTTAAGGAAAGCAGCTGGGTTCTCATTTCTAGTTTGTCTAATTTCCTTGAGTTTGTCAAAATTGACTGACTTCTAGGAGATGACTTCTAGGCATGTAGGCTGGCTAATAGGCATGGAATCATACAGCTGCAACTGGCTCGACCATCTCTTCCTGTTGCTGTATTAATTTGGTATGTCCAATCAGGCTCTTGCCAGGGAACAGCTTGGGGGCCAACTGGCATGGTGTTACCTATTAAATTCACTTGGTCTGCATGCTGCTGGGCAGCAATGAGCATGCGCTCTTTTTCGTCTGGTACAGTACAACAAAGAGGTCATGCCAGGTGAGATCATAGGTCTGAGTCAGGGACCTAAACTCTTTGATATAGGCTGTGGAGTCTTTTGAAAATTAGCCTGAAAAAATTTTCAATTTAAGAAAGGTTAATTAGAGAGAAAGGCTCATGGATGAGAATTAGGCCCTCAACACCTGCCACTTTCTGAAGAGGATAGAGAGGGGCTTAGTCTGATCAGGCTGGGTATAGGTAAGGATTGGAGGATGAGTGGCTGAGTCAAGACTGTTCAGAGTAGAAGGACACAGAGTAATTAGGGGACTAAAAGATTCAGCTTGGCAAGAACATGTACGGCTGGCAACAGGTGATGTAAGAGTTGAGATAAGAATGGCCAAGTCTGGATTGGTCAGAGTAGAAGGAGGTGGAGCAATTGGAGAACAAAGGGATTCAACTTGGTGGGAATCATGATGGGTTCCTGAAGGGATGCTGGGTAGGGGGAGGGGAAGACTGAGACTAAAATTCCATAGGATCTGTAAAGGCAGAATCTCCCAGAGAGGAGGGAAATGAATCTTGTGAATGAGGAACAGGAGGAGATGATTTGGTATTGGAAAGTTTCACCAGCAAGGGAGTTTGTGCTAAAAGGACCTGCACAGACTGGCAGGCTTTGAAGAGGGAAGGACAGGAGTGCAAGCAGAAGAAAGCTTGGATAGATGGGATCTCTAACCATCGCTGAGTTTGCTTGCAGAAATTGTCAAGATCTTGAAGGGTGTTGAAATTAAAAGTCCAATTCTCAGGCCATTGCAAATCGCTATCTAGTTGATATTTCTGCCATGCCTGATTACAGAAAAATATCAGTCTCTTGGGGTGGAGGTCTTCAGCCAAATTTGAAAGATTAAAGAGAAAGCAGCCCAAGGGACTGTCCACTGGGGTCCTAGACATTTGGCTACCCATGGTGTTCATTTCTGTGGGTGAGGCAACCAAGATTTCAGGGCATCCCCTGGAAACCCCAGGAGTCTCAGATGTGGAGAGAAGCTATAGATAGCATGGGCATCCCAGAACCAAATCAACAGCCTGAGAAGAAACACCTGGCATTTCTTGGGTAAACTCCTGACACAGATAAGCGATTTTTGGGTATGCACAGAAAAATAGTTCAGTGAGGACAGACCTAGATTCCCAAGGGAGTTAAAAATGTCTGGACTGGAAGTCTGAGACACCTGGAAAGGAGACTAGAATGCCTAGACATTTTTATAAGCAACCATATCTGGCTTTAGGAGCCTCTAGGGGGGAAAGGGTGTGGGAGAATACAGACATCAAAATAACAAAAGTGGCAGAGACTATCTTGAGACACACAGAACAGGAAGAAAGAAGGGGGACATTGCTGTTTGAGCCATCTTGGACAGAATTGGGGGCGCTGCACCTTAACTCATCTCCTGGGTTTCTTGCACCAGATGTTAAGTGATGGAGCTAAGAAAGAAGTCAGGGAATGACAGATAAAGTTTTGAAAAGCAACTTTACCGAAGGGGAACTCCCAGGCAAGGTTCCTTATTCTGAAAATGCAGACTGAGGAAGTCATACTTTGAATTTATTGGGGAAGGTTTTTATAACAGGGTCTTTGGGGAGGGACATTCCATTGTGATTTATGATTCATTCATTATTTCTGCCAGATGAGTGGGGCTGTTCACTCTTCTTGTTGATGTGTGTAAAGAGAAAAACATGCTCAACTGAAAGATTCAATCCTTAATTTTCAAATCTGAGGGGTACTGTAGGTAAGATATTGAATGAAACAGGGAACACCAAAAGAAGATAGGATTACACAGAGTCACTGCACCAAAGTAACTAGTTGATGTTCAACCATTTTAAAAGGTTGCATATTGAAGAAAGAAGTCCAAGTTTCCCTGAAGGCACTTGCCAAAGAAATAAGGTTCCAGGAATTTACAGATTACCAACTGAGATGCAGCCACAAATAGATGCAGCCCTCGATGTGTTCACTGATCTAGTCTAAAAAATTTGTAAGCTAGTTACCTAGTAAACCACCTAGAAGAGAGCCATATCTGCCTGTTTCTAAAAAAGGATCATCAGGCATAATGTAGAAAATATCAGACAATATAATTAGTATTATACAAAAATAAAATACTGCTGAATGAATTAAAAATGGCTAGAGCAGTACATCTACAGGGAACTGCAAACTATACTGGGTTCAGAAGAGACTATGTAACAAGGGACATCAGTGCTGATGTGAAGTATATTTTAGCTCAAAGCAGAGAATGTGAGGAAGATGTTTCCATATGTTTTATTGACTATGTGAAGGCATTAAACTGTGAGAATAATAGTAAGTTATGGGTAACATTGAGAAGAATGGGAGCTCCATAACACTTAATTGAAGTAACATGAGGACTGTACATACACCTAGAAACAGTCATTGTCACAGAACGAGGTGAGAACTGCAGTGTTTAAAACTAGAAAAGTATATGCTAGGGTTGTAAACTATATTTATTCCATCTGTATGCTGAACAAATAATTGAAGGATCTGGACTATATGAGAAATATGTGGCATCAGGATTGGAGGAATACTCATTAACAGTCTGCACTATGGAGATGGTACAACTTTGCTTGCAGAAAATGAAGATTTTAGTTTGAAGCACTTATTGATGAAGCTCAAGAAGTGTAGCCTTCAGTATGTTCTCACAACTGGAACAATAAACAACATCATGACAAATAGATTTAAAAAAATGGATGTTGTCAAGGATTTTATTTTACTAGGACCCAAAACCAATACCCATGTGAACATCGAAGAAATAAATATATTGTATTGGGCAAATCTGCTGTCATGGACCTATTTAAAATACTAAAGAGAAAGGAAGTCAAGTAAAGACTAAGGTTCACTCAACCCAAGCCATAGTATTTTAAATCACCTCATAAGTATGTGAAGGTGGAACAATAACTAAGGAAGACAGAATAAGAATCTACATCTTTAAATTGTTGTATTGGCAAAGAATATTTAACTAAACCATGGACTGGCAAAAGAATGAACAAATCCATCTTGGACCAAGTATAGCCTAAGTGCTCCTTAGAAGATGATGAGACTTGATCTCATCTACTTTGGACACATTATCAAAAGGGCTCAGTCTCTGAAGGAAATCCTGCTTGGAAAAATAGAGGATCATCAGAGGAGGAGAAGACACTCAATGAGATAGACTGACAGAGTAACTGCTACAATGGCCTTAAGCACAATAGATATTATGAGCAGGGTGTAGATTGGACAGGTTCTATAAGAGTCAGAGCCAGCTGGACAGAACCTAACAACATGAACATGTCAGTTGAGTTGACTCCAACTAATGATGGCCTTATCTGTGTCAGAGTAGAACTGAGTGCTGTAGGGTTCCCAATGGTTGTGGTGTTTTGTTTTGTTTTGTTTTGTTTTTAAATCAGTCATTAGACCTTTCTTCTGAGCTGCTTCAGGCTGGGAATAGGTGCTGTCAAACTGAGACTCAATGACCCTATGAACTACAGATCTGAACATTGCCCTATCCTACACATTCTTATCATCTCTGATATACTTAAGCCTATTGCTACAGTCACAGTCACGGTGTCAGTACACCTCACTGAGGGACTACTTAGGAGGAAATACTTGTGGATGACAGGGTTTGGGGCTGTGGTATTCCTGGATTAGAGCTGAACATTTGAAAACTGAGACTTCTTGTTGTGGTGTTCTGTTGTTTTTTTTCTAAATTATTGTGTGTGTGTGTGTGTGTGTGTGTGTACCATCAAATCGGATCAGACTGGTACAGAAGGAGATTGCTCCTCCTTCTCCATCTGGTAAAAACGGAGACTTCTTAAATTGATGTATGTATCAAAAATTTTGAGTTCTGGTGGCCCTATTGGGAATCCCAAAAGCATGTGGTTCAAGGCCACCAGTTGTTCTGAGGGAGAAGGATGGGCAATCTCCTCCCACACAATTAACTGGCTCTAAAAACCCACTGAAGGATCACCTATGGGTTGGTACCGACTGCAGTACAACAATATCAAACATTTAGGGCAGTACCTGATTCAATAGTTATTTGTTGAATAATGAATAAGACTCATAGGTAGATCAGATTCTGGGGCCAATGTTAGGATTAGAGCTGCTGGCTTTTCTGAATAATGGTGAAGCTCCATCTCATATATCTTGGGTATGTTGTCAGGAGGGGCCAGTCCTTGGAGAAGGACATCACACTTGGAAAGGTGGAGGGTCAGTGAAAGAGAGGAAGACCCTTAACAAGATGGGCTAATAAAGTGACTGTAACAGTGGGTTCTGAAGTATATCAGAAATTATGAGGATGGCACAAAATTGTTCAGATCCATTGTTCAAAAGGTTGTTATGAATCATTGACTAGACAACACTGCTTAATAACAACTATGGGGCTTAAAGTCAAGGTAGGATCCTGGGGTAAGGTTTGGAAAATCTAAAGATCAAGTTTGGCAGTTATGATGTGAGGGCTCTACGTCAGAGGTCATAAAGGGGGACCTTGGGTGGAGTGTGTGTATGTGTGTGTGTGTTTGTGTGTGTGAGATATCTTTCTCGCCAGGAATTATCCAGAATTCTTGGGGTCTAGCCTTAGGTGACATCCTGGCACATACATGTCAAGGCTTCCCAGAGCGCCCTTGAGGCCAGTCCCCAAGAACACACAGAAATTGGTGATTGCTTGTAGCACAGGTGCTGAGGCTGCCTTAGCAGGTATGCACAGGAACCTGGGAAGTGAAAGTGACACCCATCGAAGGTGACATAGTGGCCTCCACTTGCTGCTGTGCACCTGGCATGACAGCTGGCACAAACACACAGACACCAAACTACACAGTGCAGCACTCTCCAGGCCCACAGATGGCAGTGGTGCAAAGCATGTGCCCTCCAGCAGCAGGGCAGAGGCAGAGAAGCATGCAACCATCACCCTCCCACAGTGCCTTGCCAGGTGCCAGCAGGCTGCCTCGGTGTGTGCAGCTGCAGTTCCTGCATCTCAGGTCCAGCAGTATGCAGGCCTGGCCACTGTGCATAAAGCTGGCATCACAGGCACATGTCTCTGCAGAGCAGTCGACATGATGCCTCTGAGAGGCTACCACACATCTCTGGGAAGGAAGAGCCACACAATTCATAGTGGCTGTTTTCAGGGCACTACATAGCTGCAGCAGAGGGTGTGAGAGGAAAGGTGATGAGGAAAAAAAGAGCATTTAAGTCAGGATTCCAGAATTTGGTTCCTGAGACCCAAGCATTTTGGCCACCTCTAGAGCAGAGATGTCACCACCTTCCACTCCCAAGAAACCAACCAAGAATCCTGGTGTCCTCAACCCCTAGAATAAAGACTTACAGTCCCCAGACCTAGCAATCTGTCTCACATAACAAAGATGTGTCTATTCCAGAAACCTCTTATGCCAACCTATGCATCTGGCCCTGGGGCCCAGAACTCTCCACTTAGACCTGGAGCCCTTGTTGTTATGCACCCTGGAATCGGAGTGGACTCATCTGACCCTCCAGCGGATTTTCAGAGGGTGTGAATAGAGGGGGGAGGTTGTCCATCTTTCTCTCACAGAGCAGCTGGTGGACTAGAACTGCTTGCCTTTGGGTCGCAGTAACTCCTTACCACTAGGGTCAACTACCAGAGCTGCTAACCCCCGAGAATGGAGTGGTTCCTGATCTCAGACACTAGGCGTCTTCGCCATCCCACTTTCTTCTAGGACTTTGGTGTTTCAGCCCCTAAGATGAAGGAGTCTCTATCCCCAGGCACCAGGATTCCCACCACTACTTCCATTAGAATTGAGTTATTTCATCTCCATGCTCCAAAAGCACACCCCACCAGAGCCTCCAGCCTTGCTGGAATTTCCCACTTCACAACCCTAAAGCTCCATCCCCAAAGAAGAACCTTGTCCTTCCAACCAAGAAGTCTCTGCTTCCAATCTCAGTCTAGCCCACAGGACATGGAGACTTTCCTACCTCGGGGACCAGGAGCTGTGCTGGGTGAATCAGGTCTCTGAAACTACCAGGTGCTTGCCTTTAATGCCTGAAGTCCCTTCTCCCAAGCCCATAAGCTCACTCCTCGAAGATCCACTCACTGCAGCCAGCCTGGAGCCTCCAGGTGATGTTGAGGCGCTGGCAGGGCCATGAAGAGCGTGGTCCAGGAAGGTGCAGATCCAGGCCCTGCAGCTCTCCTCGAAAGGTGAGGGTGGCAACGTAGTGTGGCAGCTTGCTAACGGGCCCGTTTGGAGCCATAAGGATGGTGCACGGCCCTGAAGTCGCTGGTAGTGAAGTGGCCTTGGCACAGGGCGCAGCCCAGAGGGTATGACAAGGGGCACCAGGAGGCTGCCGAGCCCAAGAGAACTCGAAGGCGTGCAGGTTGGGACCACTGCTGTCATCACCTGCGTTGCTGTTGAAGTTGCCTCACAGCCCTTTTATGTGTGCTTGGTACCCATCAGCCACTCGCAGGGACAGAGCATGCTGCCAGGCATAGATTAGATGCAGCATGGGTGGCTCTTCCTCTGGGCCTGCCTTAGCCCACAGCTCTGAACTGTGAAAGTGCAACCTCAGCCTCCCACCGCTCAGAGTCGCTGGCACCAGCAGTTGATGCTGCTTCACCTGTAGAAGAAGCAAGAGGTGTCAGCAGGGAGGTCACGTTGCTGAGTGTTAGAAAGGGTTAGGGAGCTCTGGTGGCCTAGTGATAAGAAGCTGCACTGCAACCCCAAAGGCATGTGGTTCAAATCCACCACCTGCTACGTGGGAGGATGATGGGCAACCTCTTCCTGTGTGATTTACTGCCTCTGAAAACACACTGGAGGGTCGGCGATGGGTGGTTCCTGTTGTGATTCATGGGCACACAGAGGAAGGTTAGAGGATGGAGGGATGACTTTTGAAAGACTTTGGGTGTACAGTGACTAGGAGTATTGTTATGGGCCAATCACTTCCCACTCTTATCAACCCTGTCTGTAACAGATGGACACCTGCCTCATCTTGTGTCGTTCTGGCACTCTCTTCCCGGTGCATAAGCCCGTTGTTGCAGGCACTGTCACTCTGTCCCAATGAGTGATTTCCTCTTTTGCTGACCCTCTACTTTTCCAAGCATGATATGCTTTTCCAAGGACTGGACCCTCCTAACAACTGACAAAGTCTCTCTGTCCTTGCTTCTAACAAGCCCTCTGACTGCATTTCTTCCAAAATAGATGTATTTGTTCATTTGGCTATCCACAAGATACTCAATACTCTTAACCAGCACCAAGGTTCAAAGGCCTCAATTATTTTTTTTGGTCTTTTCATGTTTTTATTTTACTTTAGTTAATTTAAATTAATTATTAATTTCAGTAAAAATTTACAGAGACTTTGGCTTTCCATTCATTCATTGTTGCACTTTTCTCCCCTTCCAATCCTCCCCCTAGAACACTACCCCCTCGGAAAAGTAAAAGAGAAATTATTTCATTGTTTTACAAACCCTCCCCCAGGTCCACTCCACCATGTAGCCTTTGCTCTAGACTCCTATCATGACAAAAATACCTAATCACATATCCCTTTTAAACAGTTTTCTCCCTCATCTGTTTCAATGCAGTATACGTTATTGAACCCATCTTTCTCAGTCTCTCCCCAACCCCAAGGTCAGTCCTGTTTTACAACAGTGGCACCATACAGTATTCGTCCTTTTGTGACCGAGATGCTTCACTCAGCATAATGTTCTCCAGGGTCACCCATTTTGAATAATATTGCATGAATTCTTTGTTTTTCAATGCAGCATAGTATTTGATTGTGTGAATATACCACAGCTTCTCTATCCATTCATTTGTTGATGGGCATTTAGGTTGTTTCCAACTCCTAGCTATTGTGAACAAAGCCGCAGTAAACATGGGTGTGCATACATCTGCTTGCATGTCAGTTATGGTCTCTTTGGGGTATATTCCCAGTAGTGGAATTGTAGAGTCAAATGGTATCTCTATTTGCAACTTTTTGAGAAAGCTCCATACCACCTTCGACAGTGGTTGCACCATTTTACACTCCCACCAACCGTGAATAATGGTTCCAGTTTCTCCACAACCTCGCCAGCATTTGTTGCTTGCTGTTCTGTTAAATTTTGCTTTTCTTTCTGGTGTGAGATGATATCTCATAGTTGTTTTAATTTACATCTCTCTTAGAGCTAGGGATTTTGAATATTTCTTTATTTGCTTGTTGGTCATCTGAATGTCTTCTTCAGTGAAGTATCTGTTCATATCCTGTGCCCATTTTTCTACTGGATTATTTACCTTTATCTTGTTCTGGTGCTCAAGTATTTTATAAATTCTGGATATAAGTCCCTTATCTGATATGTCATTACCAAATACTTTTCCCCAGTTGGTGGCTTCCCTTTTTACCCTGTTGGAGAAGTTTCTGGATGTGCATGGGGATTTGATTCTTAGAAGATCCCATTCATCTACTTTCTCTTCTCCTGGTTGTAGGTTTTTCAGGATACTCGGAAGACTGTTTATGTTGTGGATTAGGACTTCTAGCGTTGTTCCTTGCTTTTATCTAATGAAGTTTATAGTCCTTGGTTTTAGTCCTAGGTCCATGATCCACCTCGAGTTGGTTTTTGTATATAGAGTGAGGTGTGGATCTTGCTTGATTCTTTTGCAGATACTTTTACAATTTTGCCAACACCATTTGTTAAAAATGCTGTCGTTTCCCCACTTAACTGATTTCATCTCCTTGTCAAAAATCAGTTGACCATAGATAGATGGGCTGATCTTCGGGTTCTCATTTCTATTCCATTGGTCCATGTGTCTGTCATTGTACCAGTACCAAGCTGTCTTTACCACCACGGCAGTGTAGTAGGATTTGAAATCAGGGAGTGAGATGCCTCCTACCGTTCTTCTATTTTTAAGGAGTGCTTTGCTTATTCGGGGCTTCTTTCCATTCCAAATGAAACTGGAGATTGCCTTTTCCATCTTGTTAAAGAATTGGATTGGTATTTGTATTGGGATTGCATTAAACGTGTAAATTGCCTTTGGTAGTATTGCCATTTTCACAATAATGAGTCTTCCTATCCATGAGCAAGGGATATTCTTCCATTGCTTAAGGTCTCTTTTTGTTTCTTGTAGTAATGTTTTGTAATTTTCTTTGAATAGATTCTTTGTGCTTCTGGTTAAATTTATTCTCGAGTATTTAATCTTGTGATTAGCTATTGTGAAGGGTATTGTTTTTCTTACTTCCCGCTCTGTATTCTCTTTGTCACTATAGAGAAATCCAACTGATTTTTGTATGTCTATATTGTATCCTGCCACTTTGCTAAATTGGTCCACTGTGTTCAATAGTTTTCTTGCTGAGTCTTTAGGGTTTTCTAAGTATACTATCATATCATCCGCATGGAGAGATAATTTTACCTCCTCTTTGCCAATTTGGATACCTTTTATTCCCTTCTCTTGTCTTATTGCTATCACTAAGACTTCAAAAACATTATTGAATAAGAGAGGTGATCATTGCCTAGGTCCTGTTCTTAAAGGGAATGCCTTTAAGCTCTCTCCATTGAGAACAATGTTGGCTCTCAGGTTTGCATAAATACTTTTTACTATGTTGAAGAAATTCCCTTCTAATCCTATTTTGTTGAGTGTTTTAATCAGGAAAGGGTGTTGGATTTTGTCAAAGGCCTTTTCTGCATCAATTGATAGGATCATGTGGTTCTTGTTCTTTGCTTGGTTAATGTGGTGAATTACATTAATTGTTTTCCTTATGTTGAAACATCCTTGCATACCTGTTATGAATCCCAGTTGGTCATGGTGAATTATTTCTTTGATGTATAGTTGGATTCTATTTGCCAGTATTTTATTCAGGATTTTTGCATCTATGTTCATGAACAATATTGGCCTATAGTTTTCTATTTTGGTGGCGGTTTTTCCTGGCTTTGGTATCAAAGATATGTTTGCTTCATAGAATGAGTCTGGGAGAATTTAATCTTCTTCTATTTTCTGAAATAATTTATGTAGAATTAGTAACATTTCTTCTCTGAATGTTTGATAAAATTCACTTGTAAAACCATCTGGTCCAGGGTGTTTTTTTTTTTGTTGGAAGTTATTGTATTACTTTTTCAATTTCTTCTTTTGTAATGGGTCTGTTCAGATGTTCAATTTCAGTTTGTGTCAGTTTAGGTAGGTTGTACATTTCTGAGTATTTGTCCATTTCCTCTAGGTTTTCATATTTGTTTGAGTATAGTTTTTCATACTCTAATGTTAGCTTTTTTATTTTAGTTAGCTCTGTTGTGATGTTCCCTGATTTACCTCTTATTCAGATAATTTGTGTCTTCTCCTTCTTTTCTTTTGTGAGTTTTGCTAGTGGCTTATCAATTTTATTGACCTTTTCAAAGAACCAATTCCTAGTTTTGTTGATAGTTTCAATTGTTTTTCTGTTTTCTATTTCATTTATTTCTGATCTAGTTTTTATAATTTCAGGTTTTTTTAGAGGATGCCGAGTTTTCTTGCTGTTCTTTTTCAATTTGCTGGAGACATTGGGTGAGAGAGTCCATGGTCTGTTTTTCCTGCCTTTTGATGTGTTTCCTTGTTGCTATAAATTGACCTCTGTGTACTGCTTTGGCTGTTTCCCAGGGGTTTTGGCACGTGGTGCTTTCATTGTCATTTGTTTCAAGAAAATTTTTAATTTAGTTTTTTTATTTCTTCTAGTACCCAGTCATCAGGTTGGATGGTGAAGAGATTGAGATTGTACACAGCTTTAGTTTGCTTGGCTCCACCGTCAACACTCTTGGCACCAGTAGCCAGGAAATTAAAAGGCACATTGCCATGGGAAAGTCTCCTGTTAGGGACCTCTCCAAAGTGCTGAAGAGCAA
>NW_006400016.1:580403-627516 GCF_000299155.1 Elephantulus edwardii
AGAGCGGAGTTTAGGGCTGTTGTACATAGGGTCGCTATGAGTCGCAAGCGACTCGACGGCACATAACAACAACAACAACATGGTCTGAAAAGATGGTTTGTATTATTTCTATGTTTTTTTTTTAATTTATTGATGCTTGCCTTGTGACCTGAAATGTGATCTATTCTGGAGGATGTTCCATGCACATTGGAGAGAAGGTATGCTGTGCTTTTTTGGGGTGCATTAGCCTATAAATATCTATGAGGTCAAGTTTGTTTATTTTGTGGTTTAATTCTTCAGTATGTCTGTTGAGTTTTTTTTCTGGTAGTTCTATCTTTTCTTGAGAGGGGTGTATTGAAGTCTCCAAGCACTACAGTAGTGTTGTCTATTTCCTTTTTCAGTTTTGTTAATGTTTGTTTTATGTATTTTGCCGGTCTTTCATTTGGTGCATAGATCTTTATTATTGCTATGTCCTCTTGTTTTATTGACCCTTTCAACATTACATAGTGACCTTCCTTGTCCTTTGTGATGGTTTTTACACTGACATTTATTTTATCAGAAATTGACATCGCTACTCCTTCTTGTTTCTGGTTGCCAGTTGCTTGGAATATTTCCCCCCACCCTTTTATTTTTAGTCTGTCTTTATCTTCATTTTTCAGGTGTGTCCCTTGTAAACAACATATTGATGGATTTTGGTTTTTTATCCAATCTGCTACTCTTTTTCTCTTCAGCGGTGCATTTAAACCATTCACATTCAGTGTGACTATTGAGAGGCTAGGTTTTATTGCTATCATTGTGTTGAGTTCTTTTTGGTGTTGTTGCTAGTTACTTTGTACCATGCAACTTTCTGTGGTATGTCTGTAAAAAGGACATCTCTCAGTCTTTCCTGCAATGCAGGTCTTGTTTTTACAAACTCTCTTAAGTTCTGCTTTTCTGGGAACATCTTGATCTCTCCTTCATATTTGATGGATAATTTTGTTGGGTACAGTATTCTTGGTTGACAGTTGTGTTCTTTGAGTGTTTGATATGTGTCCTTCCACTCTCTTCTTGCTTGCATGGTTTCTGCTGAAAAATCGGCATTTAATCTTATCTGTTCTCCCTTGTAGGTTACTCTTTGTTTCTCCCTTGCTGCTTCCAGGATTCTTTCTGGTAAATTTAACTATGATATGCCTTGATGTTTCTCTTTTGGGGTCTAATCTATATGGTGTTTGCTGAGCTTCCTGAATACATATTCTCTCGTTTTTCATTGTGCCTGGGAAGTTTTCCCCTAGCAATTTCTTCCACAACTTTTTCAGTGCCTTTACTTGCTTCTTCCTTTTCTGGGATTCCAATGATGTGCATGTTATTTCTCTTGATGGTATCCCACATTATTCTTAGGTTTTCTTCTTTTTCCTTCTTTTTTTGAGTCTACTTTTTGCTCTAGCAGATCAGTGGTGACAATTCTGTCTTCAATTTCACTGGTTCTGTGTTCCATCTCTTCCAACTCTGCTCATATGTCCCTCCATCATGTTGACTGCCTCTGAAACATTGGACCTTATTTTTGGAATAGTGGATTCTTGTTTTTCCAGTGCCGCTAATGCCTCGTTTGTTTTCTCTGCAATGTTCTACATTGTTTGTTTTTTTTAGCTCCTCCTGGTTTTTGCTTGTAGTATCCTGTAATTCATCAACTTTGTCTTTCATCCATTGAATATATTCAATCACTCTTCTTTTAAATTATGTGTCAGAAAGTTCCATCAGACTTTCTGGTTTCAGGAAATCCACTGATACTGTGTCACCCTTTGGGGGGGTGACATCTTGCTTTGCTCTTGTGTATTGTGTGGGATAGCTTGTTTTCTTTGAGACATTGATATGCTCTTGATCTGAAGACAATGCTCTAGAGATCAATTGGGCAGCTCTCCCACTTGTGTGTTTCTCTGAACTTCTGACTCCAAACTTCTGACTTCAGAGAAATGTCAGTTGAGAGCCTGTGAGGGCAATCTCTTGTTGGTAAGGCAGGTCAAGGTGCTCCTGATTAAAGACAAGTTGATTGCCCAGACGTGTAGGCACCAGTGTGGAGCCAAATGGGGTGAGACAGGCACAGGGTTGAGGTGATCACAAGGGCAGGTCAAACACTTGGGGGACCTTGCTCAAACCTCAGCTGTCTGAGTGTGCTCACGATTGGGGTCCCTACTCAAATTCCCACAGTCTGTTTCCCACCTAGTGGTTTTCACTCAGTGGTCCCTGCCTGGTGGCACTTATGTAGGTGCCCCCACACAGCAGCCCCTGCCCAAGCAGGGTCCTGGATCCAATAGGACCCGAAAAGTCTAAGTCAAATTCCCATTGATCCGCTAGCTTCTGGCTGGTCTGCAGAGTTCACAAAAGCTGAGACAGATTACCAGTGGCTGGCTCATTTCTGGACAGTTAGTGTGACCCAAGAGAGCTTGGCCAAATTCCCCACCAGTGAGCATGCCCTTGGGTGCTCTCCCAGGTAATCGGCAGTGCCCCAGAACACCCAGTCAGGATCCTACCGGCCTTTCTCTTGCCAGATTAGTTCCACAACAGCTTGGCTGGTGGCTTCTGGTGATGGCTGGATCTGCGGCAGTGCCCTGGGGTCACAGGGCTGTGGCAGGGGCTGAGGTGTGTGGTTGTGGAGCTGCAAGATGGGGTGGGGGGCCTCAGAGCACAGGACTGGGACACTACCATCAGGAGACAGGGGGCGGGGTTTGGGCACTACTGTGGGTTTGTGCAGCGGCACCCTGTGTTGGCGGGCTGCAGGGGGTCCATCAGTGGCGGGCAGTTGCTCCTCTGGGGTCACACAGCGGTCGGCTGTGGTTGCTTCTCTGGGTTTCGTGGTGGCCGACAGGCGGTTGCCTCTTCAGGGTCTCATAGAAGCTTGGAGTGGTTGGTTGCTCCTCTGGCGTCAGCTCCCTATTTGCTCCTGGTGGGTGGGTTCCCCAATAGCTTGACTGGTGTCTTTTGGCTGGGACTCAGCTGTCCTGTGTGTGGTTCAAATTCCTGCGCCAGGCTCTGGCTGCGTGCCTCAGTTCTTTAGTCTTCCTTATTCATTGGCCAATTTCCCCACACATATGGTAACTGATAGCTTGAGTCAAGTGCAATTTAGTCATTAACTAAATTCTTGTTCTTTAGCATTTTAATACCCCTTAGCAGCAGATTTGCCTAATGCACTGTGTCTCTTGATTTCTTGATGGCTGCATCCATGTGTATTAACTGTGGTCCCATTCTCAACCACTAACCAGGAGTCTTGTTTTCAATAGCTAGATGCATCCTCATGAAATACTCATAAGTCCCCCTCCCAGAAAACTAGATAAGTAATTTCACAAAGGAATCCAGTATAATCACCTCCTCTAGTTAATAAGATTGCCCAGCCAGGAATCTGGTCTCTCCCATAATTACCAAGAACCTCCACCTAGCCTTCCATACTGGGATTACCTCCCTCTCTCTAACCCATGATTTTCTTCTTTTGCCTCATTTACCCAAGAGGTACCAACCCACCTTTTTTTAAAAAAAAATGATTAATTTCAATGAACATTTACAGAGATTTTGGATTTCCACTCATTCATTGTTGCACTTTTCTCCCTGCCCACTCCCCCCCCCCAGTTTGCGCCTCTCTTTGAAAAGTAAAAGAAAAATTCCTTCATTGTTATACAATCCCCCCTCCCCCTCCAGTGTACTCCACTATGCAACCTTAATTCTGGACTCTTGTGATAACCATAATACCCTATCATATATCGCTTTTAAACTGTTCTCTCCCTCATTTTTTCAATGCAGTACACATAATTTATCCAGTTTTTCTCAGTCTTACCCCAATCCTGATGTCAGTACATGGTTGTTGTTGTTGTTATGTGCCGTTGAGTCGTTTGTGACTCATAGCGACCCTATGTACAACAGCCCTAAACCCTGCTCTATCCTGTGCCAATCACAGTGCCTCTGACACACCCATCCCGATTACCCCAGTCATTGAATCAATCCATCTCATAGTGGGTCTTCCCCTCTTACACCGTCCTTCCACACTCCCAAGCATGATGTCCCTCTCCAAGGACCTGTCCCTCCTTGCAACATGCCCAAAGTATGTCAGACAAAGCCCCAGAATCCTTGCCTCCAAGGAGTAGCCTGGTTTAACCCTGTCCAGGAGGAATCTGTTTGTTTTCTTGGTAGTCTATGGTACATTCAATACTCTTCTCCAGCACTGCAGCTCAAAGGCATCAATTCTCCTTCTGTCCTCCCTAGTCATTGTCCAACTCTCTGATGCATAACAAGTGATTGCAAAGACCATGGCCTGTATCAGGTGCACCTTAGTCTCCAGAGAGACACCGTTGCTCTTCAGTACTTTAGAGAGGTCCCTAACAGCAGACTTTCCCATCACAATACATTTTTTGATTTCCTGACTCCTGGTGCCAAGAGTGTTGACCGTGGAGCCAAGCAAACTGAAGCTGTGAACAATCTCAATCTCTTCGCCATCCATCCTGATGCTACCAATTGGTCCAGTGGTGAGAATCTTTGTCTTCTTGACATTGAGCCTCAGTCCATACTGAAGGCTGCAGTCCTTGATCCTCTGCAGCAAGCACTCCAGGTCCTCCTCAGTTTCAGCAAGCAGGGTTGTATCATCTGCGTAACGTAGATTGTTAATAGATCTTCCACCAATCCTGACGCCACACTTCTCCTCATAGAGCCCAGCCTTGCGGATAATCTGCTTTGCATACAGGTTGAAAAGGTATGGAGACAGGACACATCCCTGGCGTACACCCTTCCCAGTTTTGAACCATGCAGTGTTACCCTGCTCTGTTCTGACGACTGCCTCTTGGTCCAAGTACAGGTTTCGCATTAGCACTGCATTGTACCATGTAATCAGTTGTTTTGATTTGCATCTCTTTTAGAGTTAGGTATTTTGAACATTTCATCATGTGCTTGTTAGCCATCTGAATGTCTTCTTTGGTGAAGTGTCTGTTCATATCATGTGCCCATTTTTCAATTGTATTATTTACCTTTGCCTCGTTGTGGTGTTCAAATATTTTATAAATTCTAGATATAAGTCCCTTATCTGGTATGTCATTACCAAATACTTTTTCCCAGTCTGTGGCTTCCCTTTTTACCCCGTTAGAGAAGTTTTTGGATGTGCATAGGGATTTGATTCTTAGAAGGTCCCATTCATCTATTTTATCTTCTCCTGGTTGTAGATTTTGCAGGATACTTGGAAGACGGTTTATGTTGTTGATTAGGACTACTGGAGTTCTTCCAAGCTTTTCTTTAATGAAGTTTATAGTCCTTGGTAACCAATCCACCTTTTACTCTCCTTTTCTGTCCTCACCCTAATCCTACTCTTTGATCATTGTGGAACCTCTTCTCTGTTCTTCCTGTCTTCTACAACCTCCATTGTCTGTTCCCCACATAGCAGCCACAAGCATCATGTTAACAACTAACTCCTCTTTGTTCCAAATTTTTCACCCGTATAAAATGTAAGGCTCCCATTTCATATAGAGTAAAAGTCAAAGTTGCAATAATCCACGTAGTCTCACATCATTTAACCCCCATGCTCTCTTCCTCTGCCCTGGACCAAAATCTTTCTGCTCGAAGCCACACCAGGCTTTGAACTGGTCCTCTAACATTCCAGGGAGATTCCTGCTTTCATTCTTGCACTTACTGTTTCCTATGCCTACAATTCTTTCTTCTGATAGCCACTCCCTCACTTTAACACTTGGCTCAAGTTTTTTCTTTTCTTTGGAACCTTCCTATTGAAAACTACACCCTGAAAATGCCTATGCTCTATGCTCTGTTTTTTTCTTCATAGCATTTATCTCCTGCTCACATAGGAGTATATGGGAGGCCTGGTAGCCTAGTGGGTAAGAAGGTGCACTGCCAATTTTTCAGTTTCTGAAAATGCACTGGAGGGTCAGCTGTGAGTTGGTTCTCACTTGACAGTACACAACAATGACAATAACATATAATTACTGTCATATGATTAGAGTTAACTTATTATAATTATTACATCCACTAGATTGTAGGGCTGTAGAGTTTTGCATGTTGCTATGAGTTGGAAGCCATGCCAATGGTATTTAAAATGCCAGTAGGGTCAGCATGGTGGGATTTCTAAAACAAAATCAAACCTATGGTGTCTCTCTGGAGCCTAAGGTGCATCTGATACATGCCATGGTCTTTGCAAACACTTGTTATGCATCAGAGAGTGGACAATGACTAGGGAGGATAGAAGGAGAATTGATGCCTTTGAGCTGTGGTGCTGGAGAAGAGTATTGAAGGTACCATGGACTGCTAAGAAAACAAACAAGTTCATCCTGGAAAGGGTTAAAGCAGGCGGCTCCTTGGAGGCAAGGATTCTGATGCTTTGTCTGACATACTTTGGACATGTTGTAAGGTGGGACCAGTCCTTGGAGAGGGACATCATGCTTGGGAGTATGGAGGGACAGTGCAGAAAAGGAAGGTCGTCTATAAGGTGGATTGATTCAGTGGCTGGGGTAGTCGGCATGGGTGTATTAGAGACAGTGCAATTGGTACAGGATAGAGCAGAGTTTAGGGCTTTTGTACATAGGGTTGCTATGAGTTGCAAGCGACTTGACGCACATAACAACAACTGTCAACAAGTTAGTTCAGACTCAAATACTCTCCATTGGGTTTTGATGGCTGAATGTGGATGGGAGGGAGGAGATTACTCATTTTTCTCAAATGGAGGGGCTGGTGGATTAGGGCGGATGACCTTTCAGTTAGCAGCCCAATGCCTGAGACACTATATTACCAGGGCTCCCAGACTAAGACAGACTAGAAATAAAGGTCTGGTAGTTAGGCAATGAAAACCTTGTGACTTTCATTCTGAGCAAAAGGAGTGAAGAGGACAAATGGAACATGTGAACTTGAGTTCCCAAGACCTTGCTACTATAGCCAACCACTCCAAAGGATTCCCACCAGATAGTCCCAGCACAGGGGGAGAATATGTGCAACAGAATCCAAAATCATCATGGAGATCAGGCATGCTGCTTTGACAGACTGTGGAACATGGAGGCTGTGCCCTTCAAGCCTGAACTGAACTGAAATCACCCCTGTGATTTTACTTCTAGCCAAGCAACAGATAAGCCTATAAGGTGAAGCCACACAAGGTCAACAGGGTAGCATTTACCCAGTAGTACAAAGTCCAGAAAACAGAAAGAGATAGAAAAGGAGAGATGTCAAAAGACACTTCACCAAAGATGTTTGAGTGGTCAAAAAAATGCATGAGGAAATGCTCAAGATTATTAGCTGTTGTTGTTAGGTGCTGTTGAGCACAACTCACAGAAATCCTATGAACAACAGATCTGACTCTATCCTATCCTGTGCTATCCTCACAATCTCTGACACACTTGAGCCCATTGCCATAGTCATCGTATGACTCCACCTGGTGAAGGGCCTTCCTTTCTGACACTGACCCTCCACTTCTCCAAGCATGATGTCCCTCTCTAAAACACATCCTCTTCTATGAGATATCATCTCACCCCAGTAAGAATAGCAAAATTTAACAGAACAGCAAGCAAAAAATGCTGGTGATGTTGTGGAGAAACTGGAACCCTTATTCACTGTTGGTGGGAGTGCGAAATGGTGCAACCACTGTGTAAAGTGGTGTGGTGCTTTCTCAAAAAGTTGCAAATAGAGATACCATTTGACCCAGCAGTTCCACTATTTGGAATATACCCTAAAGAGACCATAATTGCTATCCAAGCAGATATATGCACACCCATGTTCATCATGACTTTGTTCAAAATAGCTAGGAGTTGGAAACAATCTAAGTGCCTATCAACAAACGAATGGACAGAGAAGCTGTGGTATATTCGCACAATGGAATACTACACTGCATTGAAAAACAAGGAACTCATGCAATATTATTCAAAACAGGTGACCCTGGAGGACATTATGCCAAGTAAAATATCTCAGTCACAAAAGGACAAATACTGCATGGTGCCACTGTTGTAGAAAGTGACTGACATGAGGGTTGGGGTAAGAATGAGAAAAACTGGATCGATTATGTATACTGAATTGAAATAGATGAGGGAGAGAACAGATAATAGCATATTATGATTGTCACAGGAATACAGAATTAAGGTTGCATAGTGGAGTGCATTTGGGGCAGGGGTGGGGTGGGGGAGGCGGGGCGATTGTATACCAATGAAGAAGGAGCAAACTGGAGGGAGAGGGGTAAAGAAAAAAGTGCAACAATGAATGAATGAAAAGAAAAAAATCTCTATAAATGTTCATTAAAATTAATAAAATACAATTTTAAACAAAACAAAACCACAGCCTCTTCTAGAAACATGCCCGAAGTATGTGAGATGAAGTTTTATTATACTTGCCTACAAAGGGCACTCTGGCAGCACCTCTCCAAGGCATATCTGTTTGTGCTTTTGGCAGCTAATCGGATATTCAGTACTCTTCTCCAGCACAATAGTTCAAAGGCATCAATTAACTATTAGAGATGCAAATAAAAATAACAGATATCATCTCAGCCCAAATATGAAGTTCAATGACATAATAAACACCACACACTGTAGAACTAGAACTCTTTTTTTTTTTTCAATTGTGAAATACATGTATGGGGATACAAGGAGGTGAGGATTGGAAGCAGAACAGTGAGGATGGGCAGGGATGAAATTGCAGTTGCAGTTGCAGGGCTGCACAATTTGGTTGGTGGGAGGAGCAGGCGAAGGAAATGAAAAGGATCCAGTGGGGACCAGATGGTACAGGGCAATGGTAAGCATAGTCCAATGGTGATTAAACGAATTGTCTTATTCGCTTGTGGGTTTCTCATTTGGGAATGGGACACAGATTCTCTGGCTTTTTCATGCTGAACAGGGGTGTTGATGTGAAGGGGAAAGGGAGCACACTTTATCACGTTACTGGTGGTCTTGGGTTAAAGCTGCTTGCCTTCTTGTTCTGTTAGAAGATATTTTCCTGGCATTTACTCCCTTCTAGACTGCAAGTGTTTTCCCAGGTGGGTCCAGTGGGGATGGCTGACTGAACCCTGAGGCTCCATCCTCCTTTGATTCCTTAGCTGGCAGTTGTATTTCCTTTTTGTCTCTGGAACTGGGTTCAGGGTCAGGTCTGGAGTGAAACTCAGTATTAAGGTTACTTATAGGAAAGGGAGCAAACCTAGAGAGAACAAACTTGTGAGTTACAAATAGAAGGGCTTTGAAGGTGTTATTTACAGGTGTACTGGGGGAGAGGGTGGATGAAAGTAGCCTAGATTAAATTCTCTGTACACCTTAGGCAGCTTTTTCTACCCAGGGGTCGATGGCGCAACCCAAGGGTCAGCTTGCCCCAAGGGCTGAACAGCTTGCCCCAAGGCCTGAGGGCCCAAATGTCTTAACCCAGAGACTGATCAGCTCACCCTGAGGGCCAAGCAGCTCACCCCAATGGCCAAACAGCTCTCCCGAAGGGCCAAATATCCCACCCTAGGGGCGGGACAGCATCCCCCCCCCCAGGGCCGGGCAACACACCCTAGCGGCTGGCTGGCACACTCCCCCACCAAAGTCTCCCCCCACCAAGTCCAGACCCCACGTCTCACTGAAGACCTTGTGGCCAGGGACAGCGTCCCCAGTTCCGGCACTGCCACCATTATCCCCCCAAAAGCTGTCAGTGCCCTCCCCCTTTATAAATGGAGAAGGGGACCTGAGAGTGGTGCATTGAGGATATCTACCGTCTCTGACATGCTGCCACTATTAAGTGTCCTCAAGTCTAGACAGCTCACAGTGACTCTCATCAATCCATTGTATTGGTGATCTTCCTCTCTGGCCTACCCAAGGAAACCCCCACCTGCCACTGCATCTCCCACTGCCACCATCTTGGCTAGAAGAATTTTCCCCAGAAGAAGTCCACTCTTTGGCTCCGCTGCACCAGCAGGGGGAGGGGCGTGGTGCCTACCATGCATCCCAACTGAGGTGATCCCTGGGGTCTGGCGGTGGGAGCCTCATGGAGCTGCAGCTGCAGCGCAGGCTCGACAGCAGGGGGCTGGGAGCCAAGGGACTCCACCATTTCCTCTCTGTTATCCTTGATCTCCTGATACTGAGCCTCGATCCACACCGAAGACCAGTCATCAACTGTTTAACTGTTCAATTATCAAGAAACAGAGGTCTGTAGAAGGCCATGGTGGCCCTCCTCACCGAAGACCAGTCATCAACTGTTTAACTGTTCAATTATCAAGAAACAGAGGTCTGTAGAAGGCCATGGTGACCCTCCTCCATGTGGTCCGCTGCTCCCGCAGCCCACCATGCTGTTTCCGCTGCTGCTGTCATCTTGAAATCCCCACATACTGTAGAACTCTTATATACTGCTGGTGAGAATGTAAAATGTTGCAAGCACTGTAGAAAGCAATTTGGTTCATGCTTAAAAAGTTGAAAATATTAATGTATTTGATCCAGTAATCCCACTCTTAGAAATCTCAAAGAAATAAGAACCATAATACAAACATTTATTTGCACACCCACGTTCATTGTGTTGGAAGCAGGAGTGGCATTCACTTCCTAAATAACATGCCTCTGGAAACTCTATGAACTTTGAAAAATATTGATAGCTGTGGAGGAGCTTCAAGCCTTTTGTTCATAGGGTCGCTATGAGTCGTGCTCGACTAGAAGGAAATCAACAACAACAACAATGTTCATTGTAGCACTGTTCACAACAGAAAAAAATTAAATAATCCAAGTATACATCAAGAAATGAATGAATAAAGAAAATATGGTACATTCACACAATAGAACACTATGCAACATTGAGGGGGAAAAAGAATTTGTGAAACACTGCATAACATGTATGAATATAAAAGATATTGTGTTGAGTTAAATAAGTCAGTTACAGAAGGACAAATATTGTTTAAGACCACTATTAGAAAAACTTAAGAAAGGTTTACTCGCATATAGAATAATTCTTATATATTTACCAGAGTGGGTATAGGAAGGAGCGGGCAGTTAAAAGAAAAGTTAATAAATAGCTAAGAAGCATTAATTAGATGAAAGAGGGAAAAGAAATATAGAGTAAGTGGATGACCAGATATTGTGGATATTGTGATGTTATTAACAAAATGTATATGAATGATGGAAAAGCCAAAATACTTTGTAAGTTTCACTCAATTTACAATAAAAATAAGTAAATGGGGAAAACAGAAAGGAAAGGGACAGAAGGCTCTTAAAATGTGAAAATTGTGAACAATGTCACAACACATCATTCGTAAGGTCCAAAAGGAATCAGCAGAAGATCCTAGATAGAGTGTGAGTAGATATGGAACAAAACTAAAAAACATAAATAAGCCAGGCTTACTAGTCTGCTCCACAGTCGACACTCTTGGCACCAACATTCAGAAAGTCAAAAGATGAATTGCATTCAGAAAATCTACTGTCAGAGAACTCTCCCAAGTGCTGAAGAGCAACAATTTCAGTCTAGAGGCTAAGGTGCACCTGATCCAGGTTATGGTCTTTTCAGTTACTTGCTATGTATCAGAGAAACTGGACAATGGATGGCAGAAGAAATATTGATGCCTTTGAGTTGTGGTGCTGGAGAAGAGTCTTGAACAGAGCATGGACCACCAGGAGAACAAACAGGTCTGTCTTGGAGAAGGTGAAACCAAGTTGCTCCTTTGAAGCTCCATCTGACAAACTTTGGGCATGTTGCCAGGAGGGACAGTCATGTTTGGAAGGGTGGAGGGACAGCATAGGAGAGGAAGACCCTGGATGAGATGGATTGACTCAGGAACTGGGATAATGGGAGTAGGTGTGTCGGAAATGGTGAGATTGGCTCAGGATAGGACAAGGTTCAGAGCTACTGTGTGTATGGTCGCAATGAGTCACAGTTGTTTAGATGGCCAACAACAACAACAACTGGTCAGTTAGAGTCTGGCAGAACCATGGTCTTGAGTCATCCTTCAAACCTGGAACAAAATTCCCCCATGACTCAACTTTCAGCTAAATAATAGACAAGCCTATAAGTGATCAGTAACACCAGGGAGGCACTCATTGCTTAGAATAACCAATCATACAAGGTCAAGAGAGCAGCAACTTACCAAGGATACAGCTGTGGAGACAAACATGGATAGTCTAGGAGGATTAATGGAAATGAGAATTATACACAGGAGGTGGGGGAAAGTGTGACTAAATTGTAATTAATGTTAGAAAATAAAATGTGTATAGATGAGTGAATGAAAATCCAATTTGTTGTGTAAACTTTTACTCAAATCACAACAATATTATATTTTTTAAATGTTCAAGAACTGTTAAATGGGCAACCAGTTTTCTCTATAAATTTTCACTCAAACCACAATAAAAAGTTTAAAAATCTTATGGATTATAACAGCACATTTTTTTGCTGTAGTGTTGGAAGACGAACTCTTTAGGTTGTAAGACACAATACCCAGTGGCCTCATCAGTTGCTTTGAGCATCCCCACATCTGTGAAAGTAGCACAGGCAGGGTAGTGTTTCATGTGATCTGTGGGATTATCAACTCGACAGCAGTGAATAAAACAATAACATTTATTGCTTATCTTCCACTACCAGAAAATAAGCAACATTAAGATAAGGATTCTTTTTTGTCTTGGACACTCATGTGTCTTCAGTCCCTCCAACAAAGCCTGAGACACCCGACATCAGAGGCTTCCAGATAGGATATTATCCATACACATACAAGGAAGGTCTGTTAATGAGTATTACTCAAATTTCACATCAATCACTAAAACCAAAGAGGAAGAAACTAAAAAATTTTTCTAGCTTGTGCAGTCTGCAATTGCACCAAACATGCAATCAAGATGCTTATAAAGAACTAGTGATGGAATACAAACGTTGGAAACCAAGGTGGAAAAAATATGACCTGGAGGTAGAAATGAGGTTAGAGATGGCATGACAGAACTTGGTTCAACCAACAACTTACTCACTGCAAATACCTTTTAAAAAATCATTAACATAAAAAGAAAATAATTTGAGAAGCTGGATTCTATGAAGCATTGTGGCATTGGGAATGGAGGAAGACTCATCAGTAGCTGCATTATGCAGATGACACAACTTTGCAAGAAGAAAAGTGGACTTGAAGCATTTGTTGCAGAATATTAACGACTGTAACATTAAATATGGATTACATCTCAATATCAAAACAAGAATTCTCACCACTGGACCAAATAAGCAACATTATGATAGATGAAAAAAAGTCTGCAGCTGTCAATGACTTAATTTTACTAGGATTACAATAAACACCCATGATAGCAGCAGTCAAGACATAAAAAAACATGTTACATTAGGAAAGTCTGCTGCCAAGGACCTTTTCAAAGAGCTAAAGAACAGGATGTCCGTTTAAAGACTGACGTGTACTTGAACCAACCTATGGAATTTCTAATTGCTTTCTATGTATTTGAAAGTCAAAGAGTGAATAAGGATGACTGAAAAAGAATCAATGCCTTTGAATTTTGGTGTTGGCAAAGTATATTGACTATCCCATGGACTGCTGGAAAGAACAAATAAGCTTTGGAAACAGGGTCCTCCTTAAAGTCAAGGATGGTGAAACTTGATCTTTACATACATTAGGCATATTGTCAGGAGGGAACAGTCGGTGGAAAAAGACTTCATACTGTAAAAGGTGGAGGATCAGTGAAAGAGAGGAAGGCCTTTAACAAGATGGATTGATGCAGTAAATAGGTGCAAGCAAGGCAAAGATTACATCCTGCAGGATGGAGCAGGACTGGACAAATTGATTTCAGAAGAGGAGGTGGAATGAGGGATGTCATTAACGATGTCAGACGGATCTCTCAGCTGAAAGCAGAGAAGATTAGAAAGATGCTGGCCTGTGACTTATTGACTACGCAAAGGCATTCTGTGTGCATCATAATAAATTATAGATAACTTTGAGAAGAATGGGAATTCTAGAACACTTAATTGTGCTCTTGTGGGACTTGTATACAGACCAAGGAATATGCATTTGAACAGAACAAAAGAATACTGCATTATTTAAATCAGGAAAGGTACATATTCTGTCACTATACTTATTTAAGCTATATGCTGAGCAAATAATCTGAGAAGAAAAACACAGCATTAGATTGGAGGAAGATGCGTTAGCAAACTGCAATATATGGGTGATAGAACTTTGCTTGATGAAAGTGAAGAAGACTTGAAACACTTACTAATGAAGTCCAAAGACTATAACTTTCAGAATGGATTACACCTCAACACAAAGAAAACAAACTTTTTCACAACTAGATCAATAAACACTATCATAATAAATGAAGTTAAAATTGAAGTTCTGAAGGATTTAATTTTACTTGTATCCATAGTCAATGCCCATAGGAAAGACCATCAAGAAATCAAATGGCATATTATATTGAGCAAATCTGCCAAGGACCTCTTAAAATGCCAAAGAGCAAGGATGTCAGCTTAAGATTAAAGAGTGCCTAATTCAAGCTGTAAAATTTTCAATCACCTCATCTGTATGTTGGACAATGAATAAAGAAGACTGAAGAAAAACTGATAACTTTGAATTGTGGTGTTGGAAAGAATGTACTTCTTAGAAGCAGAGCTGAAGATAAGCTGTTTTACATACTTCGTATGTTATCAGGAGGGACAAATTCTTGGAGAAAGATATCATACTTGGTAAAGTGGAGGATCATTGAAAAAAAGGAAGACTCTCAATGAGATAAACTGACATAGTGACTGCAGTAATGGGCTCAACACAGCAATGATTATGAGGCTGGTGCAGAACTGGGCAGTTCCATTATGCATTATGAATGGGAGGCAATATGATGAACTCTGACAAAAAAGCTCTGGTAGTCTAGCAGTAAGAAGCTGAATTGCAAGCTCAAAGGCACATGGTTTGAGTCCACCAGATGCTCCTAAGGAATAACTGTCTCTGAAAACCTGCTAGAGGGTCTTCATATCACCCTGGCTTTAGAAGAAACTGAAGCCCCTTGCCAAGAGTCATACAGATAAGTGGCTAAATTGAGACTGAACCTATGTTGTCTGGCCTCAGACTCCATTGTCTTTCTAGAGTGGTGCTCAGTAGTGACTGGATAGCTCCCTCCCTCCATCTTCTCTCATTGAATATACTCTGGGCTCCACAATTGTCCAACCACAACAATGCCACTACACTTCCCCTGAGAAGACACTGCAGTGGCTGTAGGGAGTCCTAGAATATGTCCAAAGCTCAGAGAATCTCAAGGTTTTGGTGCCACTTTGGGGAGGCAATGTTGTTGTTAGGTGCTGTCGAGTCAACTATGAATAATGGCGACCTCATGAACAACACATCTGAACCTCACCCTGTCCTGCATCATGCTCACAAGCTCTGCCATATTCAAGCCCATTGTGGTGGTCACTGTGTCAATCCATCTCATGGAGGGTCTTCCTTTCTTTCACTGAACTTTCCAAGTATGATGTCTCTCTCCAAGGACAGTTCCTCCTGAAAAAAATGCCCAAAGTGAGACTCACCGTCCTTGCCTCTAAGGAGCACTGTGTTTACACTCCTTTTAAGACATATTTATTTTGCTGTATTGGGTTGGTTTTGTTTGTTTGTTTGCCTGTGGTGGTTTTTTTTAGTTCACAGTGTATATTCAATATTCTTTGTCAACACTACAATTTAAAGGTATCAAGTCTACTGTCAACTATATTCATTGTCCAAGTTTCAGATGCAAAGGAAGCGATGGAAAATACCATTGACTTGGATCAGGCATACCTTAGTTGTTAAAACAACATCCTTGCCATTCAGCACTTTGGAGAGGTCCTTGAAAGCAGATTTTCCCAATGCACCCTGTCCTTTGATTTCTTAACTGCTGCTACCATGAGTATTGATGGGACAATAAACATAGTAAACACTGTTCATATGACACTTCCCACATGTCACACTTTATTCTAAGTTTTTATACTCACCAAACCTCAGTGAAATCTGATAAGGTAGATGCCAGAAATACAGAATAGTTTACCTGCAATCCCCATATGCAAAAAGAATTTCAAGATTGAAAGATACTTTGATGCTAAAATTCAACTGGCAGGAAAGCTGACTCAAACTCATGTGTAGTGACTTGTAGTCTTAATTTATCCCACTTACAAAGGGAGACCTAACAGGACAGTAGTAGCTAAGCACTTGGCTGCTAATCAAACGGTAGAGAGTTCAAATTCACCCAGTTGCTTTGAGGGAGACAGATGGGGTAGTTTGTTACCATAAATTTTACAGCCTTAGGAACCCAGTGGGGCAATTCTATTGTATCATACAGGGTTGTTACAAGTCAGAATTGATTCAGTGGCAATAGGTGTTGGGTTCTGATAGTACATATATGTTTCCTTTAAAGTAATGAATGTTTGTCATTATACAACACCCACTGTGAATATATAAAAGATAGTATTTGTATTGTATGACCCTTTTAAACGTTAAAATCTGATAATAAAGGATTGTAGACATGCACAATTGCCTTAATTTTAGAAATTGTGAAGATGAGGCATAAAAAAATGGAGTTCTCCAAGTTTCCAGCCTGATGATGTGGGGAAAGGTACAAGTCAGCAGGAGAGAAGAAGACCTCCAATAAAATGGATAGACACAGTCACTGTAACAATTGTTGCTATGTATCATCAAGTCAGAACTGACCCAAAGCTGACCCTTCAGTAGGTTTTCAGAGACAGTAAATCACATGAGAGGAGACTGCCCATCTTTCTCCCTTAGAGCAGCTGATGGATTCGAAATGAGTGCCTTTGGGTTGGTAGTGCAACTCTTTAACTATTAAGACAGCAGAACTCTCCAGGCTCTAGAATAGGGAAGATCGCAAAGATGGTGCAAGATAGGGCAAAATTCCTGTTAAGTCTGGACAAAAGGGGCCAAAGAGAAGAATGAAGCATTCAGAATTCAAACGCTGATGGCCTCGCCCGCTGCTGATAAGAAGAGCAAATGTGTTTTATTGTTAAGTGCAACAGGTCAAATTTGTACATGGTCACCCCATAAAGCAGAGTAAATTGTACAAAATTAATCACAAAGGTCTTTCAAACCCTTCTACTATTTCTAGCTACCAATTCTAAGTCTTTCTAGTAGAGCTATGGTGGCATGGTAGCAAAAAGCTGCACTGCAATCCTAAAGGCTCATGGTTCAAGAATACCAGCTGCTCCATAGAAGAAGGATGGGCAAATATCTTCCTGTGAAATTAACCACCTCTGAAAAGCCACCAGAGAAAGGTCAGCCATGGACCAATTCTGACTTAATGGCACACACACACAAAATTAAATTTCTTTATATACCAAGCATAATTTGGGATCAATTTTTACCAATCAGATTTCTGGAGTTTGTATATTTTTATATATTGTATTTATTTGGCTTTCAATAAAATTGGACTCATGCAAACTCCCCCCTCCCTAAAAAAAAAAAGAAGAGCAAATGGCCTTGCCTGCCTGGCTGAGCTAGCAGGTGAATCGTAAATCAGAGTGGAATGTCCCTCCCTAAAAACTCTGTTATAAAAACCCTCCCCAATAAGTTCACAGTGTGACTTCCCCATTCTGCCTCCCCAGAATGAGAAACTTCACCTGGGAGATCCCCTATTCCCCCCTGCCCAACAAAGCTGCATTAAGCTTTCTCTTGTTCTCTCTGATTTCTTCCTTAAGTCTGCTAACTTAACACACGGTGCTGTAACCCGGGAGAGGAGTTAAGATGCTGTCTTAAGGCGAGTGTGTTGGTGCACCTTACTCTCTCCCAAACCAGCCTGTACAGTGTCAAGATGCTTGAATGGTAAAGCTCCGCTGCTCTCCCTCTACCCTACTGTGTGTGTGTGCAGCTGCTGACCAGATCTATGCCCCTTTTGTCTTTCTGTTCTCTGTATTCTCCCTCTCCTTCTCCTGACCCAATTGACTTCCAGGTGTATTAAGCCTCTATTCCTCCAGTCCAAAGTTTTTAAGCTTTCCAGTCTAGACACTGTGAACTCCTATGAAAACCCAGATCTGTTCCACTGGACTTCTGTCTGCACATATCGCAAAGCACAGATCTGTGTCAGAAGGCCAACCAGAAAAATGCCAGACATTTCTTCCAGGCTATGATGGCTCTGAGGACACTCAAGCTCTCTATAGCCTCTCTCCACTCCTAAGAGCTCCTGAGAGTCCCAGTTTCCAGAGGATGCTCTGAAACTCCAGTTGCCTCATCCACAGATCTGAGAACCTGGGTAGCCAATGTCCAACCTCTCAAGAGATGGTCTCTTGAGCTGCCTTCTCTCGAATCTCTCACACTTGAGTTTAGCTGAAGACCTCTGCCTCAAGAAACTGATCCTTTTCCTATAACCAGGCAGCCACAATACCAGCTAAGTAATGACTCTCAATGGCTGAAGAACAAAACCTTTAGTTCGACATCTAGACATTTTCTGCCAGCAGACTTAAAGAAACTTTCTTTTAGGGGAGCTCTGGTGGCCTAGTGGCAAGGAGCTGCAACTACAATCCCAGAGGCACACGGTTCGAATCCACCAGATGCTCTGCCGAGGAAGGAGGGACAATCTCCTCCTGTACCAGTCAGATCTGATTTGACAGTACACTCACACAAAAATTAAAAAAAAAGGAACTTTCTTTTGTTTCACTCCCATACCACTCTCTCTGTCCCAGCCTCCCCCTCCCTCTCCCGAGCATCTCATCTGAAAACTGCCCAAATTTGCGCTGAAGCCAGATCTCTTTGTCCATTACCATGCTCTCCCTTTTCATTCTGACCAATCCAAACTCAGCCATTCCTATCTCACCTCTTACATTCTGTTACAAGGGATAAGCTATCCCACCATACTGAACCTCTTTATTCTCCAGATGCCCAGTCCTCTTCTATCCCAACCAATTCAGACTTAGGCATTCCTATTCCACTCCTCCTACTAAGTCCCTCCTATGTCCTCTTCAAAAGTTACAAAAGAGAAAAGTCCCTTTTGTGTTCAAAAACTACATCTTTATCTGTCTCTAAATTGCTGTAAACTCTGTCACCTTTAATCCTACAAAAAACTTCTTATAGCTTTTGTTTTACTATTTCAGTCATATGCAAATGTAGCCTCACCACAGGAAGCCCTTTCCAGTTCTCCCTCAGACCCAGCTAATCCCCCATCCTGCCTGGTAAAATTCCCAGAGCAGAGGAAAATACCAAAGTGAATAGCAAGTTCTCACTGGGGCCCAACAGCATAGAGAGAAAAAAAGCTAGAAACTACCTCTAAACACCCCACTCGCCTCTAAACACCCTGTTTGAGACCTGGTAGGCCTTTAAAGTTTCAATGCCCGAGAAGAATGGACAGAAAAAAAACTAGTTCCTAACAGAAAGCGAATCAGCAAATATAACTGACTTACAGCAGTGGTGACAGGAGGGACGGAAAATACCTGCTCCTTACCTCCAGGTACTTGCTTCAAGTGTGGCAAAGAGGGCCATTGGAGTTAGCAACTACACTAACCCTCGCCCTCCAAACCAGAACCTGATAACACGCCTTGTCCTATATATGGAACACTGTGCCATTAGAATACCAGCTCCTCTTCAGTGCCAAGCCGCTGGGGAGTAGCCTCTTCACCGGACCCAGTTCCCACCCTGGCTGATCTCTTAGGCCTAGCTACTGAACATTGAAGATGCCCAGGTTCAACAGCCCTCACCACTCCTGCTAAGATCCCAAGGCAGCCCTTCAGGTACCAGGTAAACCAGTTTCCTTTCTGATTGATACAAGAGTTACCTATTCAGTCCTCCCTTCCTTCTTGGGTTCTGTTTTCCCTATCCAGGTCTTAGTAATAGGAATTAATAGCTTTCCCTCCAAGCCTCTTACCACTCACCAGGCATTGTCAACCCTATAATATAGTATCTTTCCGCCCCATCTGTAACCTCTCACTGCCAACCTGTTTTTGTTACTCTAAAAAAAAAAAAAAATCCCACCAAAATACCCTCTCCTCCTCTTTTCCTGCTAGACCCCAATTCCCTGTCTCTGCACAACACTGCAGAAGTTTAAAACCCATTATTACTTGCCTACTTTCCAATAAACTTCTTATCCCTAAATAAATGAATAATCTTTTGTTGTGCAGTCCCTCCTACCAACTTTCACAAACTCACACTGTTCAACTTCTTAACCTCCAAAGAATAGAGTATCCCCTTCCAAGGCCCAACTGTCTCTCCTCACAGTCACATATATCAGCTTTCAATTAACCCCCACCACTAAAAATTCAACAAACAGCACAAAACCCTTTAAAACCTCCAACCACACCTCAGACTCCTAATCAAATCCTCTCTTTCCTCAACTTTATCCATTTCCTTAAATGCTGAATTCCCAACTTTTTCTTACTAGCAAAACCTCTTCATAATGCAGAAAAAGCCACCCCACAAAGTCCCTTAAATTCACCCCATATAGTTAAAAAGCCTTTCTCAAGCTCCAATACTTCATTCTATAGTCCCCACCCTTACTTTACCAAATTCCTCTAAACATTTCCACTTATTCACAGATTAAAAATGAAGTATTGCTGTCAGCGTTTTAACTCAGCCCCTTAAACCCACCTTTAACCCCATTACATACCTCTTTAAGCTGCTCAATATCACAACCCAGGGGTAACAATCCTGCTTATAAACTTTAGCAACAACAGCTCTCCTCACTAAAAAGCACTGAAATTTACCTTGACACAAGTCTTAAAACTTACTTCCTATTGCCTTAGCCCGTATCTGAACAACATTCTGCTCACCGTCCTTCCTAAACCTGTTCCAACTAATGTACGGCCAACTGCTTCTGCTGAACTATAACTTACTCACCAAGCCCCTTCTTTTATACCTTATCTCTCCCTCCTTAAACAATTACTCTAAAAATACTCAGACTGCTAAAGTCTAAACCACGCCACTAAAGTCACTTCAATAAAGGCCATTCTCATCAGAGTGTACCCAAGCCTCTCTTACCACGCTAAAACAAACCTTATACAGTCATCCTGACCATCCCCACAGCTATTAAGGTCATAAATAACCCCCATTAAAACCACCTTTCTCAATTCAAACATGCTCCCCTCCCTGAGCGAATTCCCCACATCTCTGAAATGGTAAATCCTACTACTCTTTGCTTCACTCAGCACTCAGCCCTAAAAAACTTCCACACGGCAGTCTACTCCAACCATACACCTCATTAGCTCAGCAGATTGTTCTCAACAAAGATACCAAACAACAATCACCCTTTCAATATCACCTAAAGCAGTTTCATTCTATGTTTACTTCTTTTTTTAATTTATAATGTGTTTTTTTAAATTTTTTTTCTATAATTATATTTTATTAATTTTCATAAACATTTACAGAGATTTTGGGTTTCCATTCATTCATTGTTGCACTATTCTCTCTACCCTCCTCCCAGTTTGTTCTTGTCCAAATGCCACAGTGCTTGTCAAAGCCAGTTCTGATTAATCTTCTTTGTTGGTGTGTCCTTTGCCATTCCCTATCACTCCTCCCTGAGAGAGACTTCACCCTGAGTCATAAGGAAAAGGGGATGGCATATTCTCTTAGCTACTTCCTGCTGAAAAGGGACGCTGTGGGTTTCAGGGTGAAGATCTTCTCTCACTACTCTAAAGGGCCCCTTTGGCAGTAGGAAACACATAGACTATTATGGAGATTGATTTTGGAATTTAGATGCACTCTTATTGATTATGCTTGGCCGTACATGCTTTTAATTTTTAAATTAATTTTAATGGAAGTTTACAGAGACTTGGGGTTTTCAGTCATTCATTGTTGCACTTTTCTCCCTACCCATCCACTCCCCTCCAATTCACTCTTCTCCTTGAAAAGAAAGAAAAACCCTTTGATTGTTATGCTATCCCTCTTCCCCAAGTCCACTCCACTATGCAACCTTCACTCTGGACTTCTGTAATGACAAGAATACCCATTCGTATATCCCTTTTAAACAGTTCTCTCCCTCATCTGTTTCAATGCATTTCTCCCCTCCTTTTCTATCTTCCCTCAACCCTGATGTCAGTCCCGTTTTACAACAGTGGCCCTATGCAATATTTGTCCTTTTGTGACTGAGATATTTCACTCAGCATAATGTCCTCCAGGGTCATCCATTTTGCATAATATTTCATGAGTTCCTTGTTTTTCAATGCTTCATAGTATTCCATTGTGTGACTATACCAGAGCTTCTCTATCCATTCATTTGCTGATGGGCACTTGAGGTGTTTCCAGCTCTTTGTTATTGCAAACAAAGGTGCAATAAACATGGGTGTGCATGTATCTGCTTGGGTGGCAGTTATGGTTTCTTTAGGGTAAATTCCTCATAGTGGAATTGCTGGGTCAAATGGTATCTCTATTTGCAACTTTTTGAGAAAGCGCCATATAGCTTTCCATAGTGGTTGCACCATTTTACACTCCCACCAACAGTGAATAAGGGTTCCAGTTTCTCCACAACCTCGCCAGCATTTGATGTTTGCTGTTCTGCTAAATTTTGCTATTCTTACTGGGGTGAGATGATATCTCATAGTTGTTTTGATATGTTTACTTCTTATATAACCAAATTCACTCATACTGTCATAAAAAAATCCAAGTTTCCCATATTTGTCATGCAAAATCCATAACATTTATAATACCAAAGTTTTCTATTAAACAAACAAAACAAAACTTCTACCTTTGTATCTCAAACCCCTGGAATGCCCAGTGGCAAGCTAGAGTTAAAGAAAAACTATATCCTACTAGATATAGTTCGTTGCTCTCTAGCACAATACACATAAGCAGAGTATACCTCTAGATGCCAACACCAAAGTGCAGGTCTCCAGTGGCATTTTCCAAGCTGAGCAGACGATAATAGAACAAGTTTCTGGAGAGCCACAAACTATGCAAGCCCCAACTTAAGTCCAAATTATCCAAAGCACCTTACTATTTCTTAACCAAAGTCAAATAGTGACCAACCTTTCCCATTGTTCCCTGTGTGCCTCTTTACAACAACCTTTGCTAGTATTAATACCAATCAATTTCTCTAGACCTTACTCCACCAGAACACCTCAAGCCATTCCATCAGCCCAAACTGAGTGCTCCACCATTCAAGGACACTTTCCCTTCTGAGAACCAGAGCCTGATAAGCAGACTAAGCTCTCTCACATCTAGCACCCTCTGCAATAGAACATGAGAACTGTATATATAATGCTAATGTGAACCTGCACACTGTAGCATACCGGAAGGATTCACTCCAGCCTCTGAACCCCCAAATCTTCACCCTTATTCAGCAGGAAGTAGCCAAAAGAAATATATGTTGCCCTGTTTTATCACTAAAGAGGCTGGGATGTTCCCCCTATTCCCTTCCCTTAATAAAGCTGCATTGAGCTTTCTCTCATTCTCTCTGATTTCTTCCTTAAGTCCGTTAACTTAACAGTTCCCATCTGTTATTCACAGGGTTACTGTGAGTCAAAGTCAACAACCAGGCTTCCAGACATTATGATTCTTACCTAGACAAAACTGACCTCATGCTTTATAGCAGTGATGGTAACACCAAATACATGCAGCGTGACCGAGTGCATGGGCTGCCTCGCTCCAGAGCAGACAGCCTGCAGCTGGAAGGCAGGGAGGCTGCTGGGTAGGGCCTGAGGACACCGGCTTAGTGTGTAGGTGCAGCCCACAGGCACAGGGAACAAGTAGCCATCAAAAATGTAGATATATGGAAGCCCAGAGGCTCTGCAGGGGTTCCCAGTCCTTTGTTAGAGAGAACTGTAGTCTCTGACTTGGCCACAGACATCCTTCCGGATGCAGACACAGCTTCTAGTTCTGGATTCTCCACAGTCATTCCTGGTTCAGACACCATCCTGGACATGGTGGTAGATCTTCCTTCAGTCATAGGCTGGGGAAGGGGTCTTTAAATGCTGATTCAGGTACAGATGTAGTTGTTGGAAGCCCTTTTTCTGCCTCCAGCACAAGTTCAAGGTCAGCAGGGACCACAGATAGAAGTGTAGGTTTAGCTTCAGGTGTGCCCTCTGGTCCTGGTTTGGCCACTAGCATCACCACAGATCTGGACTCAGACACTGCCTTGGAGTCCTTCAAAGATGGAAACCAGATGTGGCCTGGGTGCTGGGCACACACTCAGGCTTGTGCTCCATGAGGTGACATGTGGTTCTACTGGGGCACATATAATCCTTACAGGAGACCAGGAACTGGAGTGGCTTCCCCAGGGAAGGGTCTGGGAGAGGTTCCACAAGATACTCCTCAGGCAGCTTATCTGGAGATAAGAGAAGAGGATGTAACAGAATGGGCTCCTGTCATTCATTTAATCACTGACTTGCCTGCACATCCAGCCACTGGAGACTCACCCTTCAGAAGCTAGCAGGGCTTTCAGCTTAAAATTAAGTATCAGCATCAAGAGAAAGATGCGCCTGACCAACAATACAGAAACAACAAGTAGAACCTGGGTGTAGAGAAGGGCTGTGGTGAGCTGGAGATCACAGGCTCAATTTAAAGACACATATTCAGTGATTTCAGAAACTTTGTTCTACTAAGTCCAAACACATCAGTGTGTTGATTTTGGCCAGTGAGGGCATCCAGCTCACCACATTAAGCAGGTTAGAATGAGTGTGTGTACAGGGGTGGACTGAGGACATATTCCCCAGGGAGGCACATTAATTGTTCACAGCCACTGGAGGATAAGTTAGCTATCTACAAGGTGAACTTTCAAGAGCAATCTGTTGTTGGGGCCCTGGTGGCCTAGTGGGTGAAGTGATGAACTTGTAACTTGAAAGGTCTGCACTTTGAACTACTATGTCGAGGGAATTCTGCTAGCTTGTTGTTTTTGTGTGCTGTCAAGTTGGCTACGATTCATAGTGACCCCATGAACAATAATTCCAAACCTTATCCTATCCTGAACCAGCCTCACCTTGTCTGACACTATTACCCTCATTGCCACAGTTACTGCCAATCCATCTCATCCTACACTGACCCTGGAATTTTGTGGATTCAAATTGTGTGCCTTGAGGTTGGCAGGGCAATTCCTTACCACTAAGCTACCAGAAATAGTTGGAATTGACTCTCTTGCAATGGGTTCAGTTTGGTTTGGGGTCACTGTTGACTTGATTATGACTCCTGGAGATGTCACGTGACTGAGGAGACAGTGCCATAAGGTTTTCAATGGCCCTAATCTTACAGAAGTAGATCACCAGGTGTGAACCATTTGTGTCACCCAAGGCTCCACTGGCTCAGGTCTGTTTCCTGAGGATAGGGATGCTGTCACATTGTTCATTGTTGTATGTCCAGTGCCTTGAATGAGATCTCACCTAAGGCACAATAAATGTTAAAAACAGTCATTGAGCAATAATAATAATAGCAAATATTTACTCTATGCCAGCTGTATTCTACTAGCTCATTTTAAAAAAAATGTCATAACAATTTTATGATATTGTTGTTAGTAACTACACTTCACATAGGAGAAAATGGGTCAGAGGAGTGAAGTGACTTGCCCAAGGTCACACAGCTAGGAGGTGGCCAGGACAGGATTTGATCGCAGGCTTCCTCGCTTAAGACATTAGGAATAATGGAATTAAAAAGTCACATCTTCATTTCTAAGAAAACCCAACTTCTCTCTGTGCATCCTCTCATGTTCTCATCTCCCTAAACAAACATGTGACACAGGGGCAACTCTTACTTGCCCTGTGAAACAAATGAACCAGCCCCTATTCAAAACAAGGTCTGCATCACAATCACCCTAACCTGGTGCTCAGGCAGCATTTGAATAATTGAAACAGCTTTGAGACATTCCTTGCACTAAAGTAAGATTAAATAACCATATTCATTTGTTCTCACTGACCTACAGATTTAACCTGCACACGGGACTGGATCTCTCCTAACCCGGGAATAGCAGCACTCAGGATTCTGGCTATATCGAGTGCATGTGGAGTGCAAACCTGGAAGACACTTGCCTCTTTCCCAGCAGCCTGAAGACCACTTGGGTTCTAAGTTACCACCTGCTCAGGTGTGTGGTTTTGGGTGGTGATTTCACGCCTCCAGCTTTTGACTGTTCTCTCAATAAAAAGGGGACAATCAGACAGATCTGCCTCCAGGGTGGTTGTGAGGAATACATTATGTAAAGGGCACACATTCTATATAAAACACCATTCAGCCCGTATGTCCAGGCTATTTAAAGCCTTTGTAGGCGAGCAATCAGATGAAAGTGTCTATGAGCTTACATTCTGGAAGCAAAGAAGACTTGGATTCTAATTCTACCTTTAACACTTTGCAGCTTCGTATATGTGGCAAGAGAGTTGAGCTCTAACCAGAAGAACTGGATGGTGCCTGGCTACCACCGCTGACCCCTCCAAAGGGAACCATAGCAAAAGATCCCGGATAGAGAGAGGGGAAAAGTGAAACAAAATGAAAAAACATAAAAGTAGCCAGGTTGACTGATCCCGTGGAGACTAGTGGAACCCTAAGACGGAGGAGGCCCTTTGTCACCCTTCAGACCTGGAACAAGGCCTGTCCTTGTGGCAAATATACAGACTATATGGGGTGACCGGTCACAAGAACAAGTCACTCATTCCTTAGAATAACAACCAAATAAGGTGTAAAAAATTTTAAAAAAGGCAGCATTTGTTCCAAAATAAAGCCCGGAAAGTGAGAAGGGGTAGGATAGAAGGATTAAGGAGCATGAGAAATGGAGAAAGTGGGGGAAATTTAGTTACACTGTGACTTTTGTAATTCAGGTTATGAGGCAAAGTGCGTATGAATGGTTGAGTGGAAAAGGAATTTGCTTTGGTTTTTTTTTCCCTTTTATTTTTTTATTATTAAATTTTATTAGTTTTAATGAACATTTACAGGGATTTTGGGTTTTCATTCCTTCATTGCTGCACCATTCTCTCTACCCTCCTCCCCAGTTTGTTCTTCTTCCCCGCCATCCGAATGTCTGTTTTAATTGTCCAATTGCCACAGTGCTTGTCAAAGTCAGTTCTGATTAATCTCCTTTGTCGGTGTGTCCTTTGCCATTCCCTATCACTCCTCCCTGAGTGAGACTTCACCCTGATTCATAAGGAAAAGGGGATGGCGTATTCTCTTAGCTACTTCCTGCTGAAAAGGGACGCTGTGGGTTTTGGGGTGAAGATCTTCTCTCACTATTCTAAAGGGCCCCTTTGGCAGTAGGAAACACATAGACTATTATGGAGATTGATTTTGGAATTTAGATGCACTCTTATTGATTGTGCTTGGCCGTACATGTTCATATCCTTGAAGATGTATCATGGGGGTGTTGCAACCTAGAAGACACAAATTTGACTAACAAGTTATAAGTACATGAGTCAAAAATTATGGAAAAGTAAAAGAAAGGATTCTTTCATTGTTTTACAAACCCTCCCCCAGGTCCCCTCCACCATGTAGCCCTCGCTCTAGACTCCTGTGATGACAGAAGTACCTAGTCATATATCTCTTTTAAACAGTTTTCTCCCTCCTCTGTTTCAGTGCAGTATACATTATTGAACCCATCTTACTCAGTCTCTCCCCAACCCCAAGGACAGTCCCATTCTACAACAGTGGCATCATGTAATATTTGTCCTTTTGTGACTGGGATATTTCACTCAGCATAATGTTCTCCAGAGTCAACCATTTTGAATAATATTGCATGAGTTCCTTGTTTTTTAATGCAGCATAGTAAGGAATTTGCTTTGTAAACTTTTCACTCAAGTCACAATTTTAAAAAATTCTAAAAAGGTAAAAAATAATTCTAAAAAAGCTTAGTTTTGTTTTGTTTTTTAAAAGAGATAAACTTGAGTTCTTGGCTTTTGTCCCCTGGAATAAAAGGGATTCTATGATTATTATAAAAGTCAAGCTCAGGGGAGTTCTGTTGGCTTAGTGGAGAAAGACGGACAATCTGCTCCCTTGTGATTTATTGACTGCCTCTGAAAACCCACTGGGGTCAGCTATGAGTCCGTTCCAGCTCTATGGCACACAACAACATCTTAAAGCTGAGGAGCTCTGACAGCGTGTCGGGCTGCTAATGGAAAGAATGGGATCCACCAGCCAATCTGCAGGAGAAAAAGATAGGGTAGTCTCCTCCTGTTACGATTTACAGCCTTGGAAAGCTGAGTCAGAATCAACTAGAAGTCAAGTGGGTTTCATGAGTATCTTAAAACTTAATTTAAAAATAAAAAATCATTGTCCTCAAGAAACTCATGTGTAGACAGTTATCATTGCTGGTGGCTGGTGCAGGGGCTCAAACAGCGCAGGGCTGCCTCTCCCCCTGTCCCCCAGGCTCTTCCCCCTGCTCTCTCCGCTCCACACCACGTCGGGTCCGGGAAGGTCTCAGCCGCTGCCAGGTGCAGAGGGACATGTGACCCCAGCCACCATAGGCACCGATGGAGTCGCCGAACCTCTGTCCGGTGAAGCTCTATGTGTATGACCTGTCGAAGGGCCTGGCCCAGTGGCTTGGCCCCATCCTGCTGGGGAAACAGCTGGAAGGGATCTGGCATACCTCCATAGTTGTGCACAAGGATGAGTTCTTCTTCTGCAGTGGAGGTGTCTCCAGCTGTCCCCCCACCCCCGGAGAGACAATGCTTGGGCCCCCGACTGTGGTTGATGTGGGGAACACAGAAGAAATCTTCCTGGACCTGTCTTCCCTGAGGGACTCTTTGAACACGACTGTAACACCTTCACCAATGAAGCAGCCCAGTTTTTGACAGACGCAAGATCCCTTCTTACATCACTGACTCTGTCCAGATCCAGCCTTCTGGAGGGAACCCCATGGGCAGTTCCAATGGCCAGAGCTAACAGCACAGCATGGGAGCCCTCTGCTTCACAGGGGTTTTCCTTTTTAAACAAAACAAACCCTATCAGATTTCAATTTTATAATTTTACATCAGCGCTAACAACCAGGGGACAGCTTTTTACAGGCTGTGTAGAGCAATGCTGCTAAGAAACAGGACAGATACATCCCCTTCTAATAGTATAACACTCATTTATTAAGGCTGTCTTGTCTGTGAGTTCATTTGATGCTTTCTCAGAGCATCCTCCATGTGGAGAAGGGGGGCTGTGCCTATGCAGAAAGCAAGAGCCATAGTCTGGGGGACCCCCAAACTAGACCCTCTTTCTAGAAACAGCTTAGCTTGCCATCACGTGTGGGCACAGGTGACTTGCAGCCCACCCCCCACCCTGGAGCCATTACTTTGTAGTATGAAATGGGCTTTCCTGACGGCAATAAACTCCTTAGTCAGGACCGCTCCCCTCCTCTCCCTGACCCCTGGGAGACAGGAAGGGCTGGAGAGTGACAGCAGATGCCAGGCCAGAGAAAACAGGATAGGGTTCATCCCTCCTCCTGCCCAGACTGACTGCCAACTCTGATATCATTTCTGGAAAGCCTGCCTTGCTCCCCACCAGGCCTCTAGAATGAAGAGCCTCTGTCCACAGTTGTTAACGGCAATGATTCGCAGTCACTGTCCACAAACCACCATGCAGTATTAGGCTGGGAACTGAGAGAAAACGACTGTCTTCTCTGGGAAAAAATTCCTGACACAGAAAGAGCCATAATGGCAAATCCAGAAAGCAAGCTTCAGATCTCTCTATGGCTGGGACTTTGACCTGGTTGACTCTCCTTGTGTCCTCCTGACTCCCACCTCCAGGAGGCCCAGGGTGAGGGCAGACATTCTCATGACCTGCAGGGAGCCACCTTGGGGCCTGGGGCTGGTGAGGCTTTCCCTTCCCTTCCTTGGAGACTCCCCGTGTTTGACATGGGGACAGGGTGAGTGTGGAAAAGCTTCCCAGGCCTCAGCTCTGCCGCTGCTCTCCCCACAGGTCCCCACCATTCCTCAGATGTCAGTCCTTCTAGCCCTCGCTCCTCCCAAAACTGCAGCTCTTCTCCGCCCCTCATCAGGTGCCTGGACCCTCAGGTCTCAGCAGAGGAAGGATGTTATCTGCCCTCATGTTGGCCTGTGATTGGTCAGTGGCTTGCTCATCATGACTACTGTAACATCAAGTGACACTTTGGGTTGAAGGCCAAAGCACTGGGCCCTCAGAAACAGATGGGGTTGGGGGCATCTCCTGTGGGCCTGCTGACAGAGTCAGCTGGGGGAAGCGTGGTTCTGGGTATGGCACATCTTCCCATCTGGCTTCCCTCCCTCCCTGACAGGGTATGAACCCTCACAGGCTCCTTTCCTTCTGGCCCCTACCCATGTCCAGATCCCTTCCTCAGTCCCCCTCAGGCCTGGGAAGTTGACCTCAGTGATTCCCTTGGTTCACTGAAGAGCCTCCACATGGCCAACAGCCAGTGGTGCCAGTGCCAGGGCCTGGGAGTGTAGGGGTTGTGGGGAACAGCCAGTGGTATCCCCCACAGCTGTGGTGGCTCAGTACCCCTTTGCTCACATCTGTCTGTCTAGCCCTGAACCTCATTCCCATTGTGACCAGCCAAGTCCCTGCAGAGATCAAGGGTGGGAGGAAATGAATCTCTTGGGTAATCTTGTCACACAGTGGACTCCCCACCTCCCAGTGAGGTCGTAGGTTTACAGGGACAGTGAAGGAGGAGGGATGAGAGTGTGCCCCTCCCTCAAATGATGCCTGGACCTTGGGAATCTCTTTATGCCCTTTAAGTCCAGCTAGTACTTGTATCTAGAATGGAGGCATTGGCTGGTTTTTCTTTGTTGTTTTTTCTAATGCAATAAACTCATTTCTGCCTGGAAAAGAGAAAAAGAAATTTATGTGCAGCAGAGAGAGACAACAGAAAAAGAGAGATGTAGAATAAGTAAATTGTTATTTGCCATCAGGTCAGAAGCAACCCATATCTGACTCTCCAGCGGGTTTTCAGAGGCAGCAAATTGAAAGGAACAGATTGCCCATCCTTCTGGAGCTTCTCCTGTGGAACAGCTGGTAGATTCAAAAACATACCTTTAGGATTACAGCCCACCTTCTTACCACTAGGCCACCAGAGCAAATATAGTGTGTTTAAAAAAATGATAAGGTGGACATACCCAGAGAAGAGGCTGTGAAATAATGAGGTGGGGAATTGCAGGTTTAACTTGGATAGCCATGTAGGTTTCAGTAAGAAGATGACCTCTGAGCAAAGCTTGGAAGGCAATGAGGGAGAGATCCATGAAATATCAAGGGAACAGCCAGTGTAAAGGCACTGGGGCAGGAACAAGAAAGTGTAAGGTGGTCAGTGTGGCTGGAGCAAGCTGGGAAAAGGACAAAGTGGAAAGATGAGATTGAGAAGGAATGAGTGTAAGTTGCACAGTTCCTTAAAAGCCGCTGTGAAGACATTCACAGGAATGAAACGGGTGCTATGAGAGGGTTTTAGTTGGATGAGGGACATGCTATCTATTTTTCAAATTGTCACTCTGTCACTCTGTGTAATGCACTATTACAACTTTCCTGATCCTGGGAACTGAACTTGTCCACTACCATACACCCCTGGGCCCAAACACTGCTCACCAGCCGCGTGCTGACCCATGGCCAGTGTCCCGAAGCCAGCACCCTGGGCGGTGCCGAAGCTGAGAACACCCATGGGTGCCCCGGGCATTTCCAAGTAGTGCACAACGCCATTGCTGCCGTTGTCGTTGCTGCACCCATAGGCCACCTGTGTCCAGGAAGGCCAGCAGGGACGGTGCACCAGTGCAGCTCGGACAGTGGCCCCTGGTCCAGGAACACCAGCGAGGAGCTTGCGCCACCAGCACCGCCAAGCTGGCAAAGCCTGGCTGCTCTGTGAGCGCGAAGCTGGAGCTGAAGGGGCTCATGGGGGGTATGAGCGTGAAGAAGGGCTTGCAGGTGACACTCCCACAAGTGGCTGGGACCGCCAGTAAAAGCACCTGCAGCACCAGGGGGTGCGCGGGGTCCACCACGAAGTGCAGCACATCACCTGGGCGCAGAACCTGCTCCCCTCCCGCGCCGCCTCTCCAGAAGGGCAGGATCCCAGGTACACGCTGGCCCGGGGCCGGGGCCGTGGGCGCGAACGTGGGGGGGGGCACAGCGATGACGTGGCCCCAGTAACCCTGGGGGCATCAGCTGCTCGGACACCAGGCAGCTGTGACTGGCCAACATTGCAACCGGACGAGTGGCCACGAGTGATGGAGTGATGGAGTGATGGACAGCCATCTCAAAGCCCCAGTTCTCCAAGAAGAAAGCCTTGATGAAGTGGCAGCAGGACCTGAGGGGACCAGGAGGGGAGAGGATTGTGAGTCAGTGCGATCCAACGGATTTTGAACTCAGACACATGACATTCTAGAAGACTTTCCCTCACCAGCCCTGTGAATTTGGACAAGATACTATTTGGGGCTCAGTGGCACCATCTGTAAACTGGGAATCTTGGTACATACCTCATGGAAGTTAGAAGATAGTGTAAAGGCCATGGACAACTGTTTTCCATAGAAGTTGTTTGTTGGCTGTCCAGTCGGAACCAACTGATAACTGACCATCCAGTGGGTTTCAGAGGATTTAAATCCCCAGGGAGGAGACTGTCCACCCTTCTCCCACAGAAAAGCTGCTGAATTACAATCTCTTGCCTTTGAATTTGCAGCACAACTTCTTACCCACTAAGTCACCAGAATTTGGTTCTAATATCAACAAACAACTTCTGTGTTAAACACTTGTCCATGGCCTTTACGCTATATAAACACCAGCTTAAAATGAAGTTGCAGCCTCAACCTGTCCATCCCAGAAAGGCTCATCCAGCCCTCTTTCCAGAAACCACTTTGACTAATCTGCACAGAGCTCACACAAATAGCTGCTTTGTCCCAGCTGCCCAGGGCTTTGCCTTTAGAAGCTCCACTCTAGCCAGTCTTCTGTCACTGAACTGTGCCAGGCTGAATGCCATCTCCATCCACAGATGACCAGCTCACCTGTCTTCTGTACCCATCGGGGTTCACTCACCCCACCAGTGGTGCCAAGGCACTGCAGGGTAGATGTGAGGGCAGCCATGGTTGGGGAGGGGGCAGAAGGAGATGAATGGTCAGTACAGTCCCTCCTGCAGGTTTACCAGCTAGCCCTCCCATCAGGGCACCAGAGGAATACCAAAGACTAGAGCCTCAGAGTTCACAGATAAAGGATACATCTCACCTACCAGGAGCCAGGCTGAGGCCAAGCCCATTGCAGGGGTTCATTTATACTTCCTGGTGCCTGTACCTGGCCCCCAGCACCCTCCCAGGTCAGAAGGCAGATGTTCCCATTAGCATTGGCTCCAGCCTGACCTGGTGCTATTGATTTTAATGAGGCCTAATTAGTGGGAGAGAAGGAGCAGCAGACTGAGAAGACAGAGAAAGGGAAGGAACAGTGAGGGAAAGTGAGAGAAGCAGATAGAGGGCTCGAGAGACAGAGCTGAGCAGAGGCACTAAGAAAGGGAGAGGAAGACAAGAGTCGAAGGGAGACTGATATGGAGAGAGGGTTGGGCAGAGTGAGGACTGTGGAGAAAAAGACAAAAGGGAGAGAATCAGAGAGGACAAGATAAAGATGAAGAAAGATATTTCGTTAGAGAGGGCCTTTGAGTGTGTAAGAGGTGGTTATGTTTCAGTTTCAGTGAAGTGAAGGACCCAATACAATTTAAAATTAGGTGATCAAAGAGTTGAGGCAAAGTAGCTTAGGCCTGAACACTAGGGCTCCTAAAAGAAGGGGCCTGGACACTGAAAGCTGTTGAGGAGGGAGAAACTGCAGGACTTGGGAAGGATAGGACTCCATGGTCTGAGGAAGGAGGTTAACTGGGGACCTGAACTCCTTGGACTGAAAGAGAAAGGGAATTGGACCTGGGCTTCTGGAACTGGATAAAGAGGGGACTGGGGGCCTAGAGTGGTGGAAGTGACAGGGGACAGAGGTAGAACAGGACACAATGTGTCCTGAGGTGGAGCTCTGGAGGGTTTGGGGCAGAGCTCAAGGGGAGACAATGGCCTTCAGGCCATGCCTTCCTCCAGAACATCTTGAGCTGGAGAATAACAGGCTGAACTACGTGCTCCATAGAAGATCTGGGAAAAGAGGCAGAGACAGCTCCTTTCTCCCCCCAAGGCCCCAGGGATATGAGCTTCTAGGCTGCTTCCCCCCTCCCCACCCCAGGACCCCTGCATCGCCTACTCGAGATCCATCCTTGCTTCACATACAGGCACAGCATGAAGAAAGGCATATGAGTGTGAATGAGTATGAATGCCTGAACTTTTCAGAGAGGGCTGAGGTGGGGAATGTGAGTGCTTAAGATGGAGCTGGGGTGCAGGCAAGGCCTGGAACACTGGACTGAGAAGGTCAAACCCGGTCCCAGGGATCCTGAGAACCATGGAGGGCTCTACGCCCAGGAGGGTTGTCTGAGCTTTAGGAAGAACCATCCCTGCCCTGTCCTCTCCATTAGAGGGGAGACTGGGAATCCAGTGGGAGGCCAATATAAGGCCAGACCAGGGCTAGACTATGATGGAGTCAGAGGAAGGAAGTGGGATGAGGTAGAAGAGCTTAGGAGATGGAATAGGGGTTTCCCTGAGATAGCAGCTGGGGAAACATACATCTTGGAAGATGCTGAGGTCAATCAGTGCATGTGCAGTGCAGGAGAGGGTGCCCAGGCAGGTGAGGGATAAAAGGACTGGGGCTTGAGATTCTAGGACTGATGTGGAGGCTGCCAGCAGAGAAGGGAAACTGAGGCACTGGGAATGGACACTCAAAAGGAGATGAGTTCTCAGCCCTGGGGAGAACAGAATTTATGGGCTGGGAATAAAGAGGAGGTTCCCAGGGAACTGATGTTTTATCCCAAGGGCTCAGGAGATTGAAGTGCACCCCACGGGTCTCACAGGGCTGGAGCCAGAATATTCCCAGAATAAAATCCTTTAAAGTTTCTCATTTTTAGTCTAAATTTTTGTCAGATTCGGATTCATCTCCACCGGTCTGGCTATACAGGTTCACACATCAAAAGAAGATTTGCAAGTACTTTCCGCTGACTTTCTTGAACCCATTCTTTGACTCCACCCTCAACCCTGACAGTGAAAAATCTTTACAGTGAAAAATCTAAAGATTTTTCACTTAAAAGTGAAAATGCAGCTCTGAGTTACTTGCGTGGCTTCGAGGTCTCCTTGGCCAGTCTCCTGGTGTATTGAAGTGTCTGTCATCCTAGCATTCAAATTACTTTGTAAGCTATTTTGACAAATGGTCTGGGCCACATTGGCCTCTCCTCCCAGTCTCTCTTCTCTGTGGCATGGACACCACAAGTCCCACACACAGGCAGCCCTGAAGGAGACTCCACCTTGCTCCCTGCTGTAGCTCTCATCCACCCTCCTCATAGTTGTGTACCACTGAATCAGCACCAGCCAGTAGCTGACACTCCAGTGGGTTTTCAGAAGCAGTACATCAATTGCCTCCGAAAGACTTACTTCCAGAGGAGAGGACACTGGGAGGAGATTGCCCATCTTTCTCCTGCAGAGCTGCAGTTGGATTCAAACCAAGTATCTTTGCTTTAGCAGCACAATTCCTTACCACTAAGCCCACAAAGCTCCCCACGTGGATCTTACCAAGGTCTAAACCTTGCCTCTCTCCTCCCCATCTATCACCTATTTTGGCTCTCTGATGCCTTGGGGTGGAGCTGAAGCCCTCAGCTTGACAACTGGCCTCTGCCCAACTCTTGAACTCATTCCTCACCATTCTGTGCTCCTGCCATATGGAATTCCAGCCAATTCAGCACAATCCTCTCTCTGTTCCATTCTTAGCTTTTGCACATGATGTTGCCTGTACGTGAAGACCCCCTTCTCCTCTGGCTCGTTCCTTCCTGTCTGTTAAGTCTGTCAAATGTCTTCAAGACAGAGTCTACATATTTGAAAGGGCCCAGTGTGAACATGAAAAGGGGGATTCTTATTTAAAAATCATTAAGAATTGCAAGACAGTGACAATGTGCTCTAGGATATTGTCAAGATGGTGACAGATCAAGCCTAGGGTCCTTGTAAGCACAGGAACCCTGGATGGTTTCCTTCTCTGTCTGAAAGAAATCTTCTTGGACTTTCCCCACCTCCTCTCCCAGGCTCTGGATGTACTCTTCTTTGGGATCCCCAGAGCTTCTGCAAAATGAGACCTAATCTTTCTTGCCTGATCTACTTAAGTTCTACAGTCTATGTTCTACATAGAGGACTCTGGCCAAAGCCAGCTGGGTGAGTATCCATTTTTTTCCACTAGGTGGAGCGCTGTGAGAGCAGACCCTGATTGCACCACGCGCTGATCAATGTGCTTGCGCTCAGGAACCTCAGTATTTGCTTTTGTGGATAGGTACAAGAGGGCACGTCGACTAGGGAGGAACCAAAGACAGGAGCGACAATCAGGCTCAACACAGAAAAGAAGCATCCCTTTTGGGAGGGCTCCTTTATCCCATTTCTCCAACTTCTGTGACCATGTCAAAGCCTGGCATAGCTGAAGCTTTGCAAGGGATCACGGATGCCTCAGCCCCTCGTGCGGTATCAGGTTTTCTAGCCCCATCAGGAAACAGGATCTGACGGCGTGAAGACAGAGAAAAGCAGTGCTTCTCCGCTGCAGGATTTTCACTTCAAGACAATGTTCCGTTCTCTGGGGCCCAAAGAGCCTGAATGGATAGGGTGCTCTCCAAAGCCAGATGCTGGGTGGGCACTGGAAAAAGTCGCTCTTCCAGCTCAGGAAATCAGTGGGTTGACTTAGGCAGTGCTAAATTTTAGCTTCAACTTCTGGATATTATATTGTCCATATATTGTTTCTGCATGAGTGATGAAGGATGGACCAGACATCCTGCGAGGGAAACAGGACCATTCTAGAGGGCCCAGCATGCCCAGTGGACCTCTTCACACCCTCCCTGCTTTCCATCCAGCATGTGCCTTCTTCTGTGTCTCATTTCCTGACCATTCTCATTCCCCCTGACCAGCCACAGCCTCTGGGATGAGGCAGTAAGTACTGTTCTATCTGCCTAACACCTCGGCCTGGAAAAGGCCCTTAATCCCCAGTAAGAATGGGATTTTTTTATTAATATCAGAAACCAGGCTCCACAGTCCTTTTTACAAGGAAAAAAGTCCAGACTTTCTGCACTCTAGTCTGAGAACCAGGGAAGTTGGACTCTGGTCCACACTGGCTTCTTCTGTGAAGGGCAGAAGCGTCCCATCTCTCTTGAATCCATCCAATTCAGGTGCTGACCAAGTTCAGGTCAATCTCCTGCCTGGACTTGACTGGTTGACATGCTTTGTTGAGGTCAGGGAGCATCCTGCAATGCTTTCTCATGCCACTTAGAATACAAACCTAGGGTCCTCTCATGGCCTGCAGGGCCCCTCATCATCGGATCCCTTCCTGTTCTTCAGCTGTGAACTACATCGTTCCTCTCTCCTCCTCCACTTCAGCCACTCTGACCTCCTTCAGTCCCTTTTACTTACCAGGCATCTTTCAGCCTCAGAACTTCTACGGCTTCCCTGGCACAGAAGGCCCTGTCCAGGCCTGAGTAGTTAACATCAGAACAGCACTCAGATCTCAGCCAAGGAGTCACCCCCTCACCCTCTCCTCTCCTGGGCCAGGTCTCCACCCAAAAAGGATGTCCTAACTCTGTGTACCTCTCCTGCCAGGATGCTGTGCATTTGTTTGTGTGGTTATTTAACGTGTTCCCCTCCAGATAGTAGGGTTTGCCGGCACTGAATTCTCAGCACATCACAATAGCAGGACTCTAATAAAGATCATCTCCATTAAAATGAGTGTTTTTAAAAAGAAGCAATTTAAAAAAAACCCAAAAATATGAGTTTAAGAACAGTCCTGCTACCACTGTGAATAACAAATGAGAAACTTGCTCGATGTTATGCCATCCTCACAATCTCTGCCAGACTTGAGTAATCAGTCCATTTCCTTGAAGATCTTCCTCTCTTTTGCTGACCCTCATTATAAATGATCCTCCTAGTTAATGTTGTCATGTACCTTTGAGTCGAAACCAACTCCTAGCTGACCCTCCAGGGAGTTTTCAGAGGCTGCAAACCACACAGGAGATTGCCAATCTTTCGCCTGCAAACAGCTGGTAGATTTGAACCATGTGCCTTTGTGCTGACAGTGCAACTCCTTACTACTAAGCCACCAGAGTTCCCTTTCCTCATGGCAGTAACTTGTATTGTATAGCTGGTACTAAGGCCCCTTTCCTGAGACTTATCACCCCATTCTCACTGACACCAGAAGGTAGCAGATGTAAAAGACAGGCTCTTCATGATGCTGTTGGTAGACTGATGGGTCAGGCCAGGCCTCTAGAAATTGGTTTTCCTCTGGAGCTGACTGAATATCATCTTCAAGTTCTGCATTGTCCAAGAAAGCTGTGGTAGAATTTAGGATCTGTCATCCTGGGAGGTAAGGTCGTGTGCACCAGCTCCTGAGAATGGCTGGTCCAGCCTTGGAAACTTTCTCCCGAGCCCCTCATTCCAGGCAAAGCTCTACCCCTGGCTCACCATTAGACAATCCCCAACATCAGTGGTTATCTCCCTTTACTGCCCATCACATCCAGCTCCCCAGGGAGGCCCTACAGTTCCTGGGCCCTATCCTCCAGTCCTGGTGTCTGGAGCATCACAGGGCTGAGTGAGTATCAGCCCTGCCTGGGCACACGGGCCAAAGCCAGGCGCCAGGCCGACACTCTCCATATCTACCCTCTACCAATCTCAACTTGGTGAACTATACATAACATATCCCTACCACTCCTTTCTCGCAGGGGTCGCCTCATCCTTTGCATCATTACTGGGGCCTGACGTGCCTTTTTTCCTTCCTCGTGCTGCTCTTGTTTCATCTGTTAGGCTTTTCTTTGCCAGTCCTAAAATATAGGAGCTTACAGGACCCCAGAGTCCTGGTATTCTTCCTAGAGGCTGTCTCATTTAAGTACCTACTGGATTCAGCTCTCTACACAAAGCTCTCATTTCTGTTCCCCCTCTCAGCCTCAGACTGGAGGTCCTGTGACCTCCAGGATACTACCCTCCAGGCCCCCATGTCCACTGGGTACTGTACTGGTCACAGCATCATCCTCAAATTAGCTTGCCCCTCCTCCCTCGTCCTGCACTGTTGGGACTGTTCGGTGCCACTGAGTCAACTATGACTCACATTGACCCTGTGAACAACAGCTCTGAACCCTGCCCTGTCCTGCACCATCTCTGATATGCTCAAGGCCATTGTTACAATCACTGTTCCAACCCTTCTGGTTGGGGGTCTTCCCGTCTTTCTCTGACCCTCCACCTTTCCCAGCAAGATGTTCTTTTCCAAGTAATGGGTTCTCCTGACAACATGCCCAAAGTATGTGAGACCAAGGTCCATCATCTTTGCCTCTAAGGAGCGCTCTGGGTGCACTTCCTCCAGGACAGACTTGTTTGTCCAGACTGAGTACTCTCCTCAACACCGTAACTCAAAGGCATTGGTTCTTCTTCTGTCATCCTGATTCATTGTCCAGCCCCCAACCCTCTCCTCAAGCTAGAGACCTGGATCTTCCCTAGATGCTTCTCAAGCCCATGGCCCCTCAGACTCCAGGCGATCCACTCTGTTCCCCCTCTTCCATTCCCTCAGCTCTGCCCAGGTCCAGCTCTGGCTTCTTACTGGACCAGCCTCACAGCTTTGGTCACATGTTGGCTGACCAGGTCTCCCTAGTGTCCAAACCTGCCCCTGCTTCTCCCCTGAATACAACCCTCCATTATTAGCTTAACATCAGAGAGATTATCTAACAGATGAGAGTCTCGGGGGTCCTGACGCTTGCACACAGCCCCCCACACACCCACCCCCGTCTTCCTTCTACTCTCTCCCACAGGACCTCTAGACCCTGTTAATGAGCCCTAGTCTGTGCTGTACCTCAGCCTGGAACAGTTTTCCCTCTGCTCTTTGCCTGGTTCTCTCCTTCAGATACCATTCTCAACCATGTCTGCTCTTCCAAGAATACCTCCTGGAATTGTAGGCTGCTGAGTTAGGCATCTCCTTTGGGTTCCTAGGTTTTTCTCATCACAGCACTGATCATGCTGGGCTATAATTTTTCAGGAACCTGTCTCCTCACTGGACTATAAGCCTTCTGGGGGCTGGAATCCAAGCTGTCTGGGTCACCACAGTATCACTCAGCAGAGGGCAGAACCAAAATGGATACCCCAAGAGTTTGTTGAAAGAACGCATGCCCATCCTCAGCCTTAGAGACCCCACACAATACTGCTGCTCTTTCCCAAACTCCAGACCCTTGGGTGAGTTCCCCAAACGCCACAGACGGAGACAAGGGAAAGGACCCAGGCCCGAGCTTAGAAAAATAGGACTTTTCTTGTTGTGCCCTGGTATCCCCAACACCCTCCCCGTGAGTTTTTAAAAACCGTGAGCAATTTGGTGAGTCTGTGGCCAGGCCCCGCAGCGTGTTGAGGTCCCGTGGAGGTGGGTGTGTGTTTAGGGCCCCACAGGTTCATGGCTGGGTCCCCAGGGCTCGCAGTCCAGCTGGACCACGGTGTGAGCCCGGGGCGCGGAAGGCTCCGAGGCTGGTGGGGCCGACACAGGGCCCAGGGCGCCATTGGTCTGGGAGCAAACGCTGCTGACTGGGGCCTGCGCCTTGGCCTTGCCGGGGGGCTGCCCTCCGTGCACCTTGTAGCGCATGAGCAGCACGAAAATGAAGACCAGTACCGAGGCCACGATAACACCGCCCAGCGCGATGATCATGGTGCCGCCTAGGAAGGGAGCGTGCGGAGTCCCACACGGCCGCAGCGCTGGCTCAGTGGAGAAGTGGGCACAGCCCACCGGCCGTGTGGCCGTGAGTCCTGTGGCGCTGTCCTCGTACACCGCCAGAACGCAGAGGTCGTATGTACGGCCGGATGCCAGGTCTGTCAACAGGAATGAGCGGCTGTCTGCCGGGATCATCCTGGAGGGGCACACAGGTAGGGTCAGACCTCCGACTGCCTAGCATCCACCCCACACTCCCTCCCTCCAAGGCCCTGCAGGCTGGATTCCAAGTCTGCTGCCTCATTTCTCTCTAGCCAGCTGTGTTCTTCCATTCACCAACTCAATGCCCTCTGGTCTGATGATGCCCTTTCAGCCCACTGAGTTTCCTTTAGACTACTACCCAAGTCCGCACTGCCCCACATTCTCGGTTTCTTATAACCTGCTATTCCAGGCTCCCAGTTGGGCTTCACACTCCTGTGCTCCTTTAGGCACACTGCCCAACCTTTCTCTGCTCTGTGGTTCAGCCTCACTGTAGCCTCATTGCCACATTTCTCCGAAGCATACTACTAAATTCTCCCAATCCTATTTCACACCCAACTAACTTCCCTCCGCAGCCTGAAATCCAATGTCCTTCTTGCCCCACTGCCTAATTTTGCTCTACTCCACTGCCTGATTTTGCTCTGGCCTGCAACCCAATTCTCCTCTAGCTCATTGCCCGAGTTCCTCTTCTACACCCAATTCCCCTCTAATCCATGCCCAAGTTCTCACGAGCTTTTGGCCAGCTGGGTTTCCAGTTTACTGCCCATTTCTGTTCTTACCTGGTCTTGGCTGCCATTGAACCCCAGGTCCCATTCCTTCTCATCCTCATTCAACTTCTAATTCCACCTGTCAAATCCTCACCCAGTCGCCCTCTGGCTCCATTATGATTTCCTTTCCAGCCTGAGCCCACTTTTCCTCCTTTGATTTTGCTGAGCTAGAATTCTCTCTCATTTAACTGTGTGATTCTCTCATATACAATTTCCTTCTAACCTAACAATAAATCCCCTCCAGTCCCATTGCCTTATTATTATGTCCGTGGCCTGTTTTCGAGTGAGTCCTGTCACCTGATTCCCTTTTCACTGAACTGATGGTTGCCTCAATCACCACTGTTGATTTGTTTTTCTCCCTGTTGCCCATTTTCTTGCCAACTTGATCACCTGATTCCTTTTTATTTCTCCTAACTGGGTTCTACTTATTCTTCCCCATCTCATTTTCCTTTATCTTTAGCACCTAATTCCACAATATTCTACCCTGTTGGAGATTTAACTCATTTTTCCAATCTTTGTTTTATTCCTAGACTGCTTTAATGAGAAAGGCACAGGGGACTCTGTGATTGTCTGTGGGAGAGGGAATGTCTAGGACAGCATTTCCCCATCACACGGTAGACATAGCTGAGAGACTTGTATGATGCTCTGGTGTGGTTTCTCTGTGGAATCATCTACTGAATATGTTTGAGAAAAGGAAAAGGGATCTAGAGGGACCCAGGGACTAGCCCTTCAGACACCTTGAACTCTGCAGTTAAGCCTCAGGGGATTGCACCTTTGGCACAGCCCAATAGAGAGGACAGAAACGTATCCACAGCTACCCACACAAAGCCAAACCTTAGTCAAGAAAGCCAGCAGCATTAGCATCAGCAGCCACCACTATAGACCAGAGAGATGTACCAAATGCTCTCAGCTTGGGAGTGGAAGTTGTCATGACCCATCTCTTAAGAGTGAGTAAGCCTGAGGCTTGGTGTTTACAACAATGGCAGAAAGGAAGAAGTCCCCAGGAATTGAAGATGGCATTATTCCAACTCACCTGGGTATTTGTACCAGGTTAAATTTGATTTAGGAAACATTTAGGTTCCACTGTATTAGAATTCCAAACTGTGGCATACAAACTGGAAGTCTATTGTCTATTTAACCCCTTTTTCTAGTTTTCCTTTTACCTGGAGGTCAATTTTCTCTGTAAGAGGGCTGTCTTGCTCTCCCTGTACCCTCGTAAGGCTGGCTTATACTAATATTATCTCGAGAAGGAGGTGTCTCATTACCCTTATTACTTAAATTTGGGTGTCCTCCCCTAATGCCTATCCTTTCACTCTACCTGATTTCTTTTTTATTCCTTCTGTTTGATTTCCTTTAAACCTTGTCTACTTCATTTTTCTATTTCTGACTATTTACTGTTGTTGCCTTATTTCTTTTGACTTATGCAGCCCAATTTCTTTGATTATGGCTTGAATTTTTTTCCAACCCTGTAACTTAATTTTTTCATTTAATTTTTGCATCTGTGGTTTCATTTCTTTTGCTCTGTTGACTAATTTCTTTTTTACCACTGCCCCCGGCATCAGCAGGTGCACCTTCAACCCTTCCTTGCTCTGAGCCACCACCCTGTCAGCTCTGCACCTGTAGACGAGGATGTCGTCGGCTGAGCTGTTATACTGGATCTGATACATGCGGATGCCTGGGATAGGTTGCTGGTCTGGCCACTGGACGAGGGCTGCTGTGGCTCCGTGCTCAGTCACCTGGACGCCTTGGTCAGCAGGGATGCCCGTGTCAGCTGCCTTGGCTGAGGCGGAAGCAGAGGCAGCAGAGGGCGGAGTGAGGGCATCAGGATCCCCGTCCCGCGGGGGGTCACAGCTGGTGCTATTGGCCAGCTGTGGGGGTGGTGGGGGACCCACGGTCAGCTCCACGGCAGCCGTGGCCTCACCAGCTGCATTGGCTGCAATGCAAGTAAAGATGCCACCATCTCCCGGCTCGGTGACCAGCAGTTCCAGTGTCCCATTAGGAAAGGCCCGGGCTCGGCTTGAGTTGCCCAGCAGTCGGCCCTGGGGGGACACCCAACGCACCCGGGGTTCTGGGTCCCCCACTGCCCGGCAGCGCAGGGCAGCTGGTCGACCTGCAGGCACAGCGAGGGGTGGCGAACGATGAGTCACCACAGGTGGTTCGCACACAAACTCCTCCTCACCCACAGCCCAGAAGTAGCGGCCACCCAGGGCAGGTGGTGAGGCACAAGCCTCAAGGTCATCCTCTCTGGCCAGCCGCCGCAGCCACACCAGCTCACAGTTGCAATGCAGGGGGTTCCCGCCAAAGGCCAGCACCAGGGCCGAGGCAGGTGAACCGCGGGGCCTGGCCAGCAAGGGCAGGCGGGAGAAGAGTGGGTCCGGAGGGATGGTGGTCAGCCGGTTGGAGGTCATGTCCAACCTGGCCAGCTTGTGCAAGCGGGAGAAGGCACCCGCAGGCACTGAGGCCAGCAGGTTGTGGTCGAGGCCTAAAGTGTTGACATTCCCCAGGCGGCCCAGGGCCTCCCAGGGCAGCTGCTCCAGGTTGTTGTAGGAGAGATCCAGGTCCTCGAGGGTCTCGGCACAGTCATCCAGGGCGCCGGCTGCCAACGCTGCCAGCTGGTTGTTGCTCAGGATGAGGTGGCGCAGGTTGACCAGGCCACGCAGCTGACCCTCGCCCAGCGAGGTCAGCCGGTTGCCGTCAAGGTGCAGGGCGCGCAGGGCACGCAGGTCGGCGAAGGCGCCCACCGCCACGTGGCGGATGGTGTTCCGTGACAAGCTGAGGTGCAGCAGGCCCGTCATGTTGGCGAGGTCACGGCGGCGCACGGCTGCGATGAAGTTGTCCGCCAGGCGCAGCTCAGCTGCCCGGCGGTCCAGTGAGGGTGGCACGAACAGGAGCCCAGCCCCTGGGCACAGCACACTGAGGGGCAGTGATTGTGTCTGGCAGCGGCAGCGGCGGGGACACGGGCTGGGTGTGGCTGGCTGAGCTGGCGATGAGGCAGGGGCCAGTGGCAGGAGGCAAAGGAGCAGCGGGAAGACGGCCATTGCGAGCAGGGGAGGCCTGCAGGGAGGGAAGAGGAGAGGCATTAGGGTGACTCTGGTGGCTTAGTGGTAAGGAGCTGCACTGCCAACTCAAAGTCATGCAGTTCAAATCTTTGCTGTTTACTGCTTCTGAAAACCTGCTGGAGGGTCAGCTATGAGTTGCTTTCAATTCAATGGTACACAACAACAAGATCAGTCGGCTAAGAAGAAATCAATCTGTCCTGGAAGAAGCACAACCACTGCGCTCCTGAGAGGCAAGAATGGTGAAACTTTGTCTTACTTTGGGCATGTTGTCAAGGAAAAGGAGATCATGCTGGCAAAGGTGGAGAATGAAGATTCTCAACACACAGAACGATGCAGTGACTACAATGGGATTGAGGTGAAAAGTTCACATCTGTTGTTCAAAAGGTGACTGTGAACCGGGGTCTACTCAACAGCACCAAACAACATGACCAGAGGAGGGGTACCCTGAGGAGTCAGGGCAATCTGAGACCAGGAGAGACAGTCAGAGAAAGAGATGGCCAGATAAAGTGGGCATGGCCAAAGTCTTAAGATGTTTCTTGGGGGTAGCAGAGAGCAGGAGGATGAATCAAAATGGTCAGAAAAAAGAGAGGTGATTAGAAATGGTCAGACAGGGTGGGGGGGAAGGGATGGGGGAATTGTATACTAATGAAGGAATTTTTTCTTTTCTTTTTCTTTTTGGAGAGGGGAACGAAATGGTGGGGAGGGGTGGGCAGGGAGAAAAGTGCGGCAATGAATGAATGGAAATCCAAAACCTCTGTAAATGTCTATTAAAATTAATAAAAAAATAAAAAAAAGAAATGGTCAGACAGTGGGAGAGCTGTTTGGAAGGTAAAACAGAAGGCTTTAAAGAGATGATCATAGATGGCAACAGTAGTAGGAATGATTAGAAGTGGTCAAACATGACCAGAGAGGAGAAGTGATGAGACATTATGAAAAAGACGAATGATTGCCAAAGAGAAGGGAGGTTGTCAGAGCCAGGAGAGATAGTAGTAAAAAATAGAGAGGTGGCAGAAATGGCCAAAAGCCAGAATAGGAGATCAGAAAGATGAGGAAAGAGCAGATAATGTTAGAAACAGAACAGAAATCTGATTAGGGTCATGGTTTTGAGGAGTGGTTGGTTGTCACAGAAAGAAAAGGCAGGGCACCAGTGATCAAGAGAAACAGACAGGAGACATAGTCAAAAAAGGTCAGAGAGGTTGAGTTGTAGACTGGGAGTTATAGTCAAGAGTACAAGAAGCCAAGAAAGATGGTGAATGCTGGTCAGAGAAAGGGGAGGTGGACAGAGGAAATGAGAGAAATGGGGTAGATGGAGAAGAGAAGTGCCACAGGGTCAGAGACATGGATGATCAGAGGGGAAGACAGACGGTGAAAGAGGACAGAGAGAAGAGTAGACAGAAATGTCGACGGTCACTAAGGGAAACAGTAGAGAGGCGAGAATAACAGGAGAGAGGGGAAGAGGAAAGGGATGGCAAATGTGGTCAGGGAGGAAAGATGAATGGAGGTGATCATCAGAAGTAGTGACCGAGCAAGGAGTCTAGAAAGGAGTGGTGGACAAGAGAGATGGCTGGGAATGGTCAGAGGCAGACAACAGGGTGGGTGTCAGTGAGCTGGAGAGGCCACTAACTGGGAAGAGGGGAGTTCAGGGAGGGCGACTGTGTTCAAAAGTGAAGGAGCAGGAACAGAAGGCAGGTCCATGGGAAGAATGTTTCCTGGGGACAGCAGAGGTTCTAGGGGGACCTTGACTTCACCTGCCTCCACACCCAGTCACCCATCTCCTCCCTAGTCCCTATCCAGCACAGATGTCTCCCAATGGACTTACCTGAGCTGGAAGCTGCCCCACGAAGCAGAGTCCTCAGGCTCTATGGGGGGCAGAAGTCAGGGCACTGGAGGTGAGATCTGCTCATGGTTCTGTCCTCAGGACCTCTCAGGAGGGCTGCTCCACCATGGTGGGGTCTCAGCTCAGATCTGCAGCCACTAGGAGGGAACTCAGGCTCCCAAATACTTGGGCTCTAGGGCCCCAATTTCAGAGGCTCAGGTCCCAGTCACAATCCTCTAGCTCGAGCCTCGGGTGGTAAAAAGCCAAATAGGAAGTTTAGGGTCAGTTCTAAGCCCAGTGTCCTGAAGGAGATACTGAGTTTAGCTATTGGAATGCTGAGTCAAGATTTGGAGGTCCCAAACCCCCAAAGTTCAGGTCTGCAGCAAAGACCAAGGACCAAATTCAGGTTAGACCCTGTGAGATCCTGTTGGTCTGATTTTGAGATTATAGGCCTCGATCTCAGGGTTCAGGTTCCAAATAGTGGGCTCCAAGATATACATATGGGAAACCAGTTCCAGATTTCAAGGTCCTAGGCACAGAATTTAGAGTTCAGGTCCAGCCCTGGGGTTTTAGAGGCAAAAATCTCAAGTTTAGGCTCCAAGTATTGGGGTTTGTGTTCCAGACATTGGGGTACAGGCTCCAAATCGTAAATCTCAGAAACCAGATGCTGGGATTCCAGCCCCAGATACTGGAGTCAGGGCTGCTCCAGGTCTTGGGGTCCCATGGCTGGATTTAGGTGTGATGCCCCCAGATTAGGTCCCAGGCCCGGGGTTCCCGACCTCTGGATCCACTCTTGGGGTTCAGGCTCTCGATGTTGGGGTGCAGCCTCCCAGTCTGGGGCGGTGGCGTCCAGGCCTGCCTCCCAGGCTGCGGCGGGGGCGGCCAAGAGGAAGGGAGGGGGTCGGCTGCAGTGGAAGGGGAGGCGGCCGGGCAGCACCGGGCCGGGGTAGGGCGAGGCCTGGGAGCACACGGACAGACAGGGACATGCGGGGTGGGGGTACCGCAGCGC
>NW_006400016.1:627686-634660 GCF_000299155.1 Elephantulus edwardii
GCGCTTAAAGGCGCAGGCTCCGCGCGCACCCACACTTAAAGGCGTAGGCAATCTCTCCACCACCCCTTCTCCAAGGCGCGTCCCTGGTTCCACCTCCTGGGAGTCGCCCTAGTGGTTCTGGGAACGGGAATCCCTGGACACAGAGAGACAAAGAGAAAGAGACAATGACAGAGATAGAGAGATGGATGGATGGATTTTGACCGAGGGATAGAGAGAAATGCACATATCCAGATCCAGAGACAGAAAGAGACTTAGAAAGAGAGACAAGAGACAAGGGCAAGTCAGAGGTAGACAAGGACAGACAGACACACACACACACACACACATTTGCTATCTCTGGACTGACGGCTATGACAATGGGAATGTGTGTGTCTTCCATCCACTTACAGCCACAAATTGACTTTCTATCCAAGATCCTTCACCCCAGGACCATCACCTCCACCCTGCCTCCTCCTGCCCTTTGTGAGATGAACACCTCCTTGGGGTGTCCTTTCTGAAGGGTAGGTCTTTCTGAGTCCTATCAAGCCTACTCTTTCAAGTCAGTGAGGGAAGATCTACCCCTTCCCAAGTTTTCTTGCTTCGACTTAGGAGAAAGGACCCTTTGCCTGTCAGGATTAGGGCTAGACTTCAAAACACACTTGACACCAGGGCGGAGGCAGAAAATAGGAGATGAGACAGAGGTAGAGGGCTGGCCAAATTTACCCCAAACGGGTTGTCTACTGTCCTTTCAAGTCTAGTGCCCCAAAGAAGTCTCTGCTGGAATTGTGCCACCAAGTGCCTCCCCTAAGTGGTGTCTGCCTCCATTGAGGAATGGGGACACCCCACACATCCTAGCAGATGGTGTGGCAAGAAGGGGGTAGGGGGCAGTGATCTATGGGACTGGTCTGGGAACTTAGGGCTGGCATTGTAGGGGACCTGATCTTTGGGGAGTTTTTGTCTGAAAGGTAGTCTGAGGAGGAGGTGGCACTACTCTGAGGAACTCGGGGGATTGTGTCTACCACTCCCAGAAGCCCCCATCTGAATGGAGGAGTAGAACAACCTTGTGGGGGTGGGGGTGATGACTCTGTGAAGGCTTCAGAATAGACTCTTGGCTCCTTCCCCTTAAGTGTATTTTAAAAAGGAGCTAAAATTAACTTGGGCTTGGGGTCCATGTTTCCAGATCATTAGTAAAGTTCATCAGTGCTCCTGGCCGAGCACAGCAGATACTGGTCACTCAAACACTCAGGGATGCGGAGGCTTCAGAGACACCATGGCAGTGGAAGAGACAGAGGGAGAGACTTAGAGATGCTATTAAGGGCAAGACTAGGACTTGGATTTGGTGAGCTTGCTGACTTGAAGGTTGATCTCAGGCAATAGCAGCAAGGGGTTTGAGAAGAGTGAAGCAAGGAGGAGAAAAAGAATAGAGGATTCAGGACTGAGGAAGCAGGCTACTACTGTGGGGAACTGGGTCCCGACTCTACTGAGGAACAGTAAGGAACCTTGTAGAACACCTACTAGAATTGCTTTCTTCTCCTTACAAAGTTCAGAGAAGCTGGGCATTTATCCACCCTCCTTACCTCCCAAGGAGCTCTCTGTAGTGTGTTGAGCTGCTGACCAAGTCTTACTACCCTTTAAGGATGAGTGTTCCTGTAGTGACAAAGTAAAGGCTGATGTAGGGTTAAGAGTAATCTGAAGTCCGAGGCAGAAAAGCAGAGATGGGTGGCATAGGGTAAGCCAATGGTGCCCACACTTCACCCACATCAAGAGCACCTGGAAGGCTTGTTGAAACAAATCCCTAGGCTCCATCTCAAGGTTTCTGATTCCATAGGTCTGCGCTGGGGCCCAGATACTTATAAAGTTCCTGGTGATGCTGATGCTGCTGTTTCAGGAACCACACTTTCTGAACTACTGGAGTAAATCAGGTACATTTTGAGTGTGCATACAACTGTCCCACTGCAGCTCAGTTCAAACCTGGTGACCAGGGAGAAGACAAGTGTGTGCCAAATAGTCCAAGGTATTGAAGTTGTAAGGAGGAACTGAGACAAAGATACTATCAGTAGTCACACATTTCCATGGGTTTCTGGGCATGGATGTGGGCTAGACGATGGCAATAACAGTAGTAACCAAACAATCCCCATGCCTGCCTTCCCCAAGATTATACTTCAAAAAGGAGAAAGATACACCACCAGGCAGCTGAGAGGAGTCAAGACTGAGATGGGAGAAGATCAGGTTAAAGATTGTCAGATGAAGATTGAATGGGATATGCCCAGGCCAGAGTGGTCAGAGTTGTAACTGGGAACACCGAGGACCAAAATATAAGGGTTATAATGACTGAGTTCCAGGGAACTCTGATGACCTAGTGGATAAGGAGCTATACTGCCAACCCAAAGGTATGCTGTTTGAATCCACCAGCTACTCTGTGGGAGGAAGATGGGCAATCTTCTCCCATTCAGTTTATAGCCTCTGAAAATCCAGTGGAGGGTCAGCCATGAATTGGTTCTAATTTGACGGCACATGATCACAACAATGACAAAGCACAGGTCCAGAGTGGTCAGGGCCTTGCTGGAGGAGCACAGGGGAGTGGGGTCCTGAAAGTCAGTCTGATCTCCCTCAGAAGTCAAGGGGGATGAGACCTGAAGGCTAACTTTGAGTGAGCAGATGAGTAAAGGAACTTCTTGTGTTGTCCACTCTCAGCTCACATGTATGTGCAATCTGGGGGTTCCTGGGGTGCCCAGCCCACACTTTGCATGCGTCTGCATGTTCTGTAACCCCTCATTAGCATCTGGTAAGAGATCCTGATGGAATGATTGCTTGGAGGACTGCTTAATTGCTGCATTTCATTAACTGCAACATCTGGAGAAGGGAACAGTCACTAGCTGAAACAGCCACAGCGGAAAGACCGAGGTTAAACTGCCTTAAAGTAGAAGGAGCTCTGGGGATGTGGCGGAGGCAGGCCTGCTCATATCCATATGCGGAATGCTTGGCTACACAGACACAGGGAGCCCTGGTGGCTAGTGGAGTAGGAGTTGTGCAGCCAACCCAAAAGCACATGGCTTGAATCCAACAGCTGCACCTGGGGAGAAAAATGGGCAGTCTCCTCCCATATGATTTACAGCCTCTTCCTGGGCAGTTAGCTATGAGTTGGTTCCAATTCAGCAGCACATAATAACAACATACAAAGCTACACAAAGGAGCCACACAGAGCACTCACACATGACAGGTCATGTACTCTAGCTTGGAAAACACAAACACATTTACATTCAAAAACAGAGAGCATACACACAGCCTGAGAACTCAGACACCCCTGAAACTCACATACAGAGACTTGCACTTAGACATTTGGCAGAAACACCTACATATGGATTCTCTCTCACATACACACAGGAACCACATGCCCAAACAGATACACAGGAAACATATTCAGAGATTTGAATCAAATGTCCATAAAGGATAGGTATAACACACATCAGTAAAAGCCTGTATCAAAAAAAAAAAAATCACAAAACACAACCCAACAAAAAACCCCACCCAAAAAAACAAACAAAACAAAACAAAAAACTCACAAAAACAAACAAACAAAGAAACAAAATCCCGTTGTTTTTATAAAAGCCCTTTCCAAGTCATGCAAGGGCTTGCCAAGGACACCACCTTGATTCTTCAACTCATTGTAGTAAGTTAAAACTGATTCAAAGCTGACCTTCTAGGAGGTTTTCAGAGGCTGTTAATTTCAGGCAAAGTGGATTCTAACTGACCATATTTGGCTTAGTGGTACAACTCCCTACCCCCTCGGCCATCAGAACTCCTCCCCTAAAATTAACAGCCTAAAGTCAGACATGTGGTGGACTCAGCAAGCATCATCTCAGGACAGGTACAAAGACTCTCGTGAGTGAGAATCTTTGTAATAGTGATGGAAGACCTAATCACAACATTCAAAATCTATTTTCATGACTTCCAGCTATCAACATGAAAGAAGACACCTGTAAGAACATGATGAATTCGACATTTGTACAAAGAGTGGAGGAAACACACAATTTTAACTGCTCTCCTGTGAAAACCTGACCACCACAACTGAGTATCAGAGACTCATTTTACAGAATGACCTCCACTCAGGCTAACTTTAAGTGAGCAGATGAGTAAAGCAACTTCTTGTGTTCCTAGGCCTCTCAAGAGGCCTAGAGAAGAAGGGTCAATGTGTATTGTTCAGTGTCATACCAGCTGCTGTACCAAGTAACTCCTTGGATTTCAGTGGCTTTATGCAGTCTTTTCTTTCTGAGTCACAGTTCAATGCAGGTGTCTTGGTTGGCTGGCAGCTGTTTTCCTTCTGATATACCCACAGTAGGCTCCTTTATCTGTGGTTCCATCATGGGATGAGACAGGGTGAAGGTTCATCAATGTTTTAAAAAGCCTACTGGGGGTTAGTCTACAAATTTCCCCTTTGCCTCTATTTTGTCAGTAAGAAGTAGTCACATGGCTGCCCTAGACTCCAGGTTGGCTGAGAAAACATTCCCCAGCCTTGACTATGAAAAAGGAGTTTAGATTACGATGTTCATAGCATTAACCATCAGAAACATAATCTAAGGCAAGGCTGCAGGAAAAGAATAGGGGTTTTCTTCTGCTCAGAGCACCAGATCCTGCTCCCAGGAGTCGTAGGCCCCAGACACCCATTTACTTACTCTTGTCCCTTGCCTTTAAGGTGGAGAGCTCTTTGAAGGCAAACTGAATCTTGCTTATTTAAGTTTTTAAATCAGTACAAACAGAGGATGGTGAATGTCCAGGGCAGGAGGAACCCAAAACATTCATGTCAGACATGGTTCCTACTTCATAGCTGTGTGTCTGCTGATGAGACAAAAAGAAGACAGATACTTTCTAAACATTGTGGTGGTGGTGGTGGTGGTGGTGATAGACCAGAAGGAGAGGAAAGAGCCAAGGAATACACCAAGTCTGTATGGTGATGGTGGTATAGAGGCAAGATCTGAGTAGAAGATACCTGGACCTAAAAGAACTAGTGCTTTGTAAGCATCAACATAATACCTTTGTGCAGATCTGTGTGCTACTGGGAGGCCTAAAGAATCCCAGTTTCAACTCAAACCACTGCAGATTCAAGAGCTAATTAAAAATTTGATCTCTAATTGCAAACCTGTGCTGATTCATGTACTAACTATAAAGCAGTGCTAGTTGTAAACCATGTCCCAGAGCAGTTCTGCAAAAACTTGGTCAGGAACACAGCTAATAATCACTAGCTCAGAGATTCACATGCTAATGGCCGGAGTTGACTCATGAGCTAATTACCATCTCAATATCCTACAATACAGTGAATGTTGCTCTTAGTTGTCAGGGAAGTCAAGGATGACTCACAGTGACCCCCTAGTGTGCTGAGTAAATCATCTTCAGAAAGCTTTGGAGACTGTGGCCTTTTAGAAGCAAGCCTCCAGATAATTTCTAATAGCCAACCTTCCAGCTAGCTGTTTTTCCAATTGTTGTCATGTACCTCAAGACAGGAATGACTCATAGCAGAACCTCTGGTGGGTTTTTAGAGGCAATACATCCCATGGGAAGAGATGGCCCACCTTTCTCCCTCAGAGCAGCTGGTGGATTAGAACCACATGCCTTTGGTTTGGCAATGTATTGTCACTAAGCCACCAGAGAGTTCCCTTTCAATTGTTCTTATTGCTATGTACTGTTCAGTCAGGAAGGGGGAATTGTATTTCTAGTGGAGAAGAGCCCAGACTCTGAAGCTGAAAGCCTGGACTCAAATGCCCTCTGTCTTTGAGTAGCTGAGCTACTCCTTTCTATTTAGACCTTAGTTTCTCCCTGGGTGGCCCAAATAGTTATTGTGCGCAGGCCTTTGTATTTGAAAGTCGGTTGGGCACTGACTAAGTCTCCAGTTTGGAGGCTCATGTGTGAAGCAGTTTAATTCTGGAGGGTAGGATCTCTTGATTTAGTTGAAAGTTCGTGTACACTGTCATTTTTATTGCATCCACAATCATGTGTGAGTGGAGGGGGTGCCTGGATTTAGCTATCAGCTGTGGGCTGGAAGCCTCTTGTTTAAGTTAATCAGGACCAGGTGGTTGGGCCCTTGGGTTGTGTTTGGGAAGAACTTTGTTCTAAGTGGTATAGCACTAGTCTGTCAGTTTGCTGTACTAAGATAACTTGGGGTTGCTGTGATACTGAACATTGTGCCACTGGTACTTCAAATGCCATAATGGTTACCCATGGTGGACAGGGTTTGGCAGAGCTCCCAGATTAAGGGTTTGGAAGCAGGATTAGCATCCACTTCTTAAATATCATGCCTTTGGAGACTCTGAATATTAGGGAAACTATGATAATTATACAACAGTTTCAGATCTTTTGTTCATGAGGTCACTATGGATTGTACTTGACTCGACAGCACTTAACAACATGACCCTGGATGAGATGGACTGGTATAGCAACTGTGGCAATGGGGTCAGGTGTGTTGGAGATCAATTGGTTTAAAATAGGGCAAGGATCAGAGCTGTTCATAGGTCACTATGAGTCATAGTTGACTTGAAGACATATAACAACATTGGCCTAAAGATTGGCAGTTCTCATGAAAGGCCTGGTGATTAATTTACATCCGTAATGATTAGAGTCAAGAAAATCCTGGGAGCAGTTCTACTTTTTAACACTTGGGGTCGTCATGAGTCAAAAGATACCAACAGGTTCGGTTTTGAGTTTCAGAATTCAGTGCTAACAAAAGATAGTACTTTAATGAGTTCGTGGGAAGATTATATGACCTAATATATGAAAAGCACTTGGAAGTGTGCCTAGCATATGTTAAGCGCTTACTCTTTTAATACTATGTAATAGTAACATACTAGGCATTGGTGAGATGAGATGGACTGGCATGGGGCATTTTGAGTCCGATGACCATATGATATATTCCTCTGGAGTTGAAAAAGTGAGGAAAAACGGAGTTGCTTTCATAGTTAAAAAAATCATTGCTAGATCTGTCTTGAAGTACAATATTGTCAGTG
>NW_006400016.1:637190-642405 GCF_000299155.1 Elephantulus edwardii
ATGGGAGTGTCAGAGACAGTGCGATTGGCACAGGACAGAGCGGAGTTTAGGGCTGTTGTACATAGGGTCGCTATGAGTCGCAGGCGACACGACGGGACATACAACAACAATAGTAACAACGATGAAACTGAGCCAACAGTTCCCGTTCTGATTTCATTCTTATAGGCATTCTTGAATCCAGTTCGTCACCAGTGAATCTTTCCTGTTCCAGGTCGAGGGTTGGGGTCTAATCTTTTGCAAAAGCGTCTCAGAGGTTCTTAATTTAATCGTTGTACCCCACGTCTCGATCCCCGTCCCATTGCCCCCATGGCGGGGTTCTCAGATCAGGGCATAACCACCCAAACGCCACGTGGAAGCAGCAGGACACCGTTCAGAGGCCGATCGCACGGCGTTGTGTGGGGCGTGTAGTCTCACTGCTGGATTGAGCTGCGGAGCTAGCCTGCCAGATAAACTACATTTCCCAGAGAGCAAAGCGACAGCCTCTGCCTCAACTTGATCAAATCTGAAGGCAAGGCCTCGCCCCTTCAGAGAGCGCGCCTCCGGAATGCAGTGAGGGATTATGGGGTGAAGGTGCCTCTCAGGGTGGTGCTGCGCAGGCGCGGGAGTTTTACCTATGTCAGATTTTAACCCTTGGGTAAACCCATATTATCTGGTCCTGGAGCTCGTTTTAAGACAGCAATGAAAGCTGTACAGTGCATTTCTGGAAGGAAGAGCAAGATGGACACGCCCCACCTCTGTTTGTGCTCTGGAGCTAGCTCGACCATCTTCCGGCTTTGTGGCATCTCAGCTGTCCCCTCTCCCTACCTCCTTGTCATCTCTCAAATCTGATCAAGGCATCCCAGATTTTGTTCCAGTATTAAAGGAATACCCCAACCCCTTCCTCTTTTTTTCTCCTTCACAGCCATCTTCCCCCTTTCCCTTAAATTTTATTATGGTCATTTTCAGCCATATACCAAGCTCCAACAATTATCAACATATGGCCAATCTTGTTTTAATTATTGTACCTCTCTCTAGGCCCAGAGTTCTAATAAAGTAGATTTCAGACACCATATGATTTCATCCATAGACATTTACAAAGGTATCTCTGAAATAATGCTCTTTTTAAAAGTCAGCCTGCAACTGCAACTGTAACACCTTTACTACATCAAAAAAAGAATAATTCTAATAACCCATTGCCAGACTTTTCCAACTGTCTTATGTCGTTTTACTGTTGACTTGTTTAAATCAGAATCCACGCAGGATCCACACATTGCATTTAGTTTATGCTTTGCATTTGATTGAGACCTTTTTAAACCTTTTAATGTTTTTAAACTCCACTTCTCCCATTCATATGATTTAGCTGGTTATACCAAGAATGGTGTCCTTAAGATACTTCCTGTATTGTTATTGTATGTGGAGTTGAATACAACTTAGAGTAGCATTATGAACAACAAATTGGAACCTTGCCCTCTCCTGTGCCATCCTCATGAGCTCTGCCATACTGGCGCTCATTGTTAGAGTTACTGTGTCAGTTCATCTTAAAGAGGCTTCCTTTCTCTCTGACCCTCCAACTTTCCCAGTATGATGTCTTTTTCAAAGACCTGGCCCTTCTTGACAGCATGCCCAAAGTATGTGAAGTGACACTTCACCATCTTCACTTCTGAAAAGTACTCTTGTTGCATTTCCTCCAGGACAGGTTAAGTTTGTTCTTTTGGTAGTTCATGGGCTATCTAGTACATTTTGCCAACACCACAATTCAAAGGCACTGACTCTTGATTCTTCCTCGATCTTATTTTTTCACTGTCCAACTTGATTCAGACACACTTTATACTTTAAACTGACATTTGCTCTTTCGTACTTCAGAGAGGTTCCCTGATAGCTGATTTTCCTAATGCAGCCCCTCTTTTAATTTCTTGACTGCTGCTATCATAGACATTGATTGTGGATCAAAGTAAAATGAAATTATTGACAACTTCTCCCTTCATCATGATGTTTCCTGCATGTCTTGCAAACTGGTAGAACTACAAACTGGGTCAGACATAGACTAAATTTCAGAGTATGTTTACTTTCTAACAGTTCAAACTCAATTGCAGCTTTGTGGGAGAAAGGACCTGGCAATCTGCACTGTAAAGATTAACAGCCCACTGTCATTGAGTCAATTCTGATTCATGGTGGCCTTCTGTTAGGTTTCTGAAACTTTATGTCTTAAGCAAAGGGCCTCAACTTTCTACCCCGAAGCAATTGGCACATTTTAATGACCAACATTTCAGTTAGCAACACAACTCACTATACCACCAAAAAGCCTTCATGTAAATGTTAGAGCTTAGAAAATCCTATAGTGCAGTTCAGCCCTATTATAGAGGTTCACTAGGTATCAGATCCACACAGTCAAATGCCTTTGCATAGTCAATGAAACACAGATAGATGTCTTCTGGTACTTTCTGCTTTCTGCCAACATCCATCTGACATTGACAAAAATGTCCCTAGTGCCATGACCTCTTCTAAACCTAGCCTGTATTCCTGGTAGTCCTGTGTCAATGTACTGTTCAAGTCTTTTCTAGACAATCTTCAGTAGGATTTTGCTAGTGTGTGATATTAGTGAAAATTGTTTGATAATTTCCACACTCTGTTGGGTCACCTTTTCTTGGAATGGGAATAAATATGGATCTTATATGAAATCTGGATCTTATACATACTTATACAAAACCTATACTGGTGAAGAGATTGAGATTGCTAAAAGTTTTCATTTACTTGGCTCCACAGTCAACACTCTTGGTACCAGCAGCCAGGAAATCAAGAGACTAATTGCATTGGGAAAGTCAGCTGTCAGGGACCTCTTCAAAGTACTGAAGAGCAATGACATCAAACTGATCCTGATCTGGGCTGTAGTCTTTGCAATTGTGTGCTATGCATCAGAGAGCTGGACAGTGACCAGGATTGATAGAAAGAGAACTGATGCCTTTGAGTTGTGGTGCTGGAGAAGAGTGTTGACTCTCATGGACTGCTAGGAGAACAAACAGGTTTGTCCTGGAGAGGGTGAAGCCAGGCAGCTCCTTGGAATCAAGGATTTTGACGCTTTGTCTGGCATGTTTCAAGGTGGGATCAGTCCTTAGAGAGGGACATCATTTTGGGGAGAGTGGAGGAACAGTGCAGGAGAGGAAGACCCTCGATGAGATGGATCGATTCAGTAATTGGGGTGGCAGGAGTGGGTGTGTCGGAGACAGTGAGGTTGGCACAGGATAGAGCAGGATTTAGGGCTCTTTCTTGTGATACGACCTTGCTTGCTGAAACTGAAAAGACCTGAAGCACTTGGTGCAAAAGGTTAAGAACTGTAGTCTTCAATATGGATTGAAGCTCAACATCAAGAAGACAAAGATTCATCTCATATCATCTCACCCCAGTAAGAATAGCAAAATTTAACAGAACAGCAAACATTAAATGCTGATGAGGTTGTAGAGAAACTGGAACCCTTATTCACTGTTGGTGGGAGTGTGAAAAGGTGCAACCACTGTGGAAGGTGGTATGGTACTTTCTCAAAAAGCTGCAAATAGAAATACCATTTGACACAGCAATTCCACTACTGGGAATTTACCCTAAAGAAACCATAACCACCACCCAAGTAGATATATGCACACCCATGTTTATTGTGGCTTTGTTCACAATAGCAAGGAGTTGGAAACAACCTAAGTGTCATCAGCAAACAAATGAATAGAGAAGCTGTGGTATATTCACACAATGGAATACTATGCTGCATTAAAAAAACAAGGAACTCTCAAAACAACTATGAGATATCATCTCACCCCAGTAAGAATAGCAAAATATAACAGAACAGCAAGCAACAAATGCTGGCGAGGATGTGGAGAAACTGGAACTCTTATTCACTGTTGGTGGGAATGTAAGATGGTAGAACCATTGTGGAAGGCGGTGTGGCGCTTTCTCAAAAAATTGCAAATAGAGATACCATTTGACCCAGCAATCCCATTACTGGGAATATACCCCAGAGAGACCATGTCTGCCATCCAAGCAGATATATGCACACCCATGTTTATTGCAGCTTTGTTTACAATAGCAAAGAGTTGGAAGCAGCCTAAGGGCTCATCAACAAACGAATGGATAGAGAAGCTGTGGTATATCCACACAATGGAATACTACACAGCATTGAAAAACAAGGAACTCATGCAATATTATTCAAAGTGGGTGACCCTGGAGGACATTATGCTGAGTGAAATATCTCAGTCACAAAGGGACAAATACTGCATGGTGCCACCGTTGTAAAATATGACTGATATCGGGATTGAGGGGAGACTGAGAAAGATGGGTTCAATAATATAAACTGTATTGAAACAGATAAGGGAGAAAACTGTTTAAAAGGGATATGTGATTAGGTATTTTTGTCATGACAGGAGTCCAAAGCGAAGGCTGCATAGTGGAGTGGACCTGGGGAAGGGTTTGTAAAACAATGAAAGAATTTTTCTTTTACTTTTTCAAGAGGGTAGTGTACTGGGGGGGGGGACGGTTGGGAGGGGAGAAAAGTGCAACAATGAATGAATGGAAACCCAAAGTCTCTGTAAATTTTCATTGAAAGGAATAATAAATTTAAATAAATAAATAAATAAATAAAATGCTTTATCCTCTTGGGAAAAAAATAGGGGTATATGATTGGGTATTATTGTCATGACAGGAGTCCAGAATGAAGGCTACACAATGGAGTGGACTTGGGGGGAGGGATTGCATAACAATGAAAGAGTTTTTATTTTACTTTTCAAGAAGAGTGAATGGGGGGGACGGGGTGGACAGGGAGAAAAGTGCAACAATGAATGACTGGAAACCCTAAGTCTCTGTAAATGTTCATTAAAATTAATAGAAAAAAAGAAGGCAAAGATTCTCACCACTGGGCCAATTTGCAGCACCATGCTAGATGGGCCTCTTATCCACAATCAACACTCTTAACACCAGCAGTCAGGAAATTAAAAGACGAATTGCTCTGGGAAAATCTGCTGTCATGGACCTCTCCAGAGTGCTGAAGAGCAATGGTGATACAAAGGTGCGCCTAATCCAGGCCATGGTCATCTCAATTACTTGTTATGCCTCAGAGAATTGGACAATGACTAAGGATGACATAAGAAGAATAGATACCTTCGAGTTGTGGTGCTGGGGAAGAGTCTTGAACATACCATGGACTGCCAAGAAAACAAATAAGTCTGTCTTTTTTTAAAAAAAAAAAATTTTATTTTTT
>NW_006400016.1:642505-660430 GCF_000299155.1 Elephantulus edwardii
TTTTTTATTTTATTTTATTACTTTTCTGTGCGTGTACCGTCAAATCAGATCTGACTGGTACAGGAGGAGATTGTCCCTCCTTACCCGGCAGAGCATCTGGTGGATTTGAACCGTGCGCCTCTGGGAAAATAAGTCTGTCTTGGAGAGGGGGAAACCAAGTCTTTCCTTGGATGATAGGATTTTGAAGTTCCACCTCACTTTGGTCACATGGCGAGTACAGATAGGTCCTTGAAGAAGGATATCAGGCCCAGAAGGGTGGTTGGGCAGCACAGGAGAGGAAGTCCCCAGAGGAGATGTAACTGGGGCAATGGGGGTAGGTGTGTTGGAATTAGTAAGACTGGCTCAGGACAGGAAAGGGTTCAGAGCTGTACATAGGGTTGGTATACATTGCAGGTGACTCAATGGCACATAACAACAACATACTATGACAGATTTGGAAGCAGGAATGGCACCCACTTCCTAAACAACATACCTCTGGAAACTTTATGAACTTTAATAAATGTCGATAGTTGTAGAGGGGTTTCAGGCCTTTTGTTCATAGGGTTGCTATGAGTCATGCTCAAGTCAAAGGCAATTCACAACAACAACAACAATGGATCAGAATCCAACATAAAGAAATTATGTTAATTTTCAGGTCTTTTGTTCATAGGGTCACTATGAGTGATATTCGACCTGACAACTTAACCACTGCTGGCCTTTTATTCATAGGGTTGCTATGCGTCGTGCTCAACTTGAAGGCAATCAACAACACAACAACAAGTGAGACTAGTGTTATATTTTGGAGGAATATTCTTCTACTTGGTATATCACTCTTTGTCAATTTGCTGTACTGAGGTTATCTGGGTTTACTGTGATGCTGAACTTTGTGCCTTTGGGTTGTGAAATGCCATAATGGTTTCCCAATGTGGACAGTGTTTGGTCAAGCTCCCACTTGTAAAACTTGGAAAAACAATGGTTGTTATAGAAAGGCATTAGGTTTTTGGTCAGGGAGTCTCTATGAGTTGTGCTCGACTCAACAGCAATCAACAGCATGTATCAGAATTATACCACAGTAACATGTTGTTGATTACCATCAAGTCAAACATGACTCATAGCGACCCTATGAACGAAAGATCTGAAGCCTTTTGATAACTACCATTTCTCAAAGTTCATAGTTTCCAGAGGCATTTTGTTTAAGAAGTGGATGACACTCCTGCTTCCAACAACAGTAACATACAGCAACAATATTTCGTGAGTGTTGCTTAATCTAGCAGAAGATTTGTACTGTCTACTTGTATTTCTTTCTGCCATGTTAAAAACCATTATGGATCAATACAGAAACAGAGGACATGCATACAAGGCAAGTGAATTTAGCAGACATATGTAAACGGCTCCCCCCAACAACAGCATAATATACACTATGTTCCAGTGCTATGGCTCATTTTCCAGGATATGTTAGGTCATAAAGGGAGTCTTGATAAGTTGTTGTTTGGTTGTTGGTGTTGTGGTTTTTTTTAAGCGTGTTACAAAATGTATTGGTGTAAGCATTCTGATACTTTTAGGTGGGAAAGGATATGTAAATTTCGCTACAAGGGCCAACAGAAAAGAACAGTGAACAGGACAGCACATCTGCCGCAAGATTGGCAGTGGCACAATTGAAAACAAATGTTAAATGAGGGCACTCCATCTGGGGGATTTTAAAGTAATCATTTAAAGCTACAAGAGACAAGATATGCTCTAATTTAAAACACTAAGAAATAACACCATCAATGAAAAAAGGAAATCAATGGCAAAGTGTGCCAAAAGGGATGGAGGGTAAAGGAGGAAACTTTCATTTGTGAGATACAAATAGTTTTCCATAAGATGGGGCATTAATTATTATTAATGACATACCCTGTAAGTACAAAATAAAACCAAATCCCTCATCACATAATTAAAAATTTACATATTTAATAAAGGCAAGGCAACAGACTGAAGTTATGGCCTGTCAGAAATTTACCCCACTGACATTATCTACAGACACACTGGACCAATTTGTACACAGTGATTCTTTATGCACACCAAAAGGGATTCCGTAAAATTGACAACTATATACAAATCTGTACACCAATCCACCAGAGCAATTCTCTATATCAACTTAAAGCAGGACACCTGAGATTTCATTTCTTCAGTTGCCTTATCATAATCCCTAATATACATTTCAGAGTTGGTTTCTGTTTTATTTAAAGACATTTTCCTTGGATATGTGCACTATGGTTTCTGTTTTATCTAAAGGCATTTTCCTTGGATATGTGTACTGTGGATAAAATAAAAAACAAAAGTATTAAACTGATCGCTTGAGGAGTTGGCCCTTTCCATCCTTGTAGAGAGGCATCATCCTTCTGTGGCTCAGAGAGGACTGTGCATCCCTTGGTGCACACCCCCGGATCGAGGACCCCTGCAGTTGCCTCTTTTCAGAGTCAGTAAAGGGCTTTCGCTGACTTTTAAAAAGTAAGATTAAGAAGGGGGGGGGAAAGGGAGGGGGAAATAAAACCCCAAATGCCGAAGGAATTGCAATGGGATGAGTTTCCTCCACCACTTAGGGAATGTTTCTGACGCTGCTGGATGAGCTGGGCCATCATGATGTCGGCAATCTGGGGGGGGAGGGGCACCTCTTCCTCTAGGTAGAGGGCCCCTTGGAGTTCCTCTATGGACCCCAGGTTACCTCTGCCCACCTGGCTTTTCTCCTTCAACTCTCCAAGGAGCAACCTGGTTGTGAACACAGGGTACAGTCACCATCCGAGTCTGGTATAAGTCAAGTATCTTTGGGAAGGCAGGGCTGGTTTCCCCACCTGAAGGGTGACAAGTGACATCCGGAGGGCTCCCAGGGTGAGGTTGCATAGTCTGTTCTCCAAGATGTCCCATCAGGAGTCAGGACAGCATGAGGACTGACTGAGTCTTGATAAGTTTTAAAATATTGAAAAAATTCAAAGTATTTTTTCTGACCACTATGGAAAGAAATTAGAAAGCAATGTTGTTGTTGCTAAGTGCCGTTGAGTCATAGACGACTCGTAGCGACCCTATGAATGAAAGACTGAACACTTGTATAGCTCTCATCATTTCTCCAAGTTCATAGAGTTTTCAGAGGCAAGCTGTTTCAAAGTGGATGCCACTCCTGCTTCCAAGCTTGTTTTAATCGGGGAGGGCCACCAAACACTGTTCACCATAGGTAACCATTATCGCATTAGACTCATCATTGTCACAGTGTTTATCATCACAGCAACCATGAGTTACCTCTGTACAGCAAATGGACAGACCAGTGCTATATCACTTAGAAGAATGTTTGACCTAAAACAATTAAAACCAAGAAGTACACACCTACGTATCATACATACACATACATTATCACCCAATAAACATGCATACATGTACACACAGTCACACTATATACACACGATCACATACTGTCACATAGTACAAACTATCACACAGTACACACACACAATCACAAAGCACACACATACTATCATACAGTAGACACACAGAACATCATTGAGTTCACAAAGAGCATGAAAAATAGAAAAGAGTCCCCTTGACAGGATATTGGATGCAAAAAAAAAAAAAGACCTGCAATGATCTGATAAATTGTCTCCTTAATAAAAAACACAATTTCTTGAGGATGTGTACTGTAGACTTGAAACCTACCCATACTTTACCCACTAGCAGGTTTTGTTGTTGTTGTCGTGTGTCGTCGAATCACCTCTGACTCATAGTGACCCTATGTACAATAGCCTTAAACCCTGCTCTATCTCTTGCCACTCTCATTGAATCCGACACATCTATCCCCATTACCCCAGTGATGGAGTCAATCCATCTTAGTCTTCCTCTCCTGCGCTGTCCCTCCACCCTTCCAAGCATGACATCCTTCTCCAAGAACTGATCCCACCTTGCAACATATCCAAAGTATGTCAGACAGAGCTTCACAATTCTTGCCTCCAGGAAGCAGCCTGGCTTCACCCTCTCCAGGATGAGCTTGTTTGTTCTCCCAGCAGTCCATGGTATATTCAATACTCTTCTCCAGCACCACAGCTCAAAGGCATCAATTCCCCTTCTATCATCCCTAGTCATTGTCCAGCTCTCTGATGCATAGCAAGTAATTGCAAAAACCATGGCCTGTATCAGGTACACCTTAGTCTCCAGACTGACATGCTTGCTCCTCAGTACCTTGGAGAGGTCTCTGACAGCAGACTTTCCCAATGCAATTCTTCTTTTAATTTCCTGGCTGCTGGTGCCAAAAGTGTTCATTGTAGAGCCAAGCAAACCAAAGCTGTCAACAGTCTCAATCGCTTCACCATCTCTTGTGTTGCTGCCAATGGGTCCAGTGGTGAGAATCTTTGTTTTCTTGATGTGGAGCTTCAATCCATATTAAAAGCTGCAATCCTTGACCTTCTGCAGCAAGCGCTTCAGATCCTCCTCCGTTTCAGCAAGCAGGGTTGTGTCATCTGCATAATGCAGATTGTTGATGAGTCTTCCTCCAATCCTGATGCCACACTTCTCCTCATAGATCCCAGTTTCCCAGATAATCTATTCCACATATAGATTGAAAAGATATGGAGATAGGACACATCCTTGACACACATCCTTCTAAATTTTGAACCATGCAGTGTTTCCTTACTCTGTTCTGAAGATTGCATCCTAGTCCAAGTAGAAGTTTCACATAAGCACAATCAAGTGTTCTGGGATTCCCATTCTTCTCAGAGTCAGCTAGTTTGTTGTGATCCACACAGTCAAATGTTTTTGCATAGTCAATGAAACACAGATTGACATTTATCTGGCACCCTCTCCTTTCAGCTAAGATCCATCTGACGGTAGCTATAATATCCTTAATGCCACAGCCTCTTCTATATCCAGTCTGCACTTCAGACAGTTCTCTGTTGATGTTCCAGTTGTTTTTGGATAATCTTCAGCAGAATCTTGCTTGCATGTGATATCAATGATATTGTTCAATAATTTCCACACACTGCCAGTCAGATCACCTTTCTTTGGAATGGGAACAAATATAGATTTCTTCCACTCAGTAGACCAGGTGGTTGTCCTCCCGATTGCTTGGCACAACTTGGTGAGCACATCCAGGGCAGAATCTGTTTGTTGAAACATGTCAGTTGGCATGCCATCAATTCCTGGGGCCTTGTTTTTTGCCGATTCTTTCAAAGCAGCTTGAACTTTTTCCTTCATCACCACAGGCTCTTGCTCATACGTTGTTTCATGAAATTCTTCTGTGTCCACCAATTCCTTTTGGTACAATGACTCTGTATACTCTTTGCATCTTCTTTTAATGCTTGCTGGATCATTTAATATTCTGCCCAAATCATCCTTAAGTATTGTAACTCGAGGTTTGAATTTGTTCTTCAGTTCCTTCAGCTTAAGAAATGCTGAGCAAGTTCAGCCCTTTTGATTTTCTTAACAGGCAGTTAATCTCAAGGGAGGAGATTGCCCTTCCTTCTCCACTGATGGCCCAGAACCGTGTGCCTTTGAGAAAGCAATAGAAAGGGGGAAACCCCTGGAAAAGATAAAGACATAGAAATTAACAACACATTATTAAAGTGCCAATGGGTCAAAGAAGAAATTAAGAGGGAAACTATAAATTTCTGTATCTAGATAAATGAAAACACAACATATCAGAACTTATTTGATGCAGCAAAGCAGTACTCAAAGGGAAACTTACAAAAGCAAATACCTACATGATAAAAGATGAAAAACTAAAAAAAAAGGATAAATTCAACTCAACAGCCTAACTCTACAATTTGTGTAATTAAAAAGAATAGAAAACCAAATATAAAACTGCCAGAAGGAAAAAACTAACGAAGACCAGAAGAGAAAGAAATTCACTAAAAAGGGGAGGGGAAAAACCCAATAGACTCAACAAAACCAGAAGCTGGTCCTTTGAAAAACGATCAAGGAAGAAGCTGATAAAAAGGGGAAAAGGGGAGGGGGGAATCTGCAAACCAGCAAAATGAAAAGAGAAAACCTATGAACAAGTAAAATATTGGGAGCTCTGGTGTCCTAGTGGCAAGAAGCTGTGCTGCAATCTCGAAGACACCAGCTGCTCCACGGGAAAAGGATGGGCAATCTCCTCCCTTGTCTCTGAAAACTCACTGGAAGGCCAGCTGTGGGTCGGTTCAGACTCGATGGTACACAACAAGCAAAATAATATCATTGAGTCAATAAATATAAAATTACTACAATATTATGAAAAACTTGAAAAATTAGTAACCTACATGAAATGTACAATTTTTTTTAACTTTTAAAAAACTTGTTATTTTATTCTGGTTTACTTACAAAATTCTGTATACATTGTTTTTCACAGTGGATCTTTCCCATTTCCTTAACCCACCCGTTCCTCAACCCATCAAATTGCGGGACCTGTAGGTTCAAAAGGCACATGATTAAATTTGAATTTAAACGGTTAGAAGTGCCTGATCCAGGCCATGGTCTTCTCAATTGCTTGCTATGTATTAGAGAGCTGGACAAGGACTAAGAATGACAGAATAAGAATGGTTGCCTTTGAGTTGTGGTGCTGGAGAAGAGTATTGGACATAGCATGGACTAGCAGCAAGAGAACAAACAGATCTGTCATGGCGAGGGAGAAAACAAGTTGCTCCTTGGAGGTAAGAATTGTGAAATTCCGTCTCACGTATATTTGGCATGTTTCCAGGAGGGGCCAGTCCTTGGGGAAGGACATCACACTTGGATGGGTAGGTCAGTGCAGGAGAGGAATACCCTGGATGAGATGGATTGACACAGTAACTGTGGCAATGTGGTCAGGTGTGTTACTGACAGTGAGGCTGGCTCAGGAGAGGGCAAGGTTCAGAACCATTGTTCACAGGGCTGCTATGAGTGGTAGTTTACTCGATGGCATGTAACAAAAGTGACAGAAAAAATATTTGCAACAAGTGTGATAGAAAGATGTTTACCAGCCCCAGTGTAATGAAAATACTAATCAAAATCATGAAAAGCAAAAAACACAAAACAAAAACAAGTAACATGAAAAGACAATTTCAGGAGAAACATAAACATTTAAAAAAATGATGAAAACTAAATGCTCCCCAACTGGTATTCCAAGCACCCCTGATGGTGTTGCTGGTAGGAGTCGTACTATTAGCCTGAAGGTAGCACCTCTCTGATGGTTCAAATCTACTGAAGTCTCCTTGGGAGAAGGTTGGGCAATCTCCTCCCATACTTTTTACAGCATCATAAAATCCACTGGAGGGTCAGCTATGAGTCAGTTCTGACTCATCAGCAATCAGGTTAGTTGAATCGTAGCTGAGGAGCAGTCAGGAAGTTGGGAGATTCCATCCACTGTGGCTGGGCAGTGGTTGGTTGTTATCCTTCTGGTGTAAGCACAGGCAGCTTGGGTGCAAAGCCTGAAAGGGTGCACATCTCTTGATCCACTGTAAGTAGTACAGGAAGTGCTTAAAGATTTCATTACAAAGATCTTCATGGCACCATTAAAAAAAAAAAGCAAGGAAAAAACTCCCCAACGTAAAAGTTCTGTGCAGGGGCAGAAATTCCGTGTTCTGACAGAACTTGAAAGGAGCAAGCATGGTACGGTGGTAGAATTCTTGTCTTTTACACAGGAGACCTGGGTTGTATCATGAGTAAGGCCACCAGGCAGTCTGTCAGGAGATATTTTCAGGCTATTGTGATACTATAGGTGGGACTTCAGAAGGTGAATTTGACTGGGATTTGCACACACTTGCAGATTAGAAACGTTTACAGACTTGGTTGGTCCTGGGCCTTTGACCATCCATCCAGCTGCACTGTGGTTGGTGTATGACTCATGGCCATGTGGCTTTGAGTCATAATGAACAGCCTCCAACTTTAAACTTAAACTAGAAAGTTTGTGACTATTTTTGGGTAAATTATTAAGGACACATCCAGGTGAATTCTTTGGTTCAAACTCAAGAGCAAATTGCCTTTCCCTGGGCCTGCTAAGAAAGGTACTGGTGGTGCAGTGTATGAAGTGTTGGGACACTTAACTGAAAGATTAGAAGTTTGGCTCCACCGGCAGCCCCAGGGGAGAAAGAAGAAGCTGGCTCCTTCTGAGGAAGGCCTCCTGTGAGCTGGAATCAGTGACAGCAGGTTTTTTTTTTATTTGAATCTGCTAGAGAGGGTTTAATCTTCTTTCAACTGCACTTTTCCTGAGGATAAAGCCATGTGCTTGGTTTAATGGACAGAAAGAAGTCAGATGGCTTCTGAATGTGTGTCAAGAATCAAAATGGAGTTAGAGCTACTGTTAGGGGCCTCAGCTTTTCACGAAAAAAGCGGCTTCAAAATTTAAGCTCCAATAAAATAGGGATGTGTGTTTGTGTGCGCACACGCGTGTTTGTAAAAAATATCAAAGAGTTCCTTGAGAAAAGAAATGTGGCAAATGCATTCTTGACTAATTAGATGAGTTACTTTGTTGTAGGAATTTTTCTTAATTTGATAGAGTACATGATAGCTGTAGAAAATGGCATTTCTTAGGCATTATTTTATAAATTTAGGAGACCAAAGACCTAACTAGATTCATGGAAAGAGGAAGCAAACACTTCCACTCTTGGAATGGAGGAACTACCAAAGGCAGATGGAAAAAGGCAAAGGGAGTGTGGAAAATGAAGCCATTTTAGCAATTCACTCAGCAGAGTCCTTTTGTTATGATGTGTATTGTTGTTGGTAAGTGCGTCTGGTTGACTATCACTCCTAGAGACCCTAGGAACAACGGACCTGAATCTTGCCCTCCCCTGCACTGTCCTCACGACCTCTGCCGCACTCAATCTCATTGTAGTAGTCACTGTCAGCCCATCTCATTGAAGGACTACTTTTGCTGATACTCTTCCTTTCCCAGAATGATGTCTTTATCCGAGGACAGGACCCTCTGAACAATATGCCCAAAATATGTGAGACAAAGTTTCACCATCCTTGCCTCTAAAGACAACTTTAGTTGCATTTCCTTCAAGACTGATTTGTTTGTTCATTTGGCAGTTCATGGTACATTCAATATTCTTTTTGCCAACATCACTATTCAAAGGCCTCACTTCTTCAGTCTTCCTTATTCATTGTTCAACCTTCAGATGCATAGGTTGTAGTCGTTATGTGCTATTGAATACCCTGTGCATTGTAACTCTGAACTCTGCCCTATCCTGAGATACTCTGTCTCCGAAACACCTAACCACAGTTACTGTGTCAGTCTATCTCATTCACGGTCTTCCACTCTTGACTCTTCCAAGAATGATGTCCTTTTCCAGGCACTGGTCCCTCTTGGCCACATGCGTAAAATATGTAAGACAGAGCTTCAAAATTCTTGTCACCAAGGAGTAACTTGGTTTCACCCTCTCCACCTGTTTGTTCTCCTGACCGTCCATGGAATGTGCAAGATTCTTCTCTAGCACCACAACTCAAAAGCATTGATCCTTCTTTGCCCTCCCTCGTCATTGTCCAGCACTCAGATGCATAGCAACTAATTGGGAAGATTATGGCCTAGATCAGGCACACCTTCATATCCACACTGACATCATTGCTTTTTAGCACTCTGGAGAGGTCCCTGACAGCAGATTTTCCCAGTGCAATTTGCCTTTTGATTTCCTGACTGCTGATGCCAAAAGTGTTTATTGTGGAGACAAGTAAGTTGAAATTGTTAACAATCTCTGTCCCCTCTCCATCTGTCATGGTTTTTTACTAATTGGCCCAGTGGTGAGAATCTTTGTTTTCTTTGTTTGCTTTAGTCCATATCGAAGAATATAGTCCTTGACCTTCTGTAGCAAATGCTTCAGGTTCTCCTCAGTTTCAGAAAGCAAAATTGTGTCATCTGCATAATGCATAATGTTGATGAGTTCTCCTCCAATTCTGATGCCACATTTCTCCTCATAAAGCTCAGCCTCCTGAATGATCTGTTCTGCATGTAGATTGAAAATGTACGGAGACAAGACACATCCCCGACGTGCTTCTTTCTCAGTTTTGAACCATGCAGTGTTTCCATGCTCTGTTTGATGACTGCTTTCTGGTCCATGTATAGGTTTTGCATGAGCACAATCAGATGTTCGATGTATAGAAAGCAATTGAAACCATATGGCTTGAAGCAGTTGCATCTTGTGTGTTTTGTTGTTGTGTTCTGTCAAGTCGGGAACAGACCCATTGCTGACCCTCCAGAGGATTTTCAGAGGCAGTAAATCATACAGAAGACTGCCCATCTTTCTCCCATGGAGCAACTGGTGGATTCAAATCACATGCCTTCTGGATTGCAGTGCAGCTTCTTGCCACTAGGCTACCAGAGCTCCCTTCTGTATTGTTTTGTTGATGTTATGTGCCATTGAGTCACTGCAACCCAAAGCGACCCTATGTACAGTAGCTCTGAACCCTGCCCTATCTAGGAAAGGTTAAAAAATGAGCTATTTTTAACTTAAAGGACTCCCAAATCTCATAGGTTTATTATTATTGTTCAGTCACACCATAGTGCCATGCACTCACCTAGTGGCTCTGCTTCTCAGAGTCTTTGAGGGACCCAAACTCTTTTTGCCTGGAAGCTCTAGCTCCCCTTTGTCCCCCATCCTAGACCTCTCTATTCAGTGAATGCTGAAATAGGTCACAAGCAGGAGGTTTTAAGGGTCAGCCTTGGAGATATGGCCAACACATTGCTGACATCCCTAGGTTCAGAAGTTGGTGGATGATTGCCAACTACCTCATTGCAGGTGAGGATGGGAAAAGTGGCCCAGCTGTGTGAGAAGAAGCAAAGAGAAGCCGTTGTTAGCTCATCTGTACTGCTCAGAGCAGAAAGAGTTAAAAATCGAATCCAACTCCCAACCCCCCTCCTTCTCTGGTAAGGCAGGTATTTCCTTGCTTCAGATCATTAATCTCTCTGTACACAAACAAGGCCACAGTGACCTCAAGAACACTAAGAGCTGTTTTCGAGATTGTTAGGCATCCTCTGCAAAGTTTCTTACATAAACAGATGCAGGTTAAGCAAACATAATCCTAGGAATGTTCTGTAGCCAAAATTTATAGCTCACCTTTGTAGATTAGAGCTCTCCTTTAAATTATTTCTGAAAATAACTGTGGCTGAATGCAATTCTAGTTTGTGGTAAAAATAACCTTGAAATTCTACTAAGGATGAGAAGACACTTTGGACTACTGTGATATTCTGTTTGACTCCTGCTTTTGCATCTTTGAAAGAAAACATTTTCCTTTCACAAAACCTCAAACATGTACAAAAGTAGAACTGTCTAATGACTGTCTTGGTTATCTGGTGCTGCCAGAATAGAGACACTATACCTCAGGTGGATGTTTTTCTTAACAATCAGAAATTTATTCCTTTACAATTTTAGGAGGCTAGAGGTTCAAATTCAGGGTGGCAGCATGAGGGAAGACTCTCTCCTTCTGGTGGTTCTGGAGGAAAGTCCATTTCTCCTTTAGCACTGGTTAGCCCAACATTCCTTGGCGATCTCTATGTACTTCGGACTTCCTGGGCCTGGGTCCAAACAGACACACTCCACTGCTGGCTGTCCTTTTTAGGAGTACTGAGGTCACTCCCCTCCCCGTTTGCGTGCCTCCCTCTTTATCACTTGAAATTAACAGATGCTAGAAGTTACACCCCAGAGAAGCTCTTCTTGCATCAGGTTGGGGCTGTGATGCAATTAAGGAAGGTTGCGTTCTATCCTTAAGCCTTGTACACCTCTTAGGTTCATCTGATCATGGAACATCATTACCCAGCTTCCACATTATATCATTACATACATATATTTTTTGGGACACAATTCAATCTGTGATGGTGAGTTCCCATAGAATTATCACCAGTTTTAACAATTGTCAATTTATGGCAAGACCTATTTCCTCTTTACCAGCACCTGTTTCTTTCCTCTGAGGTTATTTTAAACAAATCCCAGATACCATATTATTTGGTTTAAAAAATGTTTAGTTAAGTATACATCTAGAAGCACTAATGATTTGTATAAATATATAATCACATCACTTTAAGGTAGCTTTTGGTGAATGCATGCTTTTAAAGTTAATACTCAAATGGACCAAGTTTTCCTGTTATGATTAGTATTTTTAGGGATTTGTAAATATTTACTTGCCTTGGGTTATGAAATTCCCCCCTTTTCGAAAACACTTTTGTTTTGCCTTTCACAGCTTGCTTCATAATTGTGTGAATAATCTCTTTTAGTAGGATTAGCACAAAGATGGTTCCTATGAGGCCGAGGTTAAAGATGTCTCAAATGTTCAACTTTTTTTAAAATTTAAATGTTATTTATTGTGAAAAACATGTATGGAGATACAAGGGGTAAGGGTTGGGAGCAGAAGAGTGAGGATGGTTAGGGATGAATTGCAGGGCTGCACAATTTGGTGGGGGGCGGGGGAGTAGGTGAAGGAAATGGGAAAGATTCAGTGGGAACCAGAAGAGATGGGGAAATGGTAAGCATAGTCCAATAGTGATGACCTTTTTTTTTTAACAAAGAAATTGTCTTATTCACTTGTAGGTTTCTCATTTGGGAATGTGGCTCAGACTGGTTTCTTCACGCTGAACAGGGCCGTTGATGTGAAGGGGGAAGGGGAGCCCACTTTAACACCTTACTGCTAGTCCTGAGTTGATGCTGCATGCCTTCTTGTTCTGTTAGAAGATATTTTCCTGACATTTCCTGCCCTCTGGACTGCAAAGTGTCTGCCAAGGTGGGTCCAGTGGGGATGGCTGACTGAATCCTGAGGCTTCATCCTCCTCTACTTCCTTAGCCGGTCCTTATATTTCCCTTTTGTCTCTTAGAACTGGGTTCAGGTTCAGGTCTGGAGTAAAACTCAGTGTTAAGGTTACCTGTAGCAAAGGGAGCAAACCTAGAGAGAACAAATTTGTGAGTTACAAACAGAATGGTTTGGAGGTGTTACTTACAGGTGTACTGGTGGAGGAAAGTGGCCTAGATAAAATTCTTTGTAGACCCTAGGCAGTTTCCTCCAGCAACCTGAAGGCTTTTCAGGGTCAGATGGCACACCTCGAGGGCCAAACATCTCACCCCGAGGGCTGATCGGCTCACCATGAGGGCCCAACATCTCACCCCAAGGGCCGGACAGCTCACCCCAGGAACTGAACAGCACACCCCCGAGGGCTGGGTGACACACTTCAGGAGCTGAGGGGGTACACTCTCCTACTGAAGTCCCCCCTCAAGGTCTGGACCCTGTGCTTCACTGAAAACCATGGTCATTCTGGTTCACTAGGGTTACTAGTGGCCGTGAAATATGTGCGAAAGGACTTGGCTACAATGCCTGAAAGCAGGCAAATAATACCATGATGGATGGGACTGAAAACAGTCTCAGACTTCCTGAAGCATGTAAGGGATCGAGAAGTTCTCTGTTAAACAAAGACTATTTTCTAAAGTTCTTGATAATGTTGAGAGTGCAGTACTTTGTTCATGAATACAAAGATGTTTCCTTGAAAACTGTTCATGCCTACCTATGCTTTGTTTCATGCTACCTTGCTTTGTTCCGTATGTTTAAACATTTACCCACCCTACAAGATCATGTTTTAGTATAAGCTTTGGTTTTCTGCTCATAAAAGCAGGGGATTCACAATCTCTCAGTGTCATTTGCCTGAGAGAGCAATGACCCTCTAAAAACCGACATTTCTTTTCACTGGTTTTCTCTCAACTCCACAAACACAGAAACAACATGGGACAGTGCCCAGTTCCAGTGCTGCCACCATTACCCCTCCCCTCCACCAAGTGGTCAGACTGCAATTTGAAGTAGGCATCACTGTCCTCCCCCTTTATAAATGGAGAAGGAGCTTTGAGAATGGTGGACAGATCCTCCCTAGGTCTAAACAGTTCTTGGCAGCAGTAGTCAAGAGATCAAAAGATGTGGTGTATTGAGGATAGCTGCTGTCTTGGAAATGTTGCTGTTATTAAGTGTCATCGAGTTGTAGATAGTGACCCTTATCAATCCATTGTGTTGATGATCTTCTTCTCTGGCCTGTCCAAGGAAATCTTCACTGATAGCGAGATGCTTTCTCTTATCAATCTAGACCTTCACCTCCCATAGCTCCATGGCCCTGCTGCTGCTACTGTCCCCACCACACGCCCCCCACCCCCACTCCTGCTCTGGGGGCCTGCGGCTTGGTGGCTGCACAAGGCCTCTGCCACAACAGCCTGTCTAGGCTAGGGGACCCTTGGGCCCCAGCCATGGTGAGCATCACAGGCCTGGCAGCAGGCAGAGGGAGGAAGCAGGACCCACCCGTGTTTCCCCGAGAATCCCCGTCCTCCTGACGATGAGCTCCAGCCCACACTACTGACCAGCAGTCACCTGCTTGGCTGTTTGGGCACATTTAAGTTTTGTGGCCTGCTTCAGTGCTGCCCGCAGGCCTCCTGCTCATGACGCCCTGTCTCCTGCTTGGCTCCAAGCTCAAATGCTCAACTTTTAAAAACTGCTGTATCACTCCATCATCTCTGATATCAACTCCTCCTCCTTCTCCTAGTATTCTCTTCTTCACTCTACCCCATACTATCTTTGTCCTTGAGATTTCACTGCAACATCTCATTGAACTCACAAACTGTCAAAGAAATGACTCATGTATTAACAGAAGCTGGAAAGTCCCAAATCTGTGGATCAAGCTTCAGTTTGATGGGCTCTCCTAACACATTTGGCCACAGGACCTGATGAACAAAGAGCAGATGGGCTCATGAGGGAGCAGCTCACTCAGGTAAGACAGCAGTCTACCATCTCAAAGTCTACCCAGAGGTCAAACTGAACCAAGCCAGACGCAGAATCCAGAGCACAATGCACTAACCTAACAAGACGTTTTCACATATTGTCTGTCAACCATAACCCCAAGGAAACTTGAGCCAGAGTAGCAGGAATCATATGGAGTCTTGGTGATGTAGTCTCTAGGAAGCTGTGAGGCTAACCCAAAGACTGTGTCTCTCTGGAGGTTTCAATCTATCAGCATAGCTGAGGGAAAACGATACAGAACAGATCATTTGGGAAGCAGGGCTTTATTAGGAGGAATGTGACATCAAGACTGGAGGAAGACAACCTATGATATGCAGATGACACAACCTTGCTTGCTGAAACCAAAGATCTGAAGCCCTTGCTGCAGAAGGTCAAGGACTGTTGCCTTCAGTATAAATTGAAGTTAAACATCAAGAAGACAAAGATTCTCACCACCGGGCCAACTGGGAGCATCATGATAGATGGAGAAGAGATTGAGGTTGTTAGCAATTACAGCTTGCTCGGCTTTGAAAAGCAACAATGTCAGTCTAAAGACTAAGATGCACCTAATTCAGGCCATGGTCTTCACAATTACTTGTTATGCTTCAGAAAGCTGGACAATGACTAAGGATGACAGAAAAAGAATAGATGCTTTTGAGTTGTAGTGCTCAAGAAGAGTCTTGAAAAAAAAAAGAAGAAGAGTCTTGAACATACCATGATCTGACAAGAAAATGAATAGATCTATCTTGGAGAGGGTGAAACCAAGTCTCTTCCTGGAGGCTAGGATTTTTTTTGAAGCTACATCTCACATACTTTGGGCACGTGGCAAAGAGAGACTGGCCCTTGGAGAAGGACATCATGCTTAGATGGGTGGAGGGACAGCACAGGAGAGGAAGACCCCCAGATGAGATAGACTGAAACAGTAACTGGGGCAATGGGGTTGGTGTGTCAGAATTAGTGAGACTGGCTCAGGACTGAGAAGGGTTCAGAGCTGCTGTACATAGGGTTGCTATGGATCACAGGTGACTCAACAGCACATAACAACAACAACATATTATATTGGTTGCTGTGTTTGGACAACATCTTCTTGGTCTAGGTATAGATTTCATATGTTGTTGTTATGGGCCGTTGAGTTGAGTCTTCCTTGTAGAGACCCTATGTACAAGAGCCCTGAGCCCTGCTCTATCCTGAGCCAATTTCATATCTCTGACACACCTACCCCCATTACCTCAGTCACTGAGTCAATCTGATTCTCCAGTGTCTTCCTCTCTCGTGCTGTCCCTCTACTCTTTCAAGTATGATGTTCCTTTTCAAGGACCGGTCCCTCCTTGAAGTATGTCTAAATTATGACAGTCAGAGCTTCCGAAACCTTGCTTCTGAAGAGCAGCCTGATTTCACCCTCTCCAGGATGAACGTGTTTGTTCTCTTTGCAGTCCTTGGTATATTCCATACTCTTCTCTAGCACCACAACTCAAAGGCATCGATTCTTCTTCTGTTATTCTTAATCACTGGCTGGCTCTCTGATGTATAGCAAGTAATTGTGAAGATCATGGCCTGGATCAAGTATACTTATGTCATTGCTCTTCAGTACTCTGGAGAGGTCCCTGACAACAGAATTTTTTCCAGTGCAATTCTTCTTTTGAGTTCCTGGATGCTGGTACCAAGAGTGTTGATTGTGAAGCCAAGCAAGCTGAAGCTGTTAACAATCTCGGTCTCACTGTCTATCATGATGGCAATTGGCCCAGTGGTAAAAATCTTTGTTTTCTTGAGGTTGAGTTTCAATCTATATTGAAGGCTGTCTTAGGTTCTCCTCAGTTTAGGCAAGCAACAGTTTAGGCAACAATCTGCTTAATGCAGGTTGTCGATAAGTCTTCCTCCAATCCTGATGCCACATTCCTCCTTGTATTCTGGAATTCTCATTCTTCTCAGTGTTAGCCACAGTTTATTGTGATCCACACAATCAGATGCCTTTGCATAGTCATTAAAACACAGATAGATACTCTTTTGGTATTCTCTGCTATCAGCCAAGATACATCTGACTAAAGCAATGACATCCCTCATGCCACAGCCTCTTCTAAACCCAGCTTGAACTTCTGACAGGTCTCTGCCAATGTTCTGTTCTGGTTTTGTATGATCTTCAGTAATATTTTACTTGCATGTGATATTGTTTGATAATTTCCACATTCTGTTGGAGCATTTTTTTGGGGGGGGAATAGGAACAAATATGGCATGGGCTACAAAAAAACTCAAACAATTCTGTCTTGATAGATGTGCAACCAAAAGATTATACTTTCAGGGATTATTTCTATAGTTCATTCCTAGAGAAGTTTCTCTGATTGCGTAGAGCACCGAAAACCATAAGGAGTAGGCGCAGCGTTCTCTCCTGAGCGTGAAGCCGACTCTTGGTGTTGCTTCAGTGCAACTGCCATTTGCCATTGATGATCTTTCTCACCATGGGAGAGTATGCAGGCTGAGTGGGTTTTGTTTAAAAGGAGGAGGAGGAGGAAAAGGAAAGAGAGGAGGAGGAGGAGAAGGAGGAGGAGCCAAAGTGCTTCTTACAGGCAAAGAAGGTGAGTCTTGGAATGTTATCAGGATGGGCCAGTCTTTGGAGAAAGACGTCATGCTTAGACAGGTAGAGGGTCAGAAAAAAAAAAACACACAAAACACCACCCCAGAATGACTCAATGAAATTACTTGACATAATGACATCGACGATGACTTGAGTATAGTAGAGATCATGAGGACGGCACAGGGTCAGGCAAGTTTGGTTCTGGTATACATATAATACTCTTGGGTTGCTATGAGTTGAAGTCCATGTGACAGCACCTGATGACAACAGTGATAAATGTTATTGGCCTTCTTCTCATGTTCATATTGGCCATTTCTATATCTTCTTTGGAGAATAACTATTCAAGTCTTTCATCTTTTTTTTTAAAACTTAAGGTTTTTGGTTATTGATCTGTAGGAATCTTTCATATATTTACATATTAAATTTATATCACATCCTATTTTCAAATATTATATTCTCCCACTCTGGGTTATCTCTTATATTTCCTGATAATTTACTTTGATGCACAAAACTTTTCATTTTTATGAAGCCTGAATTATCGATTTTTCTTTTATTGATTGACTTTTTATATTATTATCTAAGAATCCATTGTAAAAAAACCTAAGTCCCTATGTGTTCTTCTAACAGTTTAATGGTTTTAGTTCTTTACATCTGTGTTACATTTTCTTTTTTTT
>NW_006400016.1:661735-708574 GCF_000299155.1 Elephantulus edwardii
ATATGTTATTACCGAATACTTTTTCCCAGTCAGTGGCTTCCCTTTTTACCCTACTGGAGAAGTTTTTGGATGTGCATAGGGATTTGAGTCTTAGAAGGGTACATTTTCTTTTAACAACTGTTGCAGTCATTGTTTTAATCCATCTGATAAAGGATCTTTCTCTTTTCTTATCTGACCCTGCGTTTACCAAGTAGTGTATGTCTTTATCCCCTCTGGATAATATGCTCAAAGTATGTGAGAGGAAGTGTCACCATTTCCACTTCCAAACAGCATTCTGGGGGGACAGATTGTTTGTTCTTTTGGTAGTGAAAACTTTCTGAATGACAGCATATAGCCCATATATTTCTGCAAAATGGTAGTGATAAGATCGAAATCTGTCTGACTTCAGGTAGCTAATACAAACCAGGGAGGCAGTTTAAACCCACCAGCTGTTTCACAGGAGAAAAATGGGCAATCTCCTCCCATCTGATTTACAGTCTTTGAAAATCTGTTGGAGCGTTATCTATGCCTCAGTTTCTACTCCACAGCAAATAACAACAACACAGTGCAAACCAAGAGCAACCCAAGGCTAATCTCTGAGGTATAAGCCAGACATACCTCCACCCTAGAATATTTTTGCATATTCTGACACCAGCCATGTTCCCACAGCACTCTCTACTTCTCTGCTGGGTTCAAGAATTCCTTGTAATGCCACACAGAACACCCTTACAGTTAACTGGTGCATTAAGGAGTGTACAACATGTACAACATTAACAGTGTACAACATGAGATTGGAATCAACAGACTGTGACTCAGGATCAGAGTCAGGAAGCATATAGGTAGTCCTCCTTCAGTGCAGGGCAACTTGCTCAGCTACTTTTGGTTATGTAGTTCTCTTCTCAGACTCTTTGGGAGTTCCTGGTGCCTGAGGAACAGCTCCTCCTGACCCTGCTGGCTATCACCACTGTCTCTGCTACTGGGCTTCTTCCAGGCTTAACCTTGTCTTCAATGTTACAGCCTCTAACCTACATTATAACTCTTTTAGAAGGTTTCTTGTATTGTCTTTTTTCTTTGCTTCTTTCCATTCTTCTTTTTGCTTCTCTTCCTTCTTCTATCTCTAAAATCTCTGCTGGGTATACTGTAGGGTCAGTTTCATGGTGTGACCCTCCCATAAGAGCCATGACTTGGCCAATCCCTTCTCAACAGGCCACAAACACTTGATTTGTGTAGTAGGCCACAGATACTTCCTTGGCATATCAAACTCAAAACAGACTGCAGCCCAAGGTCAGGTAAAATGTATCTAACCATACATTGTTTACGGTTTACCCAGTAAATGTCAATCAACCTAGACAAAATTAACAAACCTGTGGGAAAGAAAAGAAGAAGAGTTTATGAAGCTCAATTACTAATACCAGAGTCTGGGGGGAGGAATCTTTCAAGTTATTTTTCCAAAAGAACCAAGGCAAAAGGCTACAATTTTGCTACAATTGCCCACTTCACTTCCCACACTGCCCATCATACAACATAAAGTTATACAGTCATTTTAAACATAAATGATGCTGGGAAATGTAGTCTTTGGTCCAAAGGTCATATGTCTTGCTAGAAGTTCTGTGAAAGAAGAGGCAAGATGATATTACCTAGAAGACTGTTCTGGTAATCTATTTCTGACTGTCAGCCAGTGAAAACGCTATAGGTTACAAGGGTCTGATCATGAGGGTGGCACAGGACCAAACAAGACTTTTTTCCATTGTGCATGAATTCACCATAAATTCAAAGCTGAGTCAATAGGAACTGAAAACAACAAGAAAAAGAGCACACATAGCTACCAAATAATTACTTGAAGCATAAATAGTGTATTCCACAAAACATTAAAAGTTGAACCAACGCTTCCACCCTGGGAGCTCTAGTGGGCTAGTGGCAAGGAGCTGCAACTAATCTCCTCCTGTACCAGTCAGATCTGATTTGATGGTACACTCACACAAAAATAATAAAATAAAATAAAATAAATTCCACCCCAAGGGACTTATAAGTGGTGATGTAAACATATATACATCAATGGTCTTTGCAGCATTGGTCAAGATAGTAAAAATGGGGAAAGAGTCTAAATATTTGTCAACAGGTGAATGGATAACCAGAATGTGATGCATGCATACACAATGTAATATTACCCAGCCATAAAGACAAGTGAAGTCCTGGTATATGCATGAATGAATGTCAAAGATATCATATGGAATGAACTACTTCAATCACAAAAAGACAAATACTGTGTTATCTTCCTTGTATGAAATGACAAGAAAAGGCAAATGTATAGGGGCCAAAGTTCATTAGTGGTTAGGAGGTGCAGAAGGGAGAAGGAGAAGCAGAGACTTTTTTTGAGGCTTACTAAAAAACTATTTTGAAACAGTTTCTGTTTATGGTATTGAGAAATGTGGATAATGGTTGCACAACTTGATGAATGTAATTTACATCACTAAGCTACAATACTGAAAAAGAATGAGTTGGCAAATGTTGTGTTGTATATATTTCCACCAAAGAAATAGCAATTTCTTCTGGATTTCTTCTTTCAGTGTGCCATTAGTTCTTGATCATGTGTTACTTCCAGAAATGGTTCTGTGATTGCAATTATTCTTTTTGGTACAATGACAGTATGTTCTTTCCATCTTCTTTTGATGCTTCCTACATCATTCACTATTTTGCCCATACAGTTCTTCAGTATTGAAACTTAAGACTTGAATTTTTCTTCACGTCTTTCAGCTTGAGAAATGCTAAGCATGTTTTCTCTGTTTGGTTTTCTAATTCCAGATATTTCCATATTTTGTTATCATACATGACTTTGCCTTCTTGCTCTGCCTTTTGAAATCTTGTGTTCAGCTCTCTTACTTCATTATTTCTTCCACTCCCTTTAGCTTCTCTTTGTTCAGTTCAATCTACAGTGAAGGTATTAGAAAAAAGTAGGGCTCTAGGAATTGATGGTGTACTAATTGAGGTGTTCCAGCAAAGACCTACAACTCTGGTCAGCTCACAGATCCCTGTCAAGAAAATTTGAAGACAAGTACCTGGTTAACTGACTGGAAGAGATCCGTATGTGTTCCTATTCCAAGTACAGGTGATCCAATGGAAAATGTAAAGAACATTTGAAGCACTTCCTGAAGAAGATCAAAGACTACAGACTTCATCAAGATGCATTTACATCTCAGCATTAAGAAAACAAAAATCTTCACCACTGGAACAATAGGCAACATCATAACAGAGAAAATATCCTCCATCTTGTTAATGAGTTAATTTTACTTGTGTCTAGAATCTACACTCATGGTAGCAGCAATCAAGAAATCAAAAGATGTGTTGCATTGGGTAAATCTGCTGTCGTGGATCTATTTAAAGTGCTTAAGAGCAAGAATATAAATTTATGGTTCGAATCCACCAGATGCTCTGCCGGGAAAGGAGGGACAATATCCTCCTGTACCAGTCAGATCTGATTTGACCGTACACAGACACACAAAATAATAATAAAATTTAAAAAAAATTTAAAAAAAGAATATAAATTTAAAGTCTAAGGTGCATATGACCCAAGTTACGGTACTTTCCATTTGCTTCTTATGAAGGCAAAAGTTGGACACTGAATATGGAAGAATTGATGTCTTTGAGTTGTGTTTTTAGTGAAGAGTATTGAATATCCCATGGACTGCCAAAACAACAAACATGTATGTATATTGGAGTGCAATCAGGGTGGTCTTTGGAGGTAAAGATGGTGAAATTAATTAGACATACTTTGAGCCGATTGTCAGGAGGCGCTAGTCCTTGGAAAAAGACATCATAGTTGGCAGAGCAGCAGGTCAGTGAGAGAGGAGGATCATAACAGAGATGGGTTGACACAGTGACTGTGACAATGGCACAGGACAGGGCACGTTTCTGATTTGTTGTTCGTAGGGCCACTATGAGTGGCAGTCAACATGACAGCATCTAACAACAACATATTCTAGACCCAGTTTCAGAGTGTCTTCTGATATCTATTCTATTTAACTTTCTTTCCCTTCTTTTAAATGTCCTTTTGCTTTCTTCATGTATGATATCCTTGGTGTCATCCCACAACTCATCTGATTTTCAGGCATTGGTTTTCAGTGCATCAAATCTGTTCTTGAGATGGCCTCTAAATTCAGGTGGGGTATACTCAAGGCCATATTTTTATTCTTGTAGATTTGTTTTAATATTCTTTAGATGCCCCTGGCTTTGTTCTAACTAATTATATTGAGCTTCTCCATTCTCTCCTTTCACAGAATTAGGTGATTTGATTCCTGTGTTTTCCATCTGGTGAGGTACTTGTCTAAAGCTTCTATATTAGTTTAGCTAAATTAGGAATGCTTGACTCCTGAGAGCACTGTACTCATTTAAAGATATATTTAATGTGATCTAATGGTCAACAGCAACTTGAAAGTTTAGATTAGAAAAGCTTAGCAGCTTTATTGAAATTGTTAACAGCTTCAGTTTACTTGGCTCCACAATCAATACTCTTAGTACCAGCAGCCTGAAAATTAAAAGAAGAATTGTATTGGGAAAGTCTACCCTCAGAGACCTCCCCAAAGTACTGAAGAGCAACAATGTCAATCTGAAGACTATGGTGTGCCTGATTCAGGCCATGGTTTTTGCAATTACTTGCTATGCATCAGAAAGCTGGGCAATAACTAGGGGTGATAGGAGAATTGATGTTTTTGAGCTGTGGCACTGGAGAAGGGTATTGAATATACCATAGATGGCTAGGAGAATAAACAGGTTCATCCTAGAGGGGACAAATCTCCAGGCTGTTCATTGGAGGCAAGGATTCTGAAGCTTTGTCTGACATACTTCGGACATGTTGCAAGGAGGGACCAGTCCTTAGAGAGGGACGTCATGCTTGGAAGAATGGAGGGCTAGAACAAGAGAGGAAGACCCTCCATGAGATGCATTGATTCAGTGACTAGGGTAATGGGGTAAGTGTTGGAGACAATAAGATTGGCACAGGATAGAGCAGGGTATAGGGCTGTTGTACTTAGGGTCATTATGAGTTACAAGTGACTTGATGGCATGTAACAACAACAACAATAAGAAGCAGCTTAGGGTGGCAGTGAGTTTGTGTAAAGGATGATAAAAATTATTTTGGAAAAATATATTAAGAAAAGATGGCATAAGATGATGAATATAACCCATGTCACTGAATTATACATATAAAAACTGCTAAACTTATGTATGTTTTATTGTGTATATTTTCATACACAAAAAGGAAGAAATAGTGAGCATATCTGGGATTGTGTGCCATCAAGTAGAAACTGATCCATAGGTGAGTCTCCAGCTGGTTTTCAGAGGCAGTAAATTGCACAGGAGGAGATTGCCCGTCTTTCACTCTGGAAGCAACTGGACTCAAACTGTGCGCCTTTGAGATTGTAGCACAGCTTCTTACAACTAGGCCACCAGAGCTCCCTGGGGGAGTAACATTAGAATTTCAAAGATAAGAAGTCAAATTTAATTCAACCTGTTACCACCGATGGTCATTTATACAATATGCAATGTATATTCACCGACTACCTACTATGTGCATGGAATATAACAGTGAACAAAGAAAAAAGGTATTTGTTCTCATGGAATTTCCATTCTAGTGGAAGTGGCAAATGGTAAAAATGGGAACGCATAAGCCAGAGAATTTCAGATATGACAAAAACTAAAATAAAAACTGGAGGTGGAAGGTGGCTTTCGCTGTGGTGGACATTTGAATTGAGACCTAGAAGATGAGGGAAAAAAATCCTAAGATTCTAGAAAAAAAAATACCATGGAAAGAGGTAACAGCAGCTACCAAGTCCCTGAGGTGAGAATGAGTTTAATTTACTCAGGAAACAGCAAAAGGCCAGTGTGGTTGGAGTACAGTGAGAGGAAGAGGTGGAAGGTGAGAACAGAGAGATGATTTAGTGCAGCAAATTAAGAAGGGGTGCTGCAATCCCAAAGGCACATGGTTCGAATCCATAAGCTGCTCTGCAGGAGAAGGATGAGCAATCTCCTCCTGTGCAATTTACTGCCTCTGAAAAGCCCTTGGAGGTCAACAACAACAGGTATGCTATTAGTATGGTGCAGGAGAGTGCAAGGTTGTTCATAGGATTGCTCTAAGTTATAGTTGGCCTGATAGCACCTAACAAGAAATTATGATCTTTGTAATTCTCTTCACATGACTGGGTTATTGTTGTTAGCTGTCATCAAGTAGAGTCCAACTCATAATAACCCTACAGACAACAGATCTGAACCCTGTTCAATCTGTGCTATCTTCATCATCTCTGGCACACTTGAGTTCATTTCTGTGGTCACTGTATCAACCCCTCCTGTTTAAAGGTCTTCCTCTCCTTTGCTGACCTTTCCAAGCATGATATCCCTTTCCAACAAATAGCCTATCATAACAACAACCCTGCTTGCTGAAACTGAGGAGGACCAGAAGCACTTGTGGCAGAAGGTTAAGGACTGCAGCCTTCAATATGGATTGAAGCTCAACATCAAGAAAACAAAGATTCTCATGACTGGGCTGATTGGTAGCATAATAGATGATGGAGAGATTGAAATTGTTAACAGCTTTCATTTGCTTGGCTCCACAATCAACACTCTTGGTACCAGGAGCCAGAAAATTAAAAGAAGAATTGCCTTGGGAAAGTCTGCTTTCAGAGACCTTTCCAAAGTACTAAAGAGCAATGATGTCAGTCTGGAGATTAAGGTGCACCTGATTCAGGCCATGGTCTTTGCAATTACTTGTTATGCATCAGAAATCTGAACAATGACTAGGAATGATAAAAGGAGAATCGATGTTTTGAGCTGTGGTGTTGGAGAAGAATATTGAATATACCATGAACTGCAAGGAGAACAAACAGGTTCGTCCTAGAAAGGGTGAAACTAGGCTGCTCCTTGGAGGCAAGGATTCTGAAGCTTCATCTGACATACTTTGGACATGTTCAAGACAGAACCAGTCGTTGGAGAGGGATTTCATTCTTGGGAGGGTTGAGTGACAGCGCAAGAAAGGAAGACCATTGATGAGATGCGTTGATTTTGTGATTGGGATAATGAGGGTAGGTGTGTCAGAGACAATAAGATTGGCTTAGGATAGAGCAGGATTCAGGGCTGTTGTACATAAGGTCGTTATGAGTCGCAGGCAACTCTATGGCACATAACAACAACAACAAAATGGTCAAGGTATGTGAGATGTACTTTGCCATCTTTGCCTCCAAGAAACACCCTGGTTGCATCTTTTCTGAAGCATATCTGTTTATTCTTTTGGCAATCCATATTCAGTACTCTTCTCCAACACCACAACTCAAAGGTATTGATTCTTCTTCTTTCATCCTTATTCATTTTCCAGTTGTTCGATGTATCACAGGTAGATGGGATGCAAATATGAGGTATACATGATACATGAAACCCTTGTGGGGTTGTTGTTATTCTTAGGTGCTGTCAAGTTGAGTACCACTTATAGTGGGCTTTACAGGGTGGAACCTGCAAATAAGGTACATTAAATACCAATGTAGGTAGGGATTGGTCACTTTTGCCATCCCATTCAACTTAAAATGAGCTGTTCCAGAGATGAAAAGAGGGATCTCTTCTACCAACAAGAAGCAAAAGCCAGGAGCAGAGCTCATCCTTTGTACCCAAGACCTCTGTGATGAAACTACTCCACTCAGGAGATGGAGTGCTATGTCACCAGAGAGACAGTGGGAAATGGTGGCAGAGAATTGATGGCCACAGAACCAGGAGACAGCCAAGTCACCTGAGTGTCTTCAGGTAGGATACTTGCTAGGAGAGTAGAGTACATTTGGGCACTTAAATCAGCGGAGTGAAAAGAATGCTGTAATACTTGCTTGAGTGGCCAAGGATCTGAAAGGTTGAAGGACAGAGAGAGGCATTTCTGTGTATACAACCCAGGAATTGTTCTGATTGAAGAATTGTATCCTGAATTGTTCCTAGTCTTTTATTGTAATCTGTGGCCATGGCAACATATTATCAAACCCAGTTGAGAGTGCTGTGGAAGGGATGGTTGATATCACAATTGGTAAAAAGATTGGAAGGTGGGCACATATCTGACTATAGGAATCAGCCTTGGTCTGTTGCTTTCTTCCACTTTATGAAGTTAGAGGAGGTGAGACATCACAATTTCCATACCATTTGTTTTGTTTTTACAGAGAAGAAAGGTATTACAGGCCTTACACATATTTATGGAAATACATCTTTTTCTTTTTCTCGAGTAAATACTTAGTAGTGGTATTCCTTGATTACTGACTGGGTCACTCTTATTCTCATTGCCCTCAAGTCAGAACTAACCCATAGCTGACCCTCCAGCAGGCTTTCAGAGGCTGTGAATCACACAGGAGGAGATTGTTTGTCTTCTTTCTATGCAGATGGTGGATTCAAGTCACATGTCTTTGGGTTGCCAGTTCCACTCTCTACTCACTACACCACCCAAGGTCCCTGGGTCACTGGGTAGGTGGATGCTTACCTTTATGTAGAACTGCCAAACTCTTTTCCAAAATATTTACACTATTTCCTATTTCCACCTGCTGTGTATGAGAACTCAGTTGCGTTAGGCCCCTGCTGACACTTGATAGGGTCAGTTCTTTTCATGTTAGTCACCTTCTTGGGTGTGTAGTGGTATTTCACTGTGGTTTTGCTTTGCATTTCCCGAGTGACTAACAATGTTGAGCGCTTTTCACATGCTTGCTGACTATTTGTATCTCTTGGTCATTTTCAAATATTGGGTTTAAAAGCTACGACTGGCTATTGTGGGGAAGATGGACCCTCATTAAGGTAAAATTGGGAGCAGGGAGAACAAGGAGGAGCTGTAGCTTCCAGAAGACGGTGTGGTTTCTAGGAAAGTCAGCCTTAGCCTTCTCCAGCTGCCTGACTCTTGGGCTGCTACCAGAAAAGATTGAGACACTTCACACATCTCACATGTGGGGCCCAGCCCTGACTCCTCCTGGGGCCTGGGTGCCACAGGAACTGGAGGGAATCACCTAGCCAGAAAAGCACCCTGGAAAGCAGCCTCTGCTATCATCCAATACAGGACGTTATCTTAGAATAAGGATCAGAGAGCAGAAAGACTTGTGGTCTACCATCTACACCAGCCTAATAGGACCAATTATTAAAATATTGACATACTTCTCTTTTGGTTGGTGAAGAGTCTCTTTACCACATTCTGCAAAAGCCTACATCACTTTCATCTGTTTTCTAAAGCTCCTTGGACTTTTCCACAGTTTCTACAATTAAAGAGAAGCTTCAGGCCTAATACACTTGGGTCTACTGTTAGTCTGAATACCTTCAGGGGACAGACAGCTTGGAATCTGCTAAGAGTATCTCTCAATCAGATCTAGTTGGGGCTAGAAGGTTCAGCTCAAGAGATTGACACTGATAGGGTAAAGGGAGAATTTTTATCAAGGTGAACCTAGAACTGAAGACTTAAGACAATTCTAACAGTAATGGCAATGATGAAGATTTACTGAACACATACAGTGCATCCCGCATCGTGCTAATATTCTACGTGCATTACATCACCAAGTCTTCATGTTGTTGTTGTTGTTAGGTGCCATTGAAATGTATACTCGTTGCTATACTGCAACTCGATGAACAACAGACCTTAACTCTGTCCAATCTGATGCCATCCTTTATCTCTGACACTTGAGCCCAGTGCTGCAGCCATCGTGCCAACATATCTGGTTGGGGGTCTTGCTCTTATTTGCTGGCCCTCCACTTTTCCGTCAGAATCCCCTCTCCAAGGAAAGTCCTTATACTAATCTGGATATTACAGTGATCTGGCTTCCTCGGTCCTCAGCAGCCCAGGGAGGCTGTGGACAGTTGGGTCACATGGTAGCCCTCCTGGTTCAGAGACCCCCTCCCTTCCTGAAGCAGAGACTTGCTTCCTCTTTGCTCTCAGGCCACATTGAAAGTTGTGGCAGGCCTGGTGGGGCCTGCACGACCTGAGTACTCAGCCCTCACAACAGACAGTACAGGACAGATTGGGGCTCTTTAGAACAGGACTCAGCTAAGGCAATGACAGCCTCAGCCTGAGCCCTGACTATCCAGACTACGATCCTCACCCCCACCCAGTGTCTGCCTCATGACCAGCATGCAATTTCCCCTTTTCTTTCCTGAGTCTTGGCCCAGGGAACCATGGGATGTGGCAAGTGGATGGTGAGGGGGGGAACTTCCTGTCGCTAGCCCATCCCCCCCAACCTCAGGTTCCTCCTTCCCTAGTTTCAGCTGAGACTCTCATTGGGGCTTCATGTCCTTGTTACCTCTTGTGGCCTCTCTTAATCCTTATTTCCAGCACTTCCTTATTGAGCAGGACAGCTCAAATGGGCCTAGTGGTGACCACAGTGTCCCCTACTGGCCTTCCACCATGTGTGTCTGTGCCCCCATCTCTATCTCTCCCTCTCTCTCTGCCTGGCTCTTGGTTTCTCTTCCCCTTATTTCTTCCTAAGGTTTTCAGTTTATTTTCTTTTTCTGCCAAAGAGCAAAAAAATCTGTCTGTGAGACTTAGGTTCCCTGTCCACATTTATTTGTTGAGTAACTTTGGGCAAGTGTCTTTACAATGTCTGGAATGATAAATATAAGTTAAAATGTCAGGGCTTATTCCGGAAACATTGTTGTTAGGTACCAATGATCAGCAGATCTGAGCCTTGCTCCCCACCACACCATCACCTTAATCTCCACAGTGCTCAAACCATTGTAGTTATGCATCAGTACATCCTGTGGAGGGTCTTCCTCTCTTTTGCAGCATGATGGCTTTTGTTCTAGGAATATTAATCCATTTAATCTTCACAACAAACTTATGAAGCAGATGCTATATTATTACAGTTGAGGAAAATGAACTAGCGAGATTGAGTGAAATGCTCAACATTCCCAGCCATGAAGAGGCTATTCACTAGCCCTCCTGGTACCATGAAGTCTGACGCCCAATCAGGAAGGGAGGCCAAGAGCTGATGATGGATGTGTGAGTTACATGACCCTTGCCCATCATGTCCAGGCTTTCAGGGCTGCAGCATATCTTTTGGGATGTCTGGGCCCGTTTTTTTTTTCTTGTTATCTTTCTTTGGCCCTCCTCCCATATTGTCCCCTCCTCCCTCCTGCCACTTCCTCCTTCACTTGATCTGAAGCTAAGCCACATCCCAGTGGCTCTTAGATTGTGGTGTCCAGCAGTGCCACCTGCATCATGAGGGGCACCGGGCCCTCCAAGAGACTCTTGCTTCTGCCTTTTCTTCTGACTATGGGTGGTGAGTTGGCACCTTCTGTGTCTGCCTCCTGGATCTCGGGCTCAGCTGGAGGCTGGGAAGGGGGAGCTGGGTGAAAAAGAGGAAACCAAAGCGGAGGGCTCGGACATGAGCAGATTTCCCAAAGCATATGAATCTCTTGGAGACTTAGACTCCTAGATTAGTTGTCAAATTTGTTGTACAGGCAGGGGACATTTAAGGGTGTTGCAACAGGACAGGTCATGATAGAGGTCACAATGCAACGGCCTTTATACAGCTCACCAGTTCCTTCCAGAAGATTCTTTCTACCCTTTCTTCAGGAATCACTCCCCCTATCCTGATTTCATCCTCCTATCCCATCACAGTCTCATACTTCAATTTACCTCCTTTTTCCCTCTTCAGGTTTCAGCTCTGCCCAGGCCCAGAACGGTAGGAGTTCAGACCTTCCCTGCCCCCTAGCCCTTTCTCTAATTCTGTCCCTTCCCAGTCTCTCCAAACTTTCCCCAGATGGCTATCCAACTCCCCACCATGTCCATTCTCACCTCTACCTCTGCCCAAATTCTCAGACCCCACTGACCTCCCCTAACCCCTATGCCACATCTTCAGAATGCAACTGCCCTGCGGTGGGCCCTGGTGTGCTGGCTGGAATTGTGCTGGGGGACCTGGTGCTGACCCTCCTCATCGCTCTTGCTGTGTACTCTCTTGGCCGGCTGGTCCCTCAGAAGCGTGGGGCTTCGGACAGTGAGTGGGGCTGGTGGGAGATGGCCAGGGCCACTGGGGACACGCCTGCTGGGAAAGTATGAGTACCCAGGTCACAATCAACCACAGTGACAGAGTTAGTGGGGATGTGGATTTTGCAGGATCAAAATTATCCCAATTCAGCACCTCACTCCCTTTTGTAACCCCTTCTCCCTTCAGTGACTGGAAAGCAGCGCATTGCAGAGACCGAATCACATTATCAGGTGAGGAAACCTCTTCCTGCTTTGTGAATGTATGCCTCACACAGCCCCCCCAGCTTCTCGAAGGGACCCTCCCAGCAGCTCTCCCTGACTCTTGAAGGCAAAGAAAAACATGGGCTTTTGTTCCTAACTTGTTTTAAATGCTATATAATGACCTCGTGATCATCTTAAAATGAATGGCAACGACTTAGTGAATTTCCTTTTGCAAAGACAAGGTCAGCTTTACTTGGAAGATAGCTTCTGAATTATTGGAGAAAAGGCATTTCTAGGACAGGCTGATCTAGGGAGAAGCTTTTGTAAGGGTTCAGTCTTTTTCAAATTATTATCATTATTATTATTATTGCCGTGGAGTCAGAACTGACTCATAGCTGATCCTCTGGTGGATTTCTGAAGCTGTCAATCACACAGGAGGCAACTGTCCATCTTCCTCCAGAAAGACTGGAGATGGGTTTGAACTGCTGACCTTTTAGCCAGCACCACAATAACACTAGGTACTGAGAACTACTTCTAAAGATTGGAGTCAGAACAACTCATAGCTGACCCTCCAGCAGGTTTTCAGAGCGTCAGCTACAGGAAGAGATTACTCACCTTTCTTCTGGGGAGGACCTGGTCCCTTCCAACAGCCTGCCTTTGAGTTGGCAGCACAACTCTTTACGACTAGGCCGCCAGAGCTTCCTAAAACCTAGGTTTCTTGAACTTTTTAGTGGTTCTTGTACCGTTTGAGAAGCTGACAAAAGCTAGCAATAGCTCATAAAAATCTGCAAGACATACACAATCTTGCATACAATAGGGACGTTGGAGTGTCCTAGAAACTTCTCAAGAACTCTCTGTTGACACTTATTCACAAGCTTGAAGGAGAGTTCATGCATCATGGATGTCAAATAGACCTCTCTACATAAAAATGCACATCCTCATGTGTCCAAGACCTCTGTCCAGGGCCATAATTGTGAATCCTTCTCTGTGAATTCTGTTTAACTTGCCTGCTTGCTACCAGCTTGCTTGTTTGCCTCACTTACAGTTACAAAATGGAGTTCTGGAGGCTTACTGGCAAAGAGTTGCACTACCAACCCAAAGGCGTGTGTTTCAAATCCACCAGCTACTCTGCTGGAGAAAGAGGGGTAATTTCCCATTCAACTTACTGCCTCTGAAAACCCTCTGGAAGGTCACCTATGATCCAGTTCTGACTCAACGGTACAACACAGCAATGACATAGATAAACGGAGCTCTGGTGGCATAGGCCCTAGTAGGTTGTGTGCAGCTAACCCAGAGGCCACATCTCTCTGGTGGTTCAATTTCATGATTGGCTCCTCAAGAGAAAGAAGGGCAGTCTCTCTCCTCCTATGGAAATTTACAGCCTCAGAAACCAGATGGTCACTGTGAATAGCAGTGACAAAAAAAGAATATAGATTTAAAAAAAAACCCAAACAAAAACACCTCTTGTTATAAAGTACAAGAGAGAACTCAAATGGTATCTGTAGCGAGTTGTGCTGCCCAAAGGTTGTGCTTCTCTGGCTGTTCGAATCCACCGTGGTGGCTCCTAGGGAGAAAGATGGGCAATCTCTTCCAGGGGGATTTACAGCCTCCGTAACCTAGCAGGTGGTCAGCTGGGAGTCAGTTTTGACTCGATAGCAATGAGAGTTATAAAGCATGAGAATCTTGAGTTAGACTCTGGGAGGTACAAAATACTGAGGGGGCTTTTCAAATACAGCTAAATTGTAGCAAGAAGTATTATGTTAGTCATTGTTTGTCATTTATTCACTTGGGGTTTTTTAAATATATATCTATATCTACTTTGTGCTAGACATGAGGAGCAAGCAGCAAAGTGTAGACCTTAGTAGGGCAAATAGATGTGAGGGAAATAAATAATTACAGGAGCACCACATAGGAAGTAGGCTGATGCTGCCAGGACTGGGGTGTTGAGGATGAAAATTATAGGTGGGAAATCAAAGAATGCCTCTCTAAGGAAGTGATATTAAACTGAACTTGAAGGGAAAGAAGGGCCATCCATGGGGCACTCAAGGGCCTGATGTGGGGGAAAGAGCATGTACTGGAGTGTAATGATGAAGTTCATTGGATACACTTGAATACAGTGCAGACTTCTTCCACAGCAATCAAGGGATTGATTGATGAGCCAGCAAGGGCCACAGAGGCTGTTGGGAGAAGCTGGAGTTTGTTGTAAGTTTATTTAGTGGACCATTTCCTCTGATAGCCTTTAACCTGTCCACTTTATGTCCTTATCCCTTTAGGAGCTTCAGGGTCAGAAGTCCGATGTCTACAGTGATCTCAATACACAGAGACAGTATTACAGATAAGACCAAACCACAGCAGCTGACAACCTGGGCCTTGGATCCAGTCATTCCCGATACTCACTCAGCACCCCATTTCTATCCCCACCAAGACTCAGATCAGCAGAGTATCACTCTTGAGATATCAGACCTCTCCCCACCACCATCCTCTAAATAAACTTGGAACATAAAAACATCTGAGTTGTATCACATCCTTGTGATGAGGGAATGGAGACCTGTGGGATCCTAAAGAGGTTTAAGAAGCCCTGGTGGCAAACTATGTTACAGGTTGAACTGTTAACTGACAGGTTGGTAGTTCAAATCCATTAGCATCTTTGGGAAGATTGATGAGAAAGTCTGTTCTCATAGAGATTTATGTGGAGGGCTGGCAAGAGTTGAAATCAACTGAAAGTCAAAAGTAATGGATTTTTGTTTGTTTTGATTTAAAGAGGGCTTGGAATCTAGAAAAAGCTTTTAAAAAAGAAGGGGGCCTTTGGAAACTTTAGGATACTTTGATGAAGAATTAAAATGAAAGGTGGTTTCAATGGCTTTATTCCCAAATTTCGAGGGGTCTTGTGCTACCACATATAATCTGATCACAGGGTCAGATGTTCATCAGAAGTCCTGGTTCTGGTTGGGTCTATTTCTGCCAGGCATGTTGATATAGACCTTGCCATCTTCTATGGGGTTAAGGTGGTCACAAGGAGAGAAAGTTATGAAGTCTCACCTCCCAGCCCCCACTCCACATGGCAACCTTCCAGCCCCCTCTCTATATGGTGACCTCCCAGCCCCCACTCTACATGGCTGCCTCCAAGCCTCCACTCTGCATGATGACCTCCCAGCCCCCACTCTATATGGTAACCTTCCAGCCCCGACACTACATGGCTGCCTCCCAGCCTCCACTCTGCATGGTGGTCTCCCAACCCCAATTCTACGTGGTGACCACCCAGTTCCTCCCCCTCCCCCCACCATGGCAACCTCTCCCTGGGGACTCCCTGCTTCAGAGCTTTCCTCAGGAGTTTCCCCAGGCACCTCCCCCAGGGTTTCCCCAGCGCCTCCTCCAGGGCTTCCCCAGGGTTCCCCTCTCTGGGGCCCCCCCTCCCTAGAGATCCCCCCTCCATGAACCTCACCCCACCGTCATCCTCACCCTGCCTAGGTTCCTGTCGTGGGCGTGCACACATGAACACCACCCCCACAATGAGCAGTGACATGACTGCGTCAGCGGCCACAAGGCCGGCCAGGAGCGGCAGGGAGAGAGGCCCACATCCGGAACAGAGACCTGGAGGGTGGGGGCAAAGACAAGGGGACAGCTGAGGTGGTTCCAGACCTCTGGGGCTGTGGTTTGGATTGGAAAGAGCATGGGGAGCCTGGAGGGGACCTGGGGGAGGATCCCAGAATCCCTTGGGTTGTACTTTGGGATTGCAGGGAAGCTGGAGATCCAGAGAGGTGGTAGTGGGGTATACTTGGACATTGGGAGCTGTGCTCAGGGCTTAGGAGGTACTCTCAGAGAGAGGCTGGAGTCACATATCTCATGGGGCTCCAGTTGGATGTAGTAGATGCCTAGAGACAGCTGCAGAATCTTAGGGTGAAGCTAAGAGATGAACTGGAGAGCAGTTTAGGATTTAAGGTCCCCAGGCCACACATAAATGTTGAAGATGGTGCCTGACATTTCCGGGCAAAGAGGAGGGAGCATTGATTTCTTACCTGGGGTTGTTTGAGCCACAGCCAATGCTGGAAAGAGAGGGAATGTAGGTTAGGCGGGAGAGAGATGATTTCCAGAGAGTGTAGGGGAAAGTGATGCCCGGAGAAAGAACCTCCATTCTGGGGAGATCTAATGGAAATGGAGGTCATAGAAGGAGAAGGATCTCCGAGAGAGTCAGAGATTCAAAGTAGAGGAAGAGACCAGTAATGGAATAGGGAGATTAATAGACAGCACGGACCACCAAAAAGACTATGAACAAAACAAAAAGACAAATCTGTTTTGGAGAAAATGCAGCTGGGGTGTTCTTTTGAAACAAGGATGGTGAAACTTTGTCTCAAATGCTTTGGGCATGTTATTAAGAGGGACCAGTCCCTGGAGAAGGATATCATGCTTGGAAAAATAGAGGCTTAGAGAAAGAGAGGAAGATCTCAATGAGACAGACACAGTGACTGTCAGCAGGGGGTTTAAGCATAGCAGAGGTTGTGAGGAAGGTGCCGGATGGTGCAGGAACTGACTCAGCAGCACCAAACAACAAGCACAACCCTCCTGACAACAACCCAAAGTACTGAGGCTGCAGTGGAGCTTTAGAAAGGGAAAGGACTCAGGGAGAAGGGCCCCACCTCAACAATCAGCCGTCCAGTCACTCCTCACACACACACTCTGCCTGTGGACAGTACTCCCCTCTCCCAAGAACTACTGGCTTCACCTGGGAGCAAAAGCAGGATTAGGATGTGGCCTGGAGAGGTCATCGTCGGCTGGAGCTGGAAGCCAGTAAAGGGCTTCGGTCCAGAGAAGTCCTGAGGAACAGTTGAGGAGCAAAGAGGAAGCAGTAGCGGATATCACCCTGTAGGCAGCAAAGCTTCCTGTGTGAGTGTGTGTGTGTGTGTGTGTGTGTGTGTGTGTGTGTGTGAAGGCACTGGAGTCTCTGTGACTGCTTTTGGGTAACAATATGGGGAGAGGGACCAAGAGATTAGGGAAACAGTTATAATTGCCCAAGTGAGTGGAGGGCCACTGGTCGACCAGGATGGGGAAGCTGGAGAAATTCTGGGACTATTTTGAAGTTGTTGCTGTTGTCATGTGTCATTGAGTCAGAAGTGACTCCTAGCTGAGCCTCCAGTGGATTTTCAGGGACTATAGATTGTAGGAGAGGACAGTGCCCATCTTTCCCCCACAGAGCAGCTGGTGGATTAGAACTGTGTACCTTTGGGTTAGCAGCACTACTCCTTACCATTAAGCCACCAGAGCTCCCTTATTTTTAAGTTAGAGCCAGCACACTTTGCTGATGGAATGGGTGTCAATGTGTATGAAAAACAGGGATTCATGATAACTCAGATTTCTAACCGGAACAATGGAAAGATGGAGCATCTAGTGACAGAGAAAAGATCATGGGTTTGGGAGGGGTGGAAATTCTGAGGTTTGGACATCCCAAGTTGGAAATACCTGGTAGATGTAAATTTGGGGATTGGTGGTCTACTGTGGTAGAACTGATGAGATCACTAAGGAAGTGAGAAGAAACTGAAGAGACCTCTCCCTTTGGGAAAATAGGAGGCAGCAGAGTCTGAGGGACAAGAATGGAAATTGAGAAAGAGGAGGAAGTGATGGAGGAAAGTGCAGGAGGAGGGCTGAAAATGGCAAGGAGAACTATGACCAGCGTTGCTGGTGCTGATGGTGGTCACCAACACGGGAACTGAAAACCAACTTCCCTGCTATTTAGTCCACAGCTGTATCACACAGGGGGCTGGGAGCTGCAGACCACACTGAATGACAGGATACCAGAATGACTGTCTATAAAATTTTTGTGTGATGTTTCAAGAGAAAGATGGGCAATAACCTCCTGTGCAATTTACAGCCTCTGAAAACCCGCTGGAGGGTCAGTTATTAGTAGATTCTGACTCAACAGTAATGACTTTGAACTTGAAGGGAGCTTTGCTAGGAGTCTATAGAGAGCCTCACTGCTAGCCAAATAGCTTCACCTCTCCGGAGGTTCAAATCCATCAGTCACTCTTCAAGAAATAGATGGGCAATCTCCTCTCCCAAGATTTACAACCTCCAAAATCCTGCCCGGTGGTCAGCTGTGAATCAGTGCAGACTCAGTATCAATGACCTTGACTTTGATTTTAATTCAGGAAAAATTCCTTGTTATTAGGTGCTGAGAACTCAGCTCCAACTCACAGTGATCCTATAGATGGTTTATTATTCTTTATATATTTATATACATTTCATTATTCTTTATTTTAAAAATTCTGGTAGGTAGTTACAACAACAAAATAACATTTTACCTAAACCCAGTTTAACATGTATCAATACACCTACAATACTAAAACGCTGTTCATTCACCTCTGGAACCTTGGACTGTGCTGAGTTCTCATTATCAGCCAATTATAATGAGGTTTCAAACCAGTAGGCACTTCAGACACATGCTGGTTTTTTCCCTGGCTGCCAGCTTTTTTATAGTCACTGTTCAATAAACTTTTCTGATGTTTTAGCTACAACAATGTGGTAATTAGTATCTGTGAAACATTATTCTAAATTTTTTAACTGATTTTCATATAATAATACCTTCACAGTACATTTCATTCACATACATTGTTTTATATAATCTTTCATTTAAATTGTTTCATATAATCATTCATGTACCTATTTTATATTCTTTTTTATACTAGTTTATTTATAAAAGTAAAATACATTGTTTTTCATATCAGATCCTTCCCATTTCCTTCATCCTCCATCCATCAAATTATACAACCCATGATTAATCCCCACACACACATCCTCACCCTTCTCCTTCTACCCTCTCCCTCATTGGATCCTCATACTCATTTTACAATAATGGTTTTATACAGTATTTGTCCTTGTAGGACTGAGTTAGTTCACTCAACATAAAGCTCTTCAGTCCCTCTCATATTATTCTAATTTTTTTGAGAATGGAGTAGTAATTAAACAGAAAGTAAGAAAATTCTTCCATCAGTTATTGATAATGTGTTATAATTAATAGTAGTATAATGTGGTAACTAATAGTGTTGTAAGGGAACTCTGACGGCTTTGTCTATACAGAGTTGCACTGCTAATCTAAGGCTGAGCCCCTCTGATAGTCTGAATTCACTTGTGGCTCTGAGGGAGAAAGAAGAATAATCTTCTCCTGTGCCATTTACAACTTTGGAAACCCAATAGAAGACCAGCTATGTGTTGACCCAATTCCATAGCTATGAAATAATGAATAGTGTTGTTATTCAACGTTGAAAAATTTTATGGAGTAATGTTATTGTTAATAGTATCAACAAGAAGCTCCAATGGTGTGGTGGGCTGCTAACTGAAAGGCCTGTTGTTCAAATCCACCAGATACTCTGTGGAAGAAAAATGGGCAGTCTCCTCCCATTAAGATTTATAATTTCAATTTGATGGAAGTTTGCTATCAGATGGAACTGACTGGACAGCAGTGGGCTTTTTAGGCTTGTTCTTATAACTTAAAAATATTATTTTTAAGCCATTTACAACTATATTGACCACATATGATTCTATGACTGAAATTTATAATAAACTCTGTGTAGTCTGATATAGGAGGTATACCAGGGGAGGGTGACAGCAGGAATTACTGCACTGTGACACCGCATGGGCTGGAGTATGTCAGAGATTGTGAGGATAGCACAGGATAGGACAAAGTGCAGGTCTGTTGTTTAAAGAGTCACTATGAATCATACTAGACTTGAGAGCACCTAACAATAACAGTAGTATCTCATCTGTTGTAATAAATAGACTCAACCTCTGAAAACTGAGAAAGTAAAATAGGGAAAAGGGAAAAAATGTGAGCTTGTCTGTGGTTCCTGAAGGTCCCTGCGTCGCCGAAACGACTTGCATACGAATATTAACACAGTGCATGATACTAATACAGGCCAGGAGTCAGCATCAACTCAACAGCAATGAAGATTTTCCTTCTTACTTAATATGGATCCTACTTAGAGGCATTTCCTACCTTGAGAACAGGAGTCAAGGTCCCCCTCCCAATCTCTTAATTCCCAGAACACCCGCAACCCAGGGTCCGTGACTCTAGACCTCCAACACCAACTCGCATACACTGCTGCTGGTGGGAATGCAAAATGGTGCAGCCATCCCCCAGAAAGCAGTTTGGTGCTTCTTTCTTTAGAAAGAGTATACCTATTGTAAAAGAGAAAGTAATTGTACCTGAATAAAACAATGTTGGTGGTCTAAAAAAAAAAAAAAGAAAGTTGGACATAGAAATATAATTTGCTCTAGCAAAGTCACAACTGGGCATATATCTGAAAGAATAAAGTGCTGTGACACAAACTAACATGCACACACCCATGTTTATTGCAGCATAATTTACAAAAGCAGTTTGAAACAACCCAAGTGTCCATCAAAGCACAAATGGCTAAAATACTCTGGAACATTCACACAATGGAGTATTATGCATCACTGAAAAACCACCAAGAATTTCTGAATACAGCAAAAAGAGAGTGGAAAAACCTACAGCAAATTATGCTGAATGACATAAGACACTTACCAAAAAATATGGTATAAAACCACTATTATAAAAAATCATCCCAGAGGAGCACGGTTCAAATCCACCAGATGCTCTGCTGGGGAAGGAGGGACAATCTCCTCCTGTACCAGTCAGATCTGATTTGACGGTACACTCACACAAAAATAATAAAATAAAAATAAAAAAAAATTTTAAAAAAATCTAAGGAAAGATTTGCACACAGTAGAATCAGTCTGGAAGGGATAATGGAGATGGAAAGAGGGATGGGGTAAAAATTAATAAATAAGCTGAGTGAAGGGAAAGGAAATAATAACTAGTTGATTGTTGTGTTAAGTGTTGTGTTAAGTGCCGTGGAGTTGTAGACGACTCATAGCGACCCTATGAACGAAAGACTTGAACACTTGTATAACTTTCATAATTTCTCCAAGTTCATAGAGTTTACAAGGTACTTTGGAAGGAAGTGGATGCCACTCCTGCAAGCTTGTTTTAATCAGGGAGCTCCACCAAACACTATCCACCATGGGTAACTATTATGGAATTTGACACATCAGTGTCACAGTGTTTATCATCACAGCAACCACGAGTTACCTCTGTATAGCAAATGGACAGACCATTTAGAAGAATGTTTGATTAGACATTGCAATTAATAAATTTAATTAATTGCATTACTCACTGGTCATTAATGATATAAATCAAATGTCTATGAATGGTAAGTAGTTGCCTGATAATCATAATATGAATGATGATTGTATGATAAACCAATGATTGGTAAACTTAAGGAGGAGAAAGACCTTCAGCACCCACTTTGACAGAGTCCTAGAAGTCCAGGCCTCAGTACCTTCCTTCTCCAGGGCTGAAGGCTCTAGCAACCCCAGCTCCTTTAAACTTAAAGTAGCACCCCCTCCAGCTGGGCCCGCCCATTCAGAGTCTGAGCGACTAGAAAAAGGTCTGTGGGCGGTCCCTGCCCAGGACTGGGCGGGGTCAGAATCCCAGTTTAAAAACTCGCGGGGCCCAGATTACAGATCGGGGACCCGGCGGCGGCTCCGCGGGTTCACAGCGAGGCTGGCGCACCGCCGAGGCCGGGGCCCTGGGGCCCAGCAATCCACGTCAAGGAATCCCCGAGGTAATCGATGGAAGGGAAGGTGAGGCACGCTGTGCCCCTTAAAGGACTGAAGGCGGGGAAATCTGAAGCTAGCATCTGCGGTACAGAGCTGGATCCCCAGAGTACTGGCTTGTCCAGGGTCCTAAGAGTAAGAGTGCTTGAAGCCTGAAAGGGTCAGAGTACTTGGGTTCCGGGGGAGTTCCAGCAGAAGTCCTGAGATTCTCTTGGGAGAGTGATGAGGGTCTGTAATCCTAGGTCGACGTAGTGGTGTTGGTGGAAGTGCTGGGAGCCCCGATTCTGGGCCCTGGACAGGAGGGGGCTGTTAGATCAGACTCTAGTCTTTAACCGAGGAACTAGATTATGGAGTTAGTGGGAGAAGCAGCCTGAAACCTGTAGCTGATCTCTGTGGGGGAAAGCGCCTGCCGGCGGGGTCCACACCGCCGGCGACCTCGCCCCGGGACTTCCCGAGTCGTCACAGTCCAGGGTCCCCAGGGCCGAGCAGGAATTCCCCACACGCGGGGATTCCGTGTGCGCCACGCCTGGCTGCGCGCGCCACCCCCAGCCCGGACACCTGGGGACTTGAAGGGAAACGCGCAGACGGAAGGTTCCTTTGCGTGAGCGGTGTGACGTCAGTGCGTCTGCGTCCTGCTGTTCCCGAGCCCGCCTACCCTGTTTAACCCTTCCTTCGCCGGAACGTCGGCTCGGGAGGGTCGAATGTTGAGTGCATGGACTTGGATAGGCAGAGGTGGACCTTAGCGATGGAAGGGTTTGGAAACCAGACCTTGGTCCTAAATAGGGGAGGGCTGAGGACCGGAATTCCTGGGTTCTAAAGAGGAAGATGGAGAAAGAGAAAGCTGCATAATGACTAGGGATGATAGATTGAGAATTAACGCCTTTGAGCCGTGGTCCTGGAGAAGAGTGCTGAATAGAACATGAGAAGAACAAACAGGTTCGGCCTGGAGAGGGTGAAACCAGGCTGCTCCTTGGAGGCAAGGATTCTGAAGTCTGACATACTTTGGACACGTTGCAGGGAGGGGCCGATCCTTGGAGAGGGATGGCATGCTTGGGCTGGTGGAGGGACAGACAGTGCATGAGAGGAAGACCCTCGATGAAATGAATTGATTCAGTGACTGGGGTAACTGAGGGGGGTGGTGGTGTAGGTGTGTCAGAGACAATGAGCTTGGCTCAGGATAGAGCAGAGTTCAGAGCTGTTGTACATAGGGTCGTTATGAATCGCAAAGTCATAACAACAAAGAGGAAGATACTGAGCTTCTGGACGATATGGGGAGGTCTGAAGGAGAAAGGGGCTGGGAACCCGGACCCCTAGAGGGAGACTAGGACGCCTGGTTTTCCAGGGAAAGCTCAGCTTCTAGGACAAAAGATCTGTTGGGAACCAGGATGTTAACTCTTCAGGGAGAGCTTGCCAAGGCGAGCCCCGAGGTCTCGGAACTGAGAGATAGTTAAGAGGTGGGATTTTTTTTACGGAAATGACGAGGAGTACCGAGGGGCGCCCTCCCCTCCCTTTTCTCCGTTTCCACGATGCTAGTGGAAAGTTGGGTCGGAGGGAGAGTGAGGAGCAAAGGGAAGGAAACGGCGGAGGCGGGCACCGCACCCAGAGTCTTCGGTTGGCTTTGGCGTTCTCAGGCTGTTTAAATGTGCCAGTTTTTCCGCGCGGGAGGGCGGCGATGGCGCCCAGATTTACTGCCCCCTGAGCACTTGAGTGACTTTAAAGGCCTTAAATAACACACATCCGCCCTTCTCCACAGTGAGCCGAAACGAACGCAGCCACTGCCCATCACAGACGGTGAAGAAGCTGCTGGAAGAGCAGAGACGCCGCCAGCAGCAGCCTGATGTTGGTGGCGCATCGGTGAGAACGACACCCCCTAAACGACAATTCTCAGAGGCTCAGAGGCCACGTGGGGGCAAGGCAGGGACTTGGTTGCTGGGCCCTGAGGGCTGTTGAGAGATGTAATCCTGACTTGTCTGTGGACAGTGATAATTCTGCCAAATGAATTCACCTATTTTTGCTTATTAATTCGGACAGGGGCAGTTCCTGGGAGCGCTGGTGCAGCAGCCCCTGACCCCATCTGCCAGTGATAGTGACACTGGTAAGTCAGAAAAATTTAATTTGGTTCTAACCTATCTCAGTCCCAGATCCCCACAGGAATCCAAACATATACCAATTCGTAGAATTTGGGAGACCTATGACTCAGGCCCCGGTTTTTAGTGGGATCCAGCAGCTTGATTCTCCAGATACATTGGAGTTCAGCAATGTGTCCTTAGTTCCTCCATGGCCCCAGAGTCCATACCCCAGCCCCTTGCTGTCCTTGATATACTAGATCTCAGCATCTTGGAAGGCACCAAGCCCTTGATTTGGGTATTTGTTATGTCGTTATATGTGGTTGAGTCTAAACTGTCTCCTAGCTGACCCTCCAGCGGGTTTTTCAGAGGCAGTAAATCAGAGAGATTTCCCATCTCTCTCCTGTGAAGCAGCTAGTAGATTCAAACCCCATGCCTTTGGATTGACAGCACAGCTCCTTACCACTAAGCCACCAAAGCTTTCTCTCTAGGGAACTAAGAAGGTAAATTCCTTTTCCAAAACTGTCCGGCTTTCTGTTACTGTTAGGTGTAGTTGAGTTAGAACCAGTTTATAGCTGGCTCTCTAGCAGGTTGAGAGATTACCCATCTCTCTCATTGAGCAGCTTGTGGATTCAAACGGCCTGCCTTTGGGTTGACAGTTCAACTCTGTACAACTAACGCCCCAGAGCTCCCAAAGTCTGACTTTCCATTACCTAAGACCCTTGATCTGGCATTATCCTCATACGGGCCTCATAGCTCTGGCCCTTGGTTTGTCCAGCCCTACTAATTGCCTTCCCCTGTCCTTCCTCTCACCTGCAGGCCATAGTCACTTCCTAGTGCACCAGGACACAGTGAATTCTGGTCTTGGTGGTCTGGTCCCTGCCACAGGCCTTCCTGACTGGGACCCCAACACACATGCTGCCTATGCAGACGGCCCCTACCCGGCTTCTGCTGCTGAAAGTTTTCCGATTTCCAACTTCTACTCGCCCTTGGACACAGGACAGCTGTGTACATTTCCCCAGGGGATGCAGGGGATGGAGGTAAGATATGGAGTGTTGACAGGATACTAAAGAGTCCATAAAATGTATAAATACTCTCAAGCAGCATTCTGAGCTGTTCAGGACTGGGTTATAATCCCATTCCTCAGATGAGAAAAACTGAGGTCCAAAGGTCCAAGGTCACTTGGCAAAGATGGTACACTCCACTAGGTATCCTCCTGCCTGGACACTGGATTTTTGATGTGTGTAGGAAAGTGGCAATTGGGAAAGGAGGACATCTCAACTAACAAGACCCCTCCTTCTGCCCCCAGGACCCTCTGGATACTCGACTCTATGCAGAAACTTCCCCTCCACAGGCTGAATCCTGGAGAGTGTCTGAAGTCCTCCCAGGGCCGCCGCAGTTACCACCTATAGTCCAGGGACCCTCGCTGGACACAGCCCGTGCTCACATGCTGGCCTTGGGGCCACAACAGCTGCTAGCTCAGGATGAGGAGGGAGACACGTAAGTATGAGAGGAGAGGGTATACAGGCTCCTGCCTGGGCTGGGGGCTGTGGCAGGGGAGCTCTGCTCATTGCTGCCTCCAACACATCCTCAGGCTCCTGCACCTGCTTGCGGCTCGGGGCCTCCGCTGGGCAGCATATGCAGCAGCTGAAGTGCTCCAGGCCTGCAGACATTTGGACATCCGTGAACATAAGGGCAAGGTGAAGGCCAAGGCCTGGGACCTCCTAGGTTCAGAGGAAGAGAGTGCTGGGAACCTGGACTACTGGATCCTGGAGGAGAGGGCACTGGGAGCGTAGGGTCTGAGGGAGGAAGGTGGGAGATGGAGATCAGAGCAACCTCTTCTCTGCCTCCAGACACCTCTTCTGGTGGCTGCTGCTGCCAACCAGCCTCTGATTGTGGCGGATCTGCTGAACCTGGGTGCAGAGCCTAATGCCACTGACCATCAGGGACGTTCTGTCTTGCATGTTGCTGCTACCTATGGGCTTCCAGGAGTCCTCTCGGTATGATTGGCTGGCAGGTGGGATGTGTGCAATGGACTGGTTGCCCATGATTTTCAGGTCTAGTACCCGGGAGAGCTAATCCATCTCTCTTCATTCTCCCTCTCCCAGGCTGTGTTTAACTCAGGGGTCCCAGTTAACCTAGAGGCCAGAGACTTTGAGGGTAAGTTTAGGTAGTAGGTTATTAGACAGGCGAGGAAGGATGGGATGGTTCTCCAGAAGCAGAATCTTACTGTTTCTGTTTTGCAGGCCTCACCCCACTCCACACAGCCATCCTGTCCCTCAATGTGGCCATGTGCCCACCAGACCTGTGCCCCCGGGTGCTGAGTACTCAGGCCCGAGATCGACTGACCTGTGTCCAGTTGTTGCTGCAAATGGGTGCAGATCATGCCAGCCAGGTGAGCTAAATTGTGGTCAGCTGAGCTCTAAGAAGAAGACAGGAACCGTTGGGGTCAGGTAGCATGTATTCCCAGGCCTCGAAACAAATGCTAACCTTATCTCTTCCCAGCTTTGTGGCCTCAAGTACATTACTTCATTTCCCTGTGCTCCAGTTGTCAGCTGTGAATAACGTTATTGATCTTAGCTTATATTTATCAAGCACTTACTTGATACATCAATATAAAATAATATCAATATCTTATATTTATCAATATAAAATGATATAAGTATTGTTTCTCTTTATTAGACACTAACTTGATATATTAGGAGGCATCCCAGTAGCACAGTCTATAGAGATGAGTACTGCTGACCCACAGGCCATACTTCTCTGGTGGTTTAAATCCACCGGCTGCTCGGCAGGAAAAAAGATGAACAATCTTCTTCCACAGGATTAACGGTCTAGGAAACCCTTGGAGGGACAGCTAGGAGTCGGGCCCACTTCTGTAGCAATGAGTTGACAGCACACAACAGCAATATATTTAAGTAAATCCCAACCCAAAACCCCACTGCTGTTAGGTTGGTTCCATTCACAGCCATTCTGCAGTGAGTTTCAAGGGCTCTAAATCAGAAGTGGCATCCACTTCCTAAACAACATGCCCCTGGAAACTCTATGAACTTTGATAAGTGTCCATAGCTGTAGAGGGACTTCAGGCCTTTTTGTTCATAGGGTCGCTATGAGTCATGCTCGACTTGAAGGCAACCAACAGACTGTCCTTTCTCCCACGGAGCAGCTGGGGGATTCAAACTGCTGACCTTTCCCAGCAGCCTAATAGGTTCCACACAGGCTCATCCAGTATAGAACCTTCTCCATTAATGTTGGTATTTTTTAAATAGAAGAACATTCTTAATTTCAGCACTATTAATTCTGCCATTTTAAATTAATAATAATTTCATAGTATCTAATGCTAGGCTCTAAAGTATGATGGATTTCTTTTTTTGTGTAAGAAAAAATTTTAGATGGCAAATGTAAGTCATCTGTTGCAATGATGTGTCTTTTAAAGTCATTCTTAATCTAGAGATTCCCTCTCAATTTCTTCTTTGCCTCTTTATAATTCATTTTGGTGAGCAAATTGATTTGTTTTGCCCTGTCTAGACAGACAAAAGGGGATGGCGTTTTAAAGTTTTCATTGTCATTCCAAACTCTAAAGGCACAAAATAATATTTTGTTGGAGAAAGTATCTTTGCTTGCTCTAAAACTTGAAGGGACAAGGTAAACTTTATGGATGATAGAGGCTTATTTAACCTATTGATTAACACTGTTCAACTGTTGTTCTTGTAGCTACAATATGTTCCACATGGAATGAGAGTTCACTTTATTGTAATAAGGTGTAGGTTGGGCAACATACTTGCTAGACCAGCAGGTTCCTTTGGGGACGTGAAATGATAAGACACTTGGTGTAAAATTCTCTTAACACACTGTTCTGTGATCCCGATTGTGTAAATGACACCCTTTAGGTGGCACTGCTTTTATACAGGACACCACAGACATGCTGTGTAAAGTACCGTGGGTGGGGGTGCTGGCAGTGGAGGACCATGGCCTCTGATGGTCCTGGATGCCGTAGGAGGGAACCCTAGTGTGAGCAGGGGCTGACCTCTGCTGTCGTTCTTGCCAGGAGATCAAAAGCAACAAGACAGTTCTGCACTTGGCGGTACAGGCTGCCAACCCCACCTTGGTTCAGCTGCTGCTGGAGTTTCCCCGGGGGAACCTGCGGGCCTTTGTCAACATGAAGGTACGGGTCTGGGATAGGCTGGGCAGTTTCTGTGAGATACAGCAGAGAGGACCAGGGGACACGGAACGGAAATACATGGGATGCGGACAGAACTTGAGGAGAGATACATAGGACAGTGACCGGGCTGTGTGGAGGGTGACATACAGTCTGTGAAGAGTGGAGATCCAGAAGCAGAGTGAATGTGAATGCAAAGGAAGTGTGAGTCGTGGCTGTGACAGTCCCCATATAAAGTGTGTGATATTGTGAGTCCAGCGCAGCCATATCCGAGTCCTTGTCTTTCACTGTCCAGGCCCATGGGAACACAGCCCTCCACATGGCAGCGGCCCTGCCCCCCGGGCCTTCCCAGGAGGTCATTGTGCGGCGTCTGCTAGCGGCTGGAGCAGACCCAACATTGCGCAACCTGGAGAATGAGCAGCCTGTTCACCTACTGCGGCCAGGCCCGGGCCTGGAGGGGGTGAGCACTGAGCAGGGAGCCCGCCCTGACCCAGAGGGTTGGTCACAGGCCCCCCACAGGGTGACCCTTGACACTACTCATTCACAAGTTAACTTCAATCTCAGAAAACGACCTTGACCTTCACTGGGTCCTGAATTCACATTTGATATCTGACCTTACAATGACTCCTGACCTCCACCAAGACCCTGAATCATTACTTCAAGGTGTGACCAGAGATCTGCAAATGTGATCCCTGATGCCTTGCTTTCATCCCCAGACCTCCCTGCAGTGTTAACCCCAGTGTGAGAGCCCCACATCCCTAATTCTGACCCTTGACCTGCTCCCATTCAATGCACGAACACACACCTTCTCTGTCTCGGCTCCAGATCTTGACTGTAGACCTCTGGCCTTCAAACCCTACTGAGCTCACCCACTGGCCCCTCCCCACCCACCAACCCTTTCCTACTCTCAGACTTACCTTCTTGCTTTGTCCCCAGCTCCGGCAGCTGTTGAAGAGGAGCCGTGTGGCGCCGCCCCCAGCCTTGTCCTCTTAGGACTCGAACCCAGACTTGGACTGATTTTTCCAGTCCCCTCCGTCCCGTGGGACAGCCAGCGTATGCCTATATTGCAGGTCCATGATAACATTTGTGGAATGTCCAGCCATCCAGGGTCTTACATTAAAACCCCAGAATGGCTGCTGGGAGTGAGCAGTCCCCAATATTTGGGGTAGTGTGACACCCCATTCTTCACTCGCAAGGAGCCCCTTTAATGATTTCTGTGAAATCGAGGCCCTTTGTTTGTTTCTGTGAAACACCTCAGACCCCTAACCCTTCCCCTGCTGGGATCTGGCAGGGTCTCCTCCCTGACTCAGCTTGTTTCACACCTGCAAGCTGGAATGAAATCCGCACATGTGGTACTTGGGATCCCACCACACAGCTCCTAATACTACCCCTTTTGGTTTCCTATGATGGCCCCAACACTCTTAGGACTCTTACCCTTAAGGTCCTAAACCCTGAGGCATGAGAATGACCCTTTGTGATTAGAGTCCCCAAGGTCCCATTGCTTTCTGATTCAGAACTCGGCTAGGCCTCTGTACCAGACCTCAGCGTTCCCAATGAGTCCCTCTAATCTGAAGGTCTTTGAAACTCCATTAAACTCTATTTAGACCAGAGAGACCATCGTCTACTCTATGGGGGTGTTGGCATGGGGTAGTGGCCGTGATGCATGCCTAAGGGGTTATATGTAGCAGATGCTGGATTCTACTTTCATATCCCTTCAACCTGACCTTTTCAATGCATTATGGTCTGTGTCCTGTCCAAGGACCTGAATCCTTTGCCCACAGTTATTCTTGGATCACTTGGATCAGCTCTGCCTGGGAGATGAGTGTGGTAAGCTGCAAGTGCCCAGGAGTTTGTGCCTGCTTCGCACTCCAGCTGCCCTTAACCAGTGGTGGTGAGTGGTGGATGAGCTGGAAGTGTGTGCTCTGTGCTGGCTCCAGTTGCCCACAGGGATTGTGCCTTGATAATGTGCCATTTATGGGCTGCTTTCCCTTTTCATGTTTCCCCTGCTCTCAGGTCCTTTCTTCAGCATCCATTTCTAGAGAAACTCAAATGAGGCCAAAGGGCTCCCACAGTGCTCACCTCCCTTCCCCACTCCATTCCTAATCTAATCAAAGGACTAACCCCAGAAACCCCACTGACCTGTCAGAGGCCCCCACTGTTCAGTTCCTCTGATGGACAGCAAACCATGGGAGTGCAAGCACTCTGCAGGAAGTCTGTGTGTGTGTTTCTGCCCCCAGATTGAGGGTTTTACAACAGCCAACACTAAATTGCCTGGAAATCTGATCTAAACTGGGCTCACTGGCTTGCATCAGTGGCTCACTCAGACAACTGCAGGCACCTGGGAGCCTGATTTGATTGGAAATCTAAGATAAGGTCATATGTCCAGCTCTGGTGGTCTAGTAGGTAAGGAGTTGTGCTACCAACCCAAATGTACTTGGTTCAAATCTACAAGCTGCTCTTAGGGAGCATAATGGACAGTCTCCTCCTATGCAATTTATAACCTCTGAAAATCTGCTGGAAGGGCAACAATGAGTTCATTCCAACTTGACAGCAGCGAATTTGTGTTTTGAGTCTCAGCTGAGATGGGTGGAACTACTTACTATGAGCTGGCTGAACATCTCTACTCTCTTCAGGAGGGTAGCTAGATGTCTGCATGGGGCTCAAGGACTCCCAAGAGCAAGTGCCTGCTTGCATCAACCTTACTGAAAGCCCATTAGCCAGGCTAAGAAGCTGGTGTCAGGGGCATCTCACAAAAGCATGATACTGGAAGTTGGGAAATAAAGGATGAACAGGGACCAGGGATGTGAGGCTCCGCCGTCTGCTGCTCTGCCAGCAGTATGCAACAGCTCACATAACCCACATGGGGACGAAGTATGTGCTGCGTCTCATTGATTCTAACAAGAGTTTCCTTTTTTATTTTTCTCTTATTGTGAGTTTATAGAGAAAATGAGTTTTCCACTCCACAATTCATATGGATTTTGTTTCAGGACATTCCTTGCAATACCCACAATGTAACAGCACTTTTTCTTCCCTTCCTACCTTCTCCGTTTTATCACTTGGCAAATTTGTTCTCCTATTGTTGATTGTTCTAAGGAGTGCATACCTCCCTGGTTTATTGCTCACTTTAGAAGCATGTCTATTGCTTGGCTGGGAGTTGAGTCACTAGGTAGAGTTCCATTTCAGCCTTGACAAGCTCTGATGTGCTGGAACTTGTTGCACTCACTGGATTAATCCATCTTGTTGAGGCCTTTTTCTCCTTCACTGACCCTCTACCTTTCCTATCATGCTTCTTTTTCCAGCATGCCTAAAGTATATGAGACAAAGTTTCATCATCCTTGCATCTAAGAAGAACCCTGGTTGTACTTCCTCCAAGATAGACTCCTTTATTCTTTTGACAATCCGTGAGATATTCAGTACTCTTCTCAAAACACCATTGAAAAAACCATGGCTTAGATCAGGCACATCTTGGTCTTTAAACTGACATCCCTGTTAGTTGTTGTAATGTGCTGTCGAGTGGCCTGCACCTCATAGCAACACTATGTACAACAGCTCTGAAGCCTGCCCTGTCCTGAGCCAATCTCACTGACTCCGATCCACCTACCCTCATTGTCACAGTTACTGTATCGATCCATCTCATCTGGGGGTCTTTCTCTCCTGTGTTGTCCCTCCACCCTTCCTAGCATGATGTCCTTCTCCAAGGGCCAGTCTTTCCTGGCCATATGCCCAAAGTATGTGAGATGAAGCATCAAAATCTTAACCTCCAAGAAGAAATTTGGTTTCACCCTCTCCAAGACAGACCTATGTATTTTCTTGGCGGTCCATGGTATGTTCAAGACTCATCTTCAGCACCACAATTCAAGGGCATCATTTCTTCTTCTGTTATCCTTAGTCATTGTCCAGCTCTGATGCATGGCAAATAATTGCAAAGTCTGTGACCTGTATCACAGACTTAGTCTCACACCTTAGTCTCTAGACTGGCACTGTTGCTTTTCAATACTCTGGAGAGATCCCTGACAGGATTTTCCTAGTGCTCTTTAGCACTTTATGAGCGTCTTTGACCTCTACAGGTTTTCCCAGTGCAACATGTCTTTAGATTTCTTTATGCTGTTATAATATGTGTTGATTATGAATCCAAAATGAAATCATTGACAGTGTTAGTCTTTTCTCTATCATAATGCTGCCTATTGATCTAGTGGTGAAGAGTTTATTTTTTTTTCTGTTAAGACATAATCCATATTGAAGACTGCAGTCTCTGATCTTCTATAGCAAATGCTTCAATTGATCTTCACTTTGTGCAAGCAAGGTTATGTCAGCTGCATGATGTGGGCTGTTGATGAATCTTCCTCCAATCTTACCTGATGCCATATTCTTCATATAGTCCAGCCGCTCAAATTGTTTGTTCTAATTCTCTGGTCTTTTTTAGAATTTTGAGCTTTGTTCTATATTCCCCCCCTCCCCCTCCCCCGCCTCCTGTCCAGGATTTCCTTCTGAAGTAGCCAGCAGTGGGGCACCATCTAGTTCTTCTGGTCTCAGGATTGTGGAGGCTGTGGCTCCATTAGTCCTTTGGATTAATGTATTATTGCATTTTTTATTTGCATCAATCTTCTCTGCTTAGTTAAGGGTTAGGTGTTAGGGTAAGTTTTAATGTTAAAGGTTGTGACGGGTATCTGAGGCTTGTTCCAGCATTAGGGTTAGTAGGATTATGGTTAGGGCTCACCTTCCTCCACCCCAGTCTACTGTGCAAATATCAAAACATTGGAGCTTCTATCATTCAAATATATGAATTCACAATTTGTGGGGGTTTGGTTTTGGTTTTCCACTGTTTTAAAAATGTGCTGTATGTGATGGAAATGTTCCCAATACCTTGTGTTAATGGAGAAACAATATACAGTTTCTCCCATTCAGGGATATTAAATCGAGAATGCTGTGGTTCTCAGTGTACACGGTACAAGTACATTGTGTAACACCCGTACATTTTGTTATTGGAAAACTGCTATTTCTCTCATCAAATACATAAAGTCAAAAGACTTTTGAATATTTTTAGAGCATGCCATCTAACATAAGGAGAAGGCATTTTCCATTATATTCTGTGAATAAGAAAACTACAATTTCTTCCATCCAAGTATAGAACTTGGGGAAGGAATCTACATGTTTCCAAAGTACATCTAGGACACAGTACATTGTTTCTAGTACAATCAACTACATAGAGTTTAAAGAGTGTACTGTGAAACCTCTCAAAACTCCTTGAATTCTATGTACTGTGATGTGAATTGGAAACATTGTATTGCATCCTTGTACATTACTCAATCAAGAAAGTTGCCAAAACTTTCTGTGGCAGAGAAAACAATATATTTCTCCCATTCAAGGGCACAAAATGAAAAAATTTACCTGTTTTTAAAGCACATCTGTGTGGTGTATGCCATAAGGAGTTCGATTACTAACTCAAAGGTCACACCTCTCTGGCAGTTTTAATCCACCCTGGGCTTCACGGAGAAAGACGGGCAATTTCCCGCGTCATCTATGGCCTTGGAAGCCTAATGGAGGGCTAGCTGTGACTCCATGGCAATAAGTTGAGTAAGAAGGATAGTGGAAACTGTTTTAGTTATCTAGTTCTGCTCTAACAGAGATAGCACAATTATTAAAAAAATGAAAATAAAAAACATTATTCTCTAATAGGTTAGGAGGCTGTTGTTATGTGCCATTGAGTAGCATAGCTGATCTTCTAGCAGATTTTGAGAAGCAGTAAATCAAATGGGAGGAGATTGCTCATCTTTCTCTCTTGAAGAAGTTGGATTCAAACCATGTACCTTTGGGTTGGCAATGTAGCTCCTTACCACTAGGCCACTAGAACTCTGTTTAGGAGACTCGCTATCATTCTCAACACATTTAAGTTCATTACCACAGAAACTATCAATCCACCTCATTGAGGGTCTTCCTCACCTTTTCTGACCCTCCACCTTTGCAAGTATGACGTCCTTTTCTAAGGAATAGCCTCTCCTAACATGTCCAAAATATGACTGGACAAACTAGGAAGAAGGATTGGCCATCCACTTCCGAAACAGCAAACCTCTGAAAACCCTATGTACAACAGAACACGTGTAGATAACAGAAAGGGCAACGGAGGTGGAGCTTTCAAGTATGGAAAAACAAAGGAAGAGGAACAGTTGTAAGCAGACACTAGTGATTGGAACATGAAATGTGAGAACCATGGATGTAGGAAAATTAGATACTGTTAAGGAAGAAATGGAATGCATAAATATTGGCATACTGGGTATTAGTGAGATGAGATGGGGCATTTTGAGTCAGACAATCATATGATCTATTACTCTGGAGATAAGAAGGTGAAGAAAAATGGGTTTCTTTCATAGCTAAAAAAGTAATTTCTAGATCCATCTTGAAATACAATATCGTGAGTGATATGATAATATCCATACGCATACAAGGAAGTCCAATGAATACCACTATCATTCAGATATATGCACCAACAACCAGAGCCAAAGGAGAGGAAATAGATTTCTACCAACTTTTACAGTCAGAGATGGATCGAACATGCAATCAAGATGCATTAATAATAATGGGTGACTGGAATGCAAGTTGGGAACTGAGAAGAAGGATCATTAGTTGGAAAACATGAACTCGGTGACAGAAATGAAGCTGGAGATAGGACGATTGAATTTTGCACAATCAATGAGTTATTTATTGCAAATAAATTTTATAAGAAACATAAACACAAGGTTATACACTTGGATTTCACCTGATGGTATGCATAGGAATCAGATTGATTATATCTGTGGAAAAAACTGCTAGAAAAGCAGCTGTGAAAACTAGGCCAGGTGCTGATTGTGGAACAGACGACCAACTACTCATATCCAAATTCAAGCTGAAGCGGAGGAGAATTAAATCCACAGGAACCAAAATATGGCTTTGAGTCTATCCCATCAGAATTTCAGAACCATCTCAGGAACAGGTTTGAGGCCTTGAACACCAATGAGCGAAGACCAGGTGAGTTATAGGAGAATATCAAGAGTATAATCCAGGAAGAGTGGAAAAGGTCATTACAAAAACAGGAGAGAAAAAGAAAAAAATGTTTGCCAGAAGATACTCTGAATATTGCACTAGAGTACCGTGAAGCCAAAGCAGAGGGAAGAAGTCAAGATATTAAAGAGCTGAACAGAAGATTTCAAAAGGCAGTGTGGATGACAAAGTAAAATATTGCAATGAAATGTGCAAAGAGCTGAAGCCAGAAAATCAAAAGGGCTGAACTCGCTCAGCATTTCTTAAGCTCAAGGACCTTAAGAGCAAATTCAAACCTTCAGTTGCTTTGCTTAAGGATGATTTGGGCAGAATATTAAATGATCCAGGAAGTATTAAAAGAAGATGGAAAGAATATACAGAGTCATTGTACCAAAAGGAATTGGCAGACACAAAAGAATGTCATTAAATAACAGATAAGCAAGAGCCTATGGTGATGAAGGAAGAAGTTCAAGCTGCTTTGAAGGAAATGGCAAAAAATAAGGCCCCAGGAATGGATGGTATACCAATTGACATATTTCAACTAAGAGATGCTGCCCTGGACGTGCTCACCAAGCTGTGCCAAGAAATCTGGAGGACAACCACTTGGCCAACTGACTGGAAGAGATCTATATTTGTCCCCATTCCAAAGAAAAGTGACCCAAAGAGTGTGGAAATTATCGAACAATATCAGTGATATCACATCCAAGCAAGATTCTGCTGAAGATTATCCAAAAATGACTGGATCAACAGAAAGGCTAGAAGTGCAGGCTGAGTTGAGAAGGGGTCGTGGTACTAGGGATATTGTAGCTAATCTTGGATGGATCTTGGCTGAAAGCAGGTAATACCAAAGGAATGTCTATCTGTGTTTCATTGATTATGCAAAGGCATTTGACTGTGTGGATCATAACAAACTGTGGCTGACTCTGAGAGAATGGGAATCCCAGAACACTAGATCATGCTAATGCAAAACCTATGCTTGGACCAGGAGCAGAGCAAGGAAACACTAAATGGTTCAAAATTGGGTAGGGTGTATGTCAGGGATGTGTCCTATCTCCATACCGTTTCAACCTGTATGCTGAAAAGATTATCTGGGAGGCTGGGCTCTAGGAGAAGTGTGGCATCAGGATTGGTGGAAGATTCATCAACAATCAGCATTATGCAGATGACACAAACCTGCTTGCTGAAACTGAGAAAGACCTGAAGTGCTTGCTGCAGAAGGTCAAGGACTGCAGCCTTCGATTGAGGCTCAATATCAAGAAGGCAAAGATTCTCATCACTGGGCCAATTGGCAGCATCAGGATGGATGGTGAAGAGATTGAGATTGTTACAGCTTTAGTTTGCTTGGCTCCACAGTCAACACTCTTGGCACCAGCAGCCAGGAAATTAAAAGATGTATTGCAATGGGAAAGTTGGCTGTTAGGGACCTCTCCAGAGTCCTGAAGAGCAATGGTGTCACTCTGGAGACTAAGGTGCACCTGATACAGGCCATGGTCTTTGTTGAAAGCTGGACAGTGACTAGTAATGATAGGAGAATTGATGCCTTTGAGCTGTGGTGCTGGAGAAGAGTATTGAATGTACCATGGACTGCTAAGAAAATGAACAGATTCATCCTTGAGATGGTGAAACCAGGCTGCTCCTTGGAGGCAAGGATTCTGAAGCTTCATCTGACATACTTTGGACATGTTGCAAGAAGGGACCAGTCCTTGGAGAGGGATGTCATGCTTGGGAGGGTGGAGGGACAGCACAGGAGAGGAAGACCCTCTATGAGGTGGATTGATTCAGTGACTAGAGTAATGGATGTGGGTGTGTCAGAGACAGTGAGATTGGCACAGGACAGAACAGGGTTTAGGGCTGTTGTACGTAAGGTTGCTACGAGTCGCAGGTGACTCGATGGCAACAACAACCTTCTCCAGGACGTATCTGTTTGTTCTTTTGGGAATCCATGAGATGCCCAGTAGTTTAGGAGATTAAAGTTCAAAATCAAGGTACCAGCTTTCATCAAAGGTGCACTCACTTGGTTCTGGAGGAAAGTCATCTTTTCTTTCAGCATCTGTGGTCTGGACATGATTCCATAAAGATCTCCATGTGTAAAGGAAATTTCTCTAACAAACACTAGAGGCCAAAAGACACCTTGGTGGCACTGAAGTGTCACTTCTTTGGTTACTTTCCTCCCTTTATCTTTAAAGAGATAAAAAGCATTAGGAGCCACACCCCAGGGAAGCTCCCTTTTTCTGGATTCAGGACTGTGTTTGTTCCACTCTTAATCCTCTTGCAGCTGCTTCATTTATCAGGTCACGAGAGGATCATTGCCCAGCTTCCACATTTTGTCATTATGTATATGTATTCTCAATAAATTTCATGGATGAAAAACAACTTTCTCATCCAAATAAAAGAAGTCAGAAATTTTTATATGCTATCAAAGTATTATGCATGACAAGGAGGGGCAAGTGCCCAGTACAATGAGGTAGAGAAAGCAATGCACACTTTCTCTATCCAAGTATCTGACATCAAAAGTTTTATGTGTTTTTAAAGCACTCTGCATTGAAAAATTCCATATACATTATGTGAATGAGAAAAGCATATACAATTTTCTCATTCTAGTACCTGAAATAAGAGGATTTAAAATTTTATCCAAGTAAATTTTGTATTACAAGGGGAATTTGTCTTGTGTATTGTGTGAATGAAAAGCAGTATCAGTATATTGTTTTCCACATTCAAGTGTATGAAATCAAAAGAGGTGCACATTCCAACAGACATTGTGTAAGAAAAGGGCCAGAAGTTTACAACGTGGTCTGTGATTGAGAGAATAATGCACGTTTCCCCCATTCACTTGTTCTCACTGTACACAAGGACACACAACTGTTATTGAACAACAACAACAAAAAGGTTTTTCCACAATCAAGTACATAAAGTCAAAAGGATCATACATGTTTTCAAAGTGCATCACATTGAAATGTATTACATTCCATTGTGTTGCAAGGATAGGAAAAGTTACCAATGTTAAGTCTAAAGAGTTTTACATGGATTCAAAGTAGGCTGCCAGTGAGAAAGCAATATATAGTGCCTCTTCTTCAAGGATAAGAACTCAAAATTAGTAATTTCCATGCAGATGATACAACCCGCTTGCTGAAACTGAGGAGGACCTGAAGCGCTTGCTGCAGAGAGTCAAGGACTGCAGCCTCCAATATGGATTGAAGCTCAATGTCAAGAAGACAAAGATTCTCACCACTGGACCAATTGGCAGCATCAGGATGAATGGTGAAAAGATTGAGATGGTTCAGTTTTAGTTTGCTTGGCTCCACAGTCAACACTCTTGGCACCAGTAGCCAGGAAATTAAAAGGCACATTGCCATGGGAAAGTCTGCTATTAGGGACCTCTCCAAAGTACTGAAGAGCAATGGTGTCTCTCTGGAGACTAAGGTGCATCTGATATAGGCCATGGTCTTCGTAATCACTTGTTATGCATCAGAGAGTTGGACAATGACCAAGGAGGATAGAAGGAGAACTGATGCCTTTGAGATGTGGTGCTGGAGGACAGTATTGAGAGTACCATGGACTGCTAGGAAAACAAACAGATTTGTCCTGGAAAGGGTTAAACCGGGTGGCTCCTTGGAGGCAAGGATTCTGAGGCTCCGTCTAACATACTTTGGACATGTTGTGAGGAGAGACCGGTCCTTGGAGAAGGACATCCTGCTTGGGAGGTCGGAGGGACAGCACAGGAGGGGAAGGCCCTCTATGAGGTGGATTGATTCAGTGACTGGTATAATCAGGATGGGAGTGTCAGACACAATGCGATTGGCACAGAACAGAGCAGAGTTTAGAGCTGCTGTACATAGGGTCACTATGAGTTGCAAGTGACTCGACGGCACATAACAGCAACAACATCAACCTATATGTTATTTGACAAGGACAGGAACATGTCTTGTATAATCTGTGACTGAGTAAACAATGTACCATTACCCCATTTTAGCACTTGAAGTCGAAAGTGGTTTCTATATGCTCTCAGCACACTTCCTTTCTCCAAGTCAGGAAAGTACCACGTAGTGCTTGAATTATCAAACAGTGCGTTTTCTCCCATCCAAATACTTTGATTCAAAAGAGTTTTTCACATCATAAAAGTACATTTAGTGTTACAGGAATGGGAATGTTCCAGGTACAATGTCGGCATGAAAGAGAAATAGTTCCATTTTGCCAGCCAAGTGCTGAAAGCTAACTACTTTTGCAGAACTCAAAGCATTCAGTGTTTACAAGGACAGGAAAGCTCCCTAAACATTCTATGAATAATAAAAGCATAGACTATTCATCACTCAGGAGTCTGGTAGCATAGTTTCTTCGGAATTGTGTTGCCGACTCAAAGGCTGTGCCTCTCCAGCAATTTGGCTCCCATCAGCTGCCCCACAGGAGAAAGATGGACAATCTCCCATGAGATTTACAGCCTCAGACACGGTTCAGACTCTAAGGCAATGACTTGTTTCATCATTCATGTACATGAACTAAAAAACCATTTTGTATATTTAAAAAATGCAGTATGTATTATAAGCTCGTGAAATACCCAGTACATTCTGTGAAAGAGAAAAGAATATTTTATGTCCTATTCATGCTCAGGAAGTAATAAAAAGTTTGGCATGTTTTCAAAGTATCCTTTGTATTACTACACAGAATGGAAAGTTTGCCATGTAAATGAGAAAAACCTTTATATTTTCCCTCATTCATATAAAAGTGGAGAGGTGAAAGGGGGGTGTTTTGGGTTCTTTTGTTCCTCAATTTGTCAAAGAACATTGTGTATTAAAAGGATGGAAAAGTTTCCAATATATTGCGTGAATGAGAAAGCAAATAAAGCTTCTCCCATTCAAGTATGAAAGTAAAAAAGTTTGTTTTCAGAGTGTATTGTATTACAAGGAGAGAGAAGTCCTTAGCATGATGTGTGGTTAGGAAAATAACATACAATCTGGTTGGTCTTTTCACTCACAATCATGAAGAGAAAACGTTTCAAAATAATTTTATCAAAGTACAAATTATCAAAGAGTATTTTTTGTGACAAGCATGGAAATGGTCCCAATAGATTTTCTGTGTAAGAAAACAATGTAACTTTCTTCCATTCAAGTACAGAAATTAAAACTAATTGTTCATCTTAACAAATTATACTTTCTGTAATAAGAACATGCATGTCCCAGATACATTCTGTGAATGAAAGTTCATGTACAATACATTCACGGTGACTCCCATTTAAGTGTTGTTCTTATATGCTTCGAGTCACCTGCGACTCATAGTGACCCTATGCACAACAGGTCTGAATCCTGTCCTATCCTGAGCCAGTCTTACTGTTTCCAATATACCTGTCCCTATTGCCCCAGTCACGGGGTCAAACCATCTCATCCAGGGTCTTCCCTCCTGCCTTTCCAAGCATGATGTCCTCCAAGAACTGGTCCCTCCTGGCAACATGTTCAAAGTATGTGAGACAGAGCTTCAAAATCCTTGCCTCCAGAGAGTGACTTTGGTTTCACCCTCTGTAGTTAGACCTGTTTGCTCTCTTAGCTGTCTATGGTATGTTCACATGTTCAACATTCTTCTCCAGCACCACAACTCAAACTGATGCCTGTTTAAGTACAGGTTGTCAAAATGGTGTCAAGGTATTCTTTATTGCAAAGGCAAAAAGGTTCCCAGCACACTGTTTGAAAGAGAAAAGAATTTAAAATTTCTCTCATTCAAGCAAATGAAAGTTCCCGCTACATTGGACGTGTGAGAAAAGCATGCATGGCCCATGAAGTCTAAGGATTTTTACAGATTCTCTAAGAACTCTATGTGGTTTTGTTTTCAAAGTGCACTTTGTATTAGAAGGACAGGCAAGTCCTCATTCACAGAATATATTGGAAGCTTTTCCATCCTTGTACATTACAAAGTGCCATTTGAAAATATAGAAAAACTCTTTTGACTTCATATACTTCAATAAGGAAATCTATACATAGTTTCTGTATTTAAAAAAATCTATTGGGTATCTTTCCATTGTGGAATACATACTGTACTTTTCTATAATTTAAAATTCTGTGAGATTTGTTTGAATTGGGAACCTTCTTGCACCCTGGAATACAAAGTATACTTTGAAAATATCTAATACCCTTTAGACTATATGGATCTGGATAAGAAAAAAGGTACTTTGGATTCTCATTCACACAGCATTTGGGACATTTTCCTGCCCTGGTAATATAATTTGTACTTTTTTAAGGCTTTGGATAAATTTAAGGTTAGAGTTAGGTTTAGTGTTGTTGAGGACCCGACTCAGAGCTGACCCTCCAGTAGGTTTTCAGAGGCTGTAAATTACTTGGATATTTCACATACGTTATTATAATATTATTTATTAGAAATTATTTTTATTATTAAAAATTAAATTATATTGTTATCATAATGATAGTATTATTTTAAATATTTTATTATTAAAATATTAACATTAATTCATTCTAAATTATTTAATCTAAATTATTTCTGTAAATTACTAGGAGATTACCCATCTTTCTTCTACAGAACAGCTGGTGAATTCGAGCTGTGTGTTTTCAGGTTGGCAGTGCAGCTCTTAACCGCTAGGCCATCAGAGGTCCCTTGGTTTGTATTAGATTTAGGCTAAACCTAGATTTTGAGCTTGGTCTGGTTCAGCGTTAGTGTTAGGGTTCAAGGTTACAGTTAGGATTACCTTTACAGCATAATTAGGTCTATCATCGGGAACAGAATTTGGGTTAAACATAGGCCTTGTGCTTGTTTTAATTTTAGAGTTAAAGTTAGGATTAATTTTCAGTGAAATTATGTCCAAAGTAAGTGAAAATATATATTCTGAAAATATGTCCTTAGTAAGTGAGACAAAGTTTCACCATTTTTGCCTCTAAGGAGCATTCTGATTGGACTTCCTTCAAGACAGATATGTCTCTTCTTTCAGCAGTTCAATACTCCTCCCTAATACGACAATTTGAAGATAGTAATTCTTCAGTCTTCTTTACTCCTTGTCCAACTTTTAGAAACATAAGAAATAATTGAACATACTAGAGCTTGAATACCATAATCAGGTGCACCTTAATCTTTAAACTGACATCCTTGCTCTTTAGAACTTTGGAGAGATTCTTGACAGCAGATTTCCCCAGTGAAACATGTCTTTCGATTTCTTGAATGTGCTATTAAAGGTGTTGACTGTGGATCCAAGAAAAATTAAGCCATTGACAACTTTAATTTTTTTCCAACTGTCATGATGTTGCTTATTGATCCAGTGGCGAAGATTCCTTCTTAAATTTGTTTTGTTTTCAGGGCGTTAGCATAGGGTTAAGATTAGGGTTAGTTTTACATTTAGGGTCAGAGTTAGTGTTAGGTTTAGAATTTGGCCCAAGTGTAGGCATTAGGCTTGAGGTTAGGGTTAGGCCTAGTATTAGGCCAATGGTTGAGGTTAAAGACTGGCTCAAGGGGAGCTCTAGTGGCCTAGTGGCAAGGAGCTGCAACTACAATCCCAGAGGCACACAGTTCGAATCCACCAGATGCTCTGCCGGGGAAGGAGGGACAATCTCCTCCTGTACCAGTCAGATCTGATTTGACGGTACACACACACACACACACACACACACACACACACACACACAAGACTGGCTCAAATCAAGCCATGCCTATCTCTGCACTTGTTCTAGTTATAGTGTTAAAGTCAAGGTAAAGGTTAGATAGTTAACTTTGGGATTACCTATAGGCCTAGGGATTAAATGTAGGGTTACTTTTAGGACTCCACCAGAGGCTCTGTGGGGAAAAGGTGGACAATTTCTTCTCGTGATTTGTTGTTATATGCCATTGACTCACTTGCAACTCATAGCTACTCTATGTACAACAGCCCTAACTCTGCTCTATCCTGTGCCAACCTTATTGTCTTTGACACACATACTCCCATTACCCCAGTCACTAAATCAATCCATCTCATCAAGGGTCTTCTTCTCCTGTGCTATCCCTCCACCCTCCAAAGCATGACATCCCTCTCCAAGGATCCCTCTTTGCAACATGTCCAAAGTATGTCAGACGAAGCTTCAGAATCCTTGCCTCCAAGGAGCAGCCAGGTTTCACCCTCTCTAGAAAAAACCTGTTCTGAAAATACATGGTATATTCAATACTCTTCTCCAGAACACAGCTCAAAGACATCAATTCTCCTGCTATCATCCCTAACATTGTCCAGCTTTCTGACTCATAAGAGGTAATTGCAAAGTCTATGGCTTGGATCAGGTGCACTTTAGTCTTCATATTGACATCATTGCTCTTCAGTACTCTGGAGAGGTCTCTGACAGCAGACTTTCCCAATACAATTAATCTTTTAATATCCTGGGGGCTGGTACCAAGAGTGTTGATTGTGAAATCAAGCAAAGTGAAGCTGTTAACAATCTCAGTCTCTTCACTGAATATCATGATCCTGTCAATTGGCCTAGTGGTGAGAATCTTTGTTTTCTTTTTCTTTTTTAATTATTTTAGTTTATTTACAAAATTCTAATACATTGTTTTTCAAACCAGATTCTTCCAATTTCCCTCACCTTCCCCCACCCAACAAATTGTATTATCTCTGCAATCCTTGACCTTCTGCAGCAAGCACTTTAAGTCCTTCTTGGTTTTGGCAGGCAGGGTTGTATCATCTGTGTAACACAGATTGTTGATGAATCTTCCTCCAGTCCTGATGCCACATTCCTCATCATAGAGACCAAGCTCTGGCATGATTTGTTCCATGATGAATTGAAAAGGTATGGTGATAGCATACATCCCTGGTGTACACCCTTTACAATTTTGAACCATGTAGTTCTTGCTGTTCTGACGACTGCCTCCTGGTCCAAGTAAAGGCTTTGCATAAGCACAATTACATATTCTGGGATTCCCATTCTTCTCAAAGTCAGCCACAGTTTTGTTGTGATCCACACAAATGCCTTTGCATAGTCAATGAAACATAGACAGACATTCTTCTAATATTCTCTGCTTTTAGCCAAAATTCATCTAACATTCACTATAATATCCCTAGTACCACGGCCTATTTTAAACCCAGCTTGCACTGTTGGCAGTTCTCTGTTGATGTGCTGTTTCAGTTGTTTTGGGATAATTTTCAGCAGAGTCTTTCTTGCATATGATATTAATGATATTGTTTGATAATTTCCACACTTTGTCAGCTCATCTTTCTTTGGAATGAGAACAATTATGGATCTCTCCCAGTCAGCAGACCAAGTAGTCCTCCTCCAGATTTCTTGGCACAACTTGATGCATCCAGGGAAGCATCTGTTTGTTGAAATATGTCAGTTGGTATACTGTCAATTCCTGGGGCCTTATTTTTTTGCCAATTCTTTTGGAGCATCTTGAACTTCTTTGCTCATACGTTGTTTCATGAAATTCTTCTGTGTTAGACAATTCCATTTGGTACAATAACTCTGTATATTCTTTCCATCTTCATTTAATGTTTCCTGGATCATTTAATATTCAGCCCAAAGCATCATTATGTATTGAAACTCAAGGCTTGAATTTGTTCTTCAGTTCCTTCAGCTTAAGAAATGCCAAGCGAGTTCAGTTCTTTTGATTTTCTGACTCCAGCTCTTTGTATGTTTCTTTAGAATACTTTACTTTTTCTTCCCATGCTGCCTTTTGAAATCTTCTGTTCAGCTCCTTAATATTTTTGTATCTTTACTTTGGCTTTTCAGTGCTCTAGTAAATATTCAGAGTCTTTTCTGACATCCATCTTGGTCTTTTCTTCCTCTTCTATCTTTGTAATGACCTTTTGCATTCTTCCTGGATGATATTCTTGATATCCTCCCACAGCTTATCTGGTCTTCCCTCATTAGTGTTCAAGGCCTCAAACCTGTTCCTGAGATGGCTTTGAAATTTAGGTGGGATAGACTTAAAGTCAAATTTTGGTTCCTGTGGATTTGATTTAACCTTCAGTTTGAACTTGCATATGAGTAGTTGGTGGTCTGTTCCATAATCAACACCTGGCCTAGTTTTCACAGCTGATGTTGAGCTGCTCTAGTGATTCTTTCCACAGATGTAATCATTCTGATTCCTATGATTCATCAGGTGAAATCTATGTGTACACCCTGCATTTATATTTCTTATAAAAATTATTTGCAATGAATAAATCATTGATTGTACAACATGTCTCATGATTTATAGTTTTAAAAATCTGCTAGTGGGTCAGCTGTGAGCTGGTTCTCACTCGATGACAATGAGCTTTTAAGTAAGGTTAGTATTAGGAGTAGGACTTCATATAGGATTAGGTTTAGGACAGAGTAATGGTAAAGTTTGGAGTTAGTGTAGTCTTAGCATAGGATTAGGGTTAGTGTGGGCTAACCTAGGGTTTAGGTTTGATGTAGTTTTGGTGTTGGGGTTGAAGTAAAGATCAGGGTTAAAATTAGGTTAGGGATGTAGTTAAGACTAATCCTAGGTCTCGGTCTAGGTTAAGGGTTATGGTTAGTAAGTTTAGATTAGTGTTAAGATTAGGTTAGGGACATTTTAGGCGTAGGATATGGGCTAGAGTTAAATTTGAGGTTACTGTTAGAGTTAGCATTAGGAAGGGCTATGTCTTTGGTGAGGAGTAGAGTTAAGGATTGAGATAAGGCTATAAACAGGGCTAGGGTATGGCTAGAGATAACATGATAGAATTTTTACAAGCAATTGCAAATATTTTTCTTAAGAAATATAAATGGCAGACAAAATGGTTTGAAGGTCAGCTGTGATCCTGCTCTGATTCAACTGTAATGACTCTCAGACGCATAGCAAGTGATCAGAAAGAACATGGCCTGAAGCAGACACACCTTAGTCCTCTGATATCATTGCTCCTCAATAATTTGGAGAAGTCCCTGATTGCAGACATTTCCAGTATAATATATCTCCTGATTTCCCAACTGCTAATGACAAGGATGTTGATTGTGGATCCAAGCAAGATGAAATTATTGTCAACTTCAATCTTTTGTCCATTTATCATGGTGTTGCTCATTGGTCCAGTGAGGAAGACAAAGATGGCTGACCTGAGCATTGAGTGGAGCTCGTCACCTCATAACCTGCCTTGGTTTGAGTCCTTGTTCTACTGCCTTTCTTACTTTTTCAACCTTGAGCAGGTCTGTTCACCATTCTGGTATTCTTTTCACCATTTATGGAAGGGGAAAATAATAATACCTACTTTGAGTTACAATTAGACCACTTGGAGGAGAGGAAGGGAGCAATGATGGTGGGTATAGAGCCAGAAGTGCTGTCTTCAGCCATGGTCCCCAGTAGGACACAAGGTCTAGACCTCAGAAGATCTTTGGGGGAGGGGAGAGCCACTTGGCTCCTGAGGAGAGCCTCCTGACCTCTAGGGAGAGCCACCTGACAGGGTAGAGATGCCCAGCCCCTGGGGAGAGCCAGGTGGTCCCTGAGGAGTGCTGCCTGGCCCCTGGGGAGAGCCGCCTGGTGTGTATGAGGAACTTTATTTAAGCCATTGACTTCCATCTCCTCCACCAGTACACCTGTAAGTAACACCTCCAAACCCTTTTCTTTTTACTTCACAAGTTTGTACTTTCTAGCTCTTTCCTATAGGCAACCTGAGTCTTATTCCAGAACCTGAACCCTGAACTCCATTCCAGAGACAAAAGGTAAATACAAAGTTCAGCCAGCCACCCCCACTGGATTCACCCACACAAACACTTTGCAGTCGAGAGAGCAGAAAATGTCATGAAAATATCTTCTAGCTGAAAAAGGAGGCATGCAGCTTCAACTCAAAACCACCAGTAAAATGTTAAAGTGAGCGCCCCTTCCCCCTCATCTCAATTCCCCTTTTAAGCATGAAGCAGCCTGAGAGTCTGCACCCTTAT